>NC_041381.1:298923592-298962945 GCF_002162155.2 Triticum dicoccoides
GGACCCCGTGGTAGTACAGGCCATTGCCACTGGATTAACAGGACCCCGATCGAGCCGGTTGGGGGTGGATGAACATGACCCCGTGAAGGGCTAGATGAACAGGACCCCGTGGAGGGCTGGTTGAACAGTAGCCGGTGGCAGTATGGATGAACAGTAGCCCGTGGAGGGGTGGTTGAACAGGACCCCGTGGAGAGGGCTGGTTGAACAGTAGCCGATGGAGGAGCGCGCGGTGGAGGCTGGATGAACAGGAGCCCGTGGATGAACAGTCGTAGGTGGAGGCTGGAGGAGGTGGACGGTGGATGAACAGTAGCCTGTGAAGGCAATCGACGGTGGAGATGAACAGTATCCCGTGGAGTCCCGTTTTGCGGTACGCCACACCCCTCCCGATGAACAGGACCCCCGTTTCGACCGTAGCGCTCCAACACAAGTACGTTTACTCCGTTTTGCGGTACGCCAAACCCCTCCCGATCAACATGACTGCATTTCAACCGTAGGAGGTCCAAGAGAAGTCCGTTTCCTCCGTTTTGCGGTACGCCAGACCCCTACCAATGAACAGGATCCCGTTTCGACCATGGCTGGTCGAACACAAGGCCGTTTCCTCCATTCTGTGGTACGCAAGGCCACGTTTCCATCGGCTGTTCCGTCCAAGCCGGTTGGCTCCTCATGAACACAACGACGCATTCCGTTCCGACCCAGCCGATTGCCTCCCCGTGAACACGACAATGACACAGTTTCTTCGTTCCGATCGAGCCATGTACACGAGCCCTGGCCGTACGTATGCATGAGTAGGCATTTGAGACCCCGCCCGTATGTACGTACGTAGCCATATTTACTTTCTTACACCCTGGCCGTTGTACGTACCTGTACATGCTACGTGCACGCCTCTACTACGACACGTGCGCGCCTCTACATCGACCAGTATGTACGTACACGTTCACGACCAGAATGACAATGCTACATACGCTTCAACCAGGTGGGTCCCGATTGTCAGGCACTTCCTTGCATGCGAAGATGTAGCTAGTGGGTCCCAGCAGTCAAGGGGAACTTTTTTTTGCGAAATACGGTGGCCCGTCCGATGGGTCCCTGCTGTTAGGTGGAGGAATCATTATTTTGCGCGTAATAAGGAGGCACTTCCTTGCTGCGGCCGTGGATCCAGCTGTCAGCCTCTCCATGTACAGTACTCTTCCGATGGAAGTCGTTCCTTGACCATGTTAACCACGCCACGCTGAGAGCACCAGGGCGGTGGATGACGGCGAGGCCTAGGAAGGGGATGACTTGGAGCCAGGGAAGACACGATAGTGGATGCCCACGCGGAGAGGAGTACGAGGGTTCACTGGTTCGACTTTGGTGTGAGGCTGCCGTCGCCGCTGGGCCTGGCCAGCGGTGGGAGTAGTAGGGGGCGATGAGGCCTCCGCGGCAGCACAGCCGACCACGGGAGGCAAGAGCACGCGGTGGTTTGGACGACTGGAGCAAGAAAATCAGAGGTTGAAGAAGCCGGACGACCGTTGGATGTTAACAATCCAATGATCACCGGTGATAGAATCATTTGTTGACTAAGTTGACAAAGCCCTCCATCCGCGTCAACTTAGTAGGCCCACAAGTCAGCCTCCCACTATGGTGGGTCCAGCTAGCAGGGGGAGTATTCATTTTTTTGTGCGTAATAAGGAGGCACTTCCTTGCATGCGAAGATATAGCTGGTGGGTCCAAGTTGTCAGCGGGAGTATTCATTCTTTTTGGCATAATAAGGAGGTACTTGCTTGCGTGCGGCCATGGACCATGTGGGTCCAAACTTTCAGCCTCTCCATGTACATGCCTCTTCCGATGTTGTCGTTTGTTGACAATGTTGACCACGCCGTGCCGAGAACACCAGCGCGATGGACGACGGCGAGACCCAGAAAGGGAATGACCCGTAGGCGGCGAAGCCACAATAGTGGAGGGATGTGGGTGAGTAGAGGGATGGCCTGGCCAGTGATGGGAGTAGTAGGGGGTGGCGAGGCCTGCGCGACAGCACAGCCAGCCACGGGAGGTGGTCCCGCCGGCACTGGATTTGGCGGCTGGAGCAAGAAGATCAGAGATTGAAGAGACGCGACGGCCGTTGGATTGACATCCAACAGTTACGTCTGCTAGAATCGTTTGTTGATGTATATAATAAGTAAAAAAATCTTGCATACGAGTCAACTTAATAGGCCCACAAGTCAGACCATTCCCTATTTTTTAACAATTTATATATAGCTCATTGCAACTTCTTATGCAATTTATTGCAGTCCATTTTTTGTTGGCCAGGGCCAGGGTTAGAAATTCAAACGAAATTTCGCATATTTTTGTGAGTTCCAAAGTATTTTTAATACCAAAATGTCAAGCCAGATTTAAGTACTTTGAAGATATATTTAAATTAGGTTAAAGCCCAGTGAAATAGGAATCTGAAAATGTGAAAACATTCAGAAATTATAAAGTAATTGCCAATTTGTCATCTATTTTTATATTTACAATGCATTTCATATTACTTTCAAGATTTGCAGGCGTCTTGAAAGAGTTGCAGCCCATCAGAGTGTAGAAAAATAAGTAGGCCTGGATTGGGTATTCTTCAGAAAAAATAAACCGGGCTCATTTTCACAAAGAAAAAATAGCTGGGCTAGTCATATGGTGAACATAAAATATAAGCCTGGGCTAGACGGGCCACAACCCAGTTAAAACCCCGCTCGTCTCAACAATAACAAAAAAATACTGCTCGAGCAACTACGTCCCAGGTGTCAGCCGAGCTTGTGCTGTTCTCTTGTCTATTGACTATATACGCTGATAATGTCGTGGGTCCCAGATGTTAGGACACCACTAGGAGGAAACATTTTCTTTTTTCCATACACTGACAATGGAGTATATATAACAAAAAATGAGGAACTTCCTTGCGTCCGGCCATGGACATGGTGGGCCCCTACTATCATCCTCTCCACGTATAGTCCTCTGCCGATTACTGTTGTTTGTTGACCATGTTGACAATGCAAGAGGGCGGCGCCACGGCGAGCGCACCAAAGCGTGCAGAGGACGGCAGCGAGGCCTCGGACGTGGGCGTTAACGATTTAGGAGACGGTGGGGCGGCGATGCATGCACTGAGGCGCAGCCAGCCATGGGAGGCGGAAGCAGGCGGCCCCGCCGAAGCTGGTTTTGTTTGGGCGGCTGGAGGAAGATAGGACTGAAGAAACACGACAGTCTGTAAAAGCAGCAGGAGTACTTAACAACCTTAACTGAAACTAGCAGGGGCACTTAACAACCATAGCTGAAAGCAGTATGAGTACTTATACATGTTCAACCGTACAAAACACGCCTCAAATAGTGCTACTTTGCCTATAGTTAACCAAGGGTGAGGCCTCCAAGCCCCAGGACAAGGCCCAGGTGCCACCCCGCGCATCCATAACCTTTTGAAAGCGGCTTCATTTCGCAATGTGGTTAATAAACAGTATATTCGCTTTAGAGCCATGGAAAAGCAGGAACATAATCTTCTGTCCTATTCTCCAAGATGGATGGGCCTTCATTATTTGAGACCACCCATGAATAAGTATCTTTTCACCTCCAAGAGGAATGGAGTAGGTCGACATAAACATCATGTTGTGACCAAGCGCAAGTCTGACCCGACCACGGTTAGGCATCTGTATAGGAACAATAGAACCGGGCAGTTTCTGTTTCAAGAAGATCACAACTGTAAAACTGCATATAAGCAAGAGTTTATGAACAACATATATAACAGAAAACATCTCTTACCATAAGTTTCTCAACACAATTGGACCTGTTCAACGTGTGCAGCAGTGGCACACATATCCCACGTGGCCTTCCACCATTGAAACGCCCCACAAGGACCTCAAGACGATCAATAAAGTGTAGGAACTTGTGGATGTCATCCCAGTCAACTTCAGTGCCATCAGTAATAGCCGAGTTCTTACAGAATAACAAATGAGTAGCCTGCTTAACTCTGAAAAAACCTACACATGCCACCAATTATAAGAAAATACTAGGAAATATGCCCGTGTGTTGCTACAGCTCTAGAATAAACATATAATATGTTAGATTTTACTTAAATTTAGTCCCCTTATTCCACCATAAAGCATTCCTGTTGAAAAGGAGATAACATCTGTCATTTACTTTCCAATCATTTTACTTGCATCATCGTTAAGAATTACGCACCAATCTGAGAAAACCTTTGTACCCAAAAAACAGTTGATAAACTTTCTTGTATCTTCAGCCATAGATCCTTTACTCATATTTCAAAATCTGTAAAACTGAGCAAAAGTATGTGAATTACAGGACGAATTGTGCTGATGTGACTTGAGCTTTGGTTGGTTTCACACGCTCATACTTCTTTAGTTTTCTTGTAAAATAATATATGGCGATATTTATACTATTCAGGGTTATCCATCTGTTAGATTATTCTTGAAGCTAGCTAGTAAACACCATGAGTTCAGTTGGCATTCGAAGTAATCACCAAGCCAATCGACCATGAGCATTCGGACGTTAGCTGCGAATGACGGACGGCTGGATGGGCTAATGAAGATTATTAAACCTCAGGTTTTGTATGCGGTAGTGCTGCAGGCCTTCAGACTGGGGTGCAGCGGATTCAGATATCCTACTGCAGTTGTCACTGCTCACCAAGGCGTTAGTAGTTCAGAGGGTAGTTCAATAGCTCTCCGTCCAGTGCTGCTCAATACACGGCAACGACAACCTCCTTTGGGCACTCGTAGGCTAGAGAAGAGATGACCACGACTGCAGATCGCTCGCGGCGTTGCTCCCATGCCGCTCGAAGGTCACCAGGTCGGGGCAGATCAGGTGCGCCAAACCTGAAGGATGGCAGTGGAAAGGGCAGCGCGGGGGGCGACATTGCTCCCGCTCGTGGCAGAGGCTGGCGGTGCAACACGCGTAGAAGGTAGGCGGCGGCGCTCGATCTTGCCTAGAGCACGGAGGGGACAGGGGAGTAGGTGGAGAAATTAGAAACGTGTAAGGTACGGGATGGGAACCACTCGAGCTAGCTTGATCTCACACACGAATTCGAGTCCGGTATCTTGATTACAAAGGTATTGTGATTACAGAATGGGGAATGGCTAAGGGAAGATCTAGGGTAAGCTTCCGCCGCCATTTGCCTTGATCCACTGGATGGTGATGGAGTTGGCGTCCTGCGCTTAAGTAGTGGTAGGCTAGGCCGCCACCCACTCCAGCCCACTGTAGTGTTGGTTAGGCCTGCAGGTTCGGTTGGGTCGTGGCTCATTGGGCTTGGCCCCTCCTGCCAGTGGGATCGCTGTAGCAGGGGCGCTCACATCCCCCCTCCTTGAGCGGCGGCTTGACCGCAAGCCGCAGCTTGAGGGAAGCGATCGAACAGAGCGACACGGTCTTCCCAGGTATCTTCTATGACAGTCTCCAGTGACCAGCGCACCTTAACTTGCTCCACCATAGCGCCATTCTTCCGGCGCCAGTGAGTCTGAAGTATCTCCATGGGAATGGCAAGCATGTCAGTACAGATGGGAAGATCAGAAGTTACGGCCGTACCAGGGAGAAGTGCTTGGCGTAGTTGCGACACATGAAAAACAGGGTGGACAGATGCATGTGCCGGAAGCTGCAACGTGTAGGAGACAACGTTGATCTTCTCGATGATTGGGTACGGGCCATAGAACTTGAACGATAGCTTGTGGTTTGCCCGTGGAGCCTCTAAAGATTGCACGTAGGGCTAAAGTTTCAGATAGATGCTGCCCCCACTGCAAATTCCCAGAAGGAACGGTGTTTGTCTGTGTTACTCTTCATGCACTGTCGAGCACGGTGTAGATGCTATTGAATCAGATTCTGCATCACAGCAGGCTGCTCCAACCATGCTTCCAAAGACGACACTGAACATGAATTTGTTGCTGTGATTCCCCATTGTTGCGGCTCATACCCAAACAGTGCCTTGAAAGGTGACATCCCTATTGCCGAGTGGTGTGAGGAATTGTACCAAAATTGTGCCATAGGAATCCAGAAACTCCAGCGTCATGGGCACGCGTGCGTGAAGCAGCGCAGAAAGGTCTCAACGCATTGATTCACACATTCTGTTTGACCATCCGTCTGCAGGTGGTTGGCCGTGCTCAAGCGTAGCTCAGTGCCTTCATATCTGAACAATTCCTGCCAGAAGTGGCTTGTAAAAACTGGATCTCTGTCAGACACTATGGCACGAGGGAAGCCGTGGAGCTTATAAATGTGCTGCATATACAACTTGGCCACTTTAGCTGCTGTGTAGGGGTGGGCAATGGGTAAAAAGTGAGCATACTGAGTTCTCTTATCCACCAGCACCCAAAGACACTTGGCTTTTCCGGACTGAGGTAAGCCGTCGATGAAGTCCATGGTAATCAAGTCCCAAGGTGCTTCTGGAATTGGCAGTGGCAGCAACAGTCCCGGTTGTGCAGCTCTGTCTAGTTTTTCCTGCTGACAGATCGTGCATCTTTGACATAGTGCTGGACATGAAGTTTCATCTTGGGCCAAGCAAACAGGCGGCGAATGCAACGGTATGTCACAGGGATTCCGGAATGTCCCCCTACCGGGCTGTCATGGAAAGCCTTCATAATCTGCTGTTGCAAGGCTGTGGATCCACCGAGCCAAATACGCCCCCGGAAACGCAAAGTGCCTTTCTGTAAAGAGAAATGGCCTTTTGGATCTTCACGTATTGCTAGCTGTTCCAATAGGCGCAGAGCTTGAGGACTGGTTTGATAGCTGTTCACAGTATCCTGGAGCCATGCTGGTTGACATTTTGACACTGCAAAGAGGATATTGGTGGGTCGAGCACGAGACAAGGCATTTGCAGCTGAGTTGTCTGTTCCTTTCTTGTAGTTAATTCGGTACTGAAGCCCTAGGAGCTTGGTGAATGCTTTTTTTTGCCATGGGGTAGTGAGACGGTGCTCTTCCAGGTGCACCAAACTTCTCTGATTTGTGTGAATCACGAACTCAGCATGTTGAAGATATGGCCTCCATTGATCCACTGCCACTATGATCGCTAAATATTCCTTCTCGTAGGTTGAGAGGCCTTGATAGCAAGGGCTTAGAGCTTTACTCATGAAGGCCAAGGGATGCCCATTCTATTGTAGCACGACACCAATGCCCTTGTCGCTAGCATCAGTCTCCACGACGAAGGGTTGAGAGAAATTGGGCAAGGCCAAGACCGGAGCAGAGACCAATTGATCTTTGAGCGCTTGAAAAGCAGTTTGAGTAGTCCTAGTGCAAACGAACGGGACCCCTTTCTTGAGTAAGTTGAATAATGGCCATGCAATCACTCCAAAGTTCCTGACGAACCTGCGGTAGTAACCGGCTAGGCCCAAGAAACGGCGCACTTCTTTGGTGTCACTTGGTGTTTCCCACTCCACCACTTCCTGAATCTTGCTTGGGTCCATTGACACCCCCTCTATGCTGATAACATGCCCTAAGTAAGAGAGTTTTTGCTCCCCAAAAGCACACTTGCTCTCCTTAACTTTCCATTGATCTCTCTGTAGCAGTCCCTAGACTTCTCTGAGTTCCAGCTTGTGTTGTTCCAGGGTTTCAGTGTGCACCAAGATATCATCAAAGAAAACCAGTACTCCGTCACGTAGGACAGGTCGCAGTGTGCCATGCATTGCTCCATTAAATGTACCAGGCCCTCCGGCTAATCCATATGAGACCACTAGAAACTCGTAATGGCCTGCGTGTGTTTGAAATGCTGTCTTGTATTCTTCTCCTTCAGCCAGCCGGATTTGGTGGTACCCTACTCGGAGATCTAGCTTGGAAAAGCAGCAGGAGGCATGTAACTCATCGAGTAACTCTTCGATGACTGGTACTGGGTAGTTGCCCATGACTGTCAGTGTGTTAAGGTGGCGATAATCCACACATAAACGCCACGTCCCATCCTTCTTCTTGACTAAAATCATTGGTGATGAGAACAGACTGGAGATCTTTTGAATAACGCCTGCCTTCAGCAGTTCTTCCACCTGCCGATTGATTTCATCCTTATGATCAGGTTTATGCCGATAAGGACGAATGTTGATAGGTTGCGCACCAGGAATCAGAGGGATGCGGTGATTGCATTCACGCCTCGGTGGTAGTCCTTCCGGCTCGCCAAACACTGTTGGAAACTCTGCCAGTACTTCCTGGAGGCAGGCTGGGACAACTTCTTTCTTGTTTGACGACGGGTCCTTAGAGCACAGGTACACAATATGCGACACAACTCTTGCCTTGCACATGCTCTAAAGTTGCATGAAATTGATGGAGTGGCAAGTGGTAGAATCAGAATCATGGCCGTGCAGAAAGGCCACTCCCTCCGCGGTCACGAACTGAATGCATTTGGCATGCCAGTTACTGTCATAGGACTATGAGCTTAAAGCCAGTCCATATCCAGGATTGCATCATATGTGCCAAGAGCTAAAATCTTCATATCGGTGCAAAATTCACTCCCCTGAGTACTCCATGCGCACTGCGGCACTTGAGCTGTGCAGAGCAACTCGCCTCCATCTGCGACATGCACCTTGCAGGGACGGGGCAGCTGTCGCATGCCTGTGATTGACTTGGCGAGCTCCTGGTTGGTGAAAGAAGGAGAGCTGCTGGAGTCCACAAGCATCAGGAACTCTCGACCTTGTATCCACGCACGCAGCTGAAAGGCTTTCGGAGCCACTCCACCTAACAATGCTGGTCGCGAGATGGCCATCACTGTTTCTGATGCTGCATCAGTTGGGGACGAGGCATCACCGTCTAGCACAGAGTTGATGCCGAACAAGTCCATAAGCTATTCGACGACGTGCAATTTAACTGATGTGGGGCAGACGTGTTCCTGGCCCCAGGGCTCGCCGCACTTGAAGCAGAGCCCCCCCTGAGGGAGTCCTACATTAGGGGGTATCCGGACAGCCGAACTATATACTTCATCCGGACTATTGGAGCATGAAGATACAAGACTCAAGACTCCGTCCCGTGTCCAGATGGGACTCTCCTTCGCGTGGAAGACAAGCTTGGCGATCCGGATATTGTATTTCCTTCCTTGTAACCGACTCCGTGTAAACCCTAGCCCTCTTCGGTGTCTATATAAACCGAAGAGGTTGGTCCTTAGAAGGCCGATCACAATTACAATCATAATCATCATAGGCTAGCTTCTAGGGTTTAGCCTCTACGATCTCGTGGATCTACTCTTGTACTACTCATATTGTCAATATTAATCAAGCAGGAAGTAGGGTTTTACCTCCATTGAGAAGGCCCAAACCTGGGTAAACATTGTGTCCCTTGCTTCCTATTACCATCAACCTAAGACGCACAGATCGGGACCCCCTACCCGAGATCCGCCGGTTTTGACACCGACACTGGTGCTTTCATTGAGAGTTCCTCTGTGTCGTCGATGCAAGGCTTGGTGGCGCCTTCAATCGTCAACAACACGGTCCAGGGCGAGACTTTTCTCCCCGGACAGATCTTTGTGTTCAGCGGCTTCGCACTGCAGGCCAATTTGCTTGGCCATCTGGAGCAGATCGACAGCTACGCCCCTGGCCACCAGGTCAGGTTCGGAAACCTGAACTACACGACCGATATCCGCGGAGACTTGATCTTTGACGGAATCTTGCCTGTGCCAGGAGTGCCGGGCAGTCACGATGAGCACGGCCTAGACCTGCTGTCAGACAGTGCTCGGGATATTACCCCTGCAGTAGTCCCGGACCTAAATCCGGAGCAAACTGCGTGGCCCAAGGACGGGTGGATGGACCCCGCCCCGCAAGCCGCACACTCACCGGCGGTAGAGCCGAGCACAGGCCTCACTTCTAAGGAAGTCTGTGACTCCGGACCCCCGGACTCGTATCCGGTTGTAGGTTGCAGTCCGTGCGCTCCCGAGCCCGTCGAGCCTGGTTGGGCTCCGGTAACGGAGTTTACCGCTGCGGATATCTTCTAGCACTCGCCCTTTGGCGACATGCTGAACTCATTAAAGTCTCTCTCTTTGTCAGGAGGCTCTTGGCTGAACTATGTCCGGCTCGAGTGGGAAGCAGGCGACGAAGGAATTCGCTGCCCACCCACCACCCACTTCATTGCCACGGTCGATGATCTAACCGACATGCTTGACTTCGACTCCAAAGACATCGACGGTATGGACGGCGATGCAGGAGAAGTACATGAACCACCGCTCACAAGGTGGTGGACATCCACCTCCTCATACGATATATATATGGTGGACACTCCGAAGGAAACCAATGGCGACGAGGCAACGGAGGATAACCCCTCAGGGAGAAAAACAAAGCATGGGCGTTGTCGGCGCCGCTCCAGGCCCCGCCACAGCAATACCGGCCTAGGAGACGAAAACAATCTGGATGGTGCCAAAGATGAATACAACCCTGATCAGCCTGCCTTCAAGCAGGCCGGACTGGCCACAGTGGGATACTTGGAGAGGGACAACTATACGCCCCCTCCGTGGACGAGGTAAGCCTCGGCAATGATGAATTCGGCGTGCCTGAAGATCCAGTGGAACAAGTTCGCTTCAAGCGATGGCTCATGGCCATGGCAAGGAGGTTGCAAAGGAAGCAACAGCAGCTTAAAGCTGACCAAGATTTTCTCGTGGACAGGTGGACCAAGTTCCTGGTCACCAAAAAATACGGACTCGACCGCCCCGACAAATGGCACATGCGACATAATTCGCTGCCCCAACCTAAGCAGGAGAACCCAAGGCACATACCCCGACGTCAACACACCACAACAGTCCAAGACAATATAAAGGATACACGAAGAGGCATCCTCAAGCCTCGGCACAATTGTCATAAACGTCAAGTCAGGGAAGTTGGTGCCAAATCCATCAACTCCCAGTCCGCTCAGTAGACAAAGAACAGCTCAAGCCTATACGGCCCAAGCAACATACTCGATCAACCATGTGAAATTCATGGTACTCCTAGGAGTACGGCCAAGCACACCAATAGAGAATGCCGGATCCTCAAAGCAAAGCAGCCGGTCGTGTGCCGGAAACAATAAGGGGAGGAGTCCAACAACGGCAAAGTCAAAATATCCTCCAGATCATAAAAGTTCGGTCGATCTCCCCCGATTACATCAACCGTCCGGACAACATCAAACACAGCAATTCAATTGCAGTACCTCTAGACCTAGTAGTCCGGGGGCTCCATAAGAGATAAAGCCCCCGCGGGTATGAAACCACAAATAACATCTTCTAAAAGATGCCAGGTGCAAAGGCCATGTTTTTTTGGCCCACCACTCCAACGGTTGTCTTCGGATCACCAAAAAATGCCACGCCAAAGAATAATTCTTCGGCACCGTCCCCTCATACGGTAATTTACCATATGCTAACGGGATGAACCACGTTGACTATATTCCACATGGTAAACCATTAGGCCAACACCGTGTGATATAATCACACCTATGGGCAAGGCCGAACCCCGCCCTTAGAGCGGAAATCATACAGCTGCCGGAGCAGCGAGTCGTGCATGCCTATCAAAATTTTGATATGACAGCCAACTATACGGACACCAACTGAGGAGTCCGCACTACTTCATGGCATAACGGCTGGGTCAACCAGGGTCCGATCATGAACCCTCGGACCAACCACAAGAGGACGTTCAGCTTCCTCCAGGTATTTGCCTCTACAAACTAACTTTGACGCAGAACAGGATTGGCGACGTGGAATCGGCCCGGACACACAAGGGCAGGAACATGCATGTTACCCCCCAAAGAAGGCAGTCCGGATTCACTTCAGATCCACTCACAACCCCCTCCAGTCCGGCCATCACAGGTTCCGCCAAAAACACCTCTTTTCATAATCATAAATCATACGCATATGCATAGACATATCATCCTACTACAATGCGTAGACTTAAATAACACTTACCAGCCGTTGTTTCTCATCGACGCCACTTTGTAAAAAATGGCAGCCACGCCTCGTATTACGCCCGATTATGCCAGGGCCTTCATAGTACGGCAATAAAGTCCGACCACCTTTTCGGTCCCTCGGCACCCCGAACTTATAGCACTATATGCATCAGCTACGAATCATGTCTTGGGTCATTGGTTGGGTTTGCCCGGCTCCATGTTTTGGTACCTTACGTTCCGCCCCATCGGCTAAGGTAGCGCTAGGAGAACTATTGCGATTGTGTCCCGGTTTTGCCGGACGAGCACCTCAGTAGAGAAAGCCGAAAACTGACTGTCATGATACAACGAGAGTGTCAGGACCCCCACTCAATGCCACACCGATCTAGCATGTAACACATCATATCACTTTGTGGCCTCACGCACGGTATTCCCATGGGTGTCGCCTTACCAGACCCAGGACCGTTTGCGCCTTTTAGCACACGTATATGATAGTGTCGCTAGCATCCATATGACAAGGAGCCCGGGCTGACATGGCTAGTCGTGAACCCAAAGTGGCAGTAACTTACAGGGACAGGCATACATGACCCAGCAACGAACGTGTCGGTCATCAGCGAGTGAATCCAGGCTGTAGCACTGGGCTAGCAGGACTCCGGTGAACCGGGCTGTAGCGGGCTAACAGGACTCCGGTATTCATCACATGACATTTCCCCGAAGGGACAGACACATGAACGAAGAAGGACACATGCCGGCCAGCCTAAGTGTTCCGGAGTAGTAGCAAGCTACCAAGGCTCAGTGGAAGCACTAGGAGACATTTCCCGGTAAGAGAGGCTACCAAGGATAAACTACTAGGTTCTCAGATCCCACACATACCAAGCATTTCAATAACATACGCACAATATGCTCGATATGTGCAAATACAACATGGCACCAGAACATGACTCTACAACTCAAGTATTTTATTCAATAGGCTCCGAGGAGCGCGATATTACAAGCATGGGTCTCATGACCCAACATTCAGAGCATACAGATCAAGCACATGCGGAAGCTTATCATGTCTGAGTACAAACATCTACAAATGAAAAAGGCTGAAAAGCCTGACTATCTACCAGATCCTGCCGAGGGCACAAGATCGTAGCTGAGGTAACAAGCTAAACATCGAAGTCCAAGCGGAACTACTAGTGAGACTGAGGTCTCGCTGCAAAACATAAAATAGGCAAACGTGAGTACAAATGTACCCAGCAAGACTTACATCAGAACTAACTACATATGCATCATTATCAACAAAGGGTATGGTGGGGTTTAACTGCAGCAAGCCAGCTTTGACTCGGTGGCTATCCTAAACTACGACTGCAAGTAACTCTTTTGAGGTGGCGCACACGAGTCCACATATTCACCATATCAATACACCACTATGGATCCACTCCCATCTCCCTACGAGAACGCCATCCATAACACTCACGCTTATCTTGCGCATTTTAGAGTATCCACTTTCACTTGTCTATGAACTGTACAGGCAACCCAGAAGTCCTTTACCGCGGACACGGCTATTCGAATAGATGATGTTAACCCTGCAGGGGTGTAATTCTTCACACACGCTCTCGCCACTTACCGCCATGTACACGTCATGTATCTCGGCAACCTTCAAGCGGAAGCCTGGCGAGGGTGTCGGCCACGACCTGACTAACCACACAAGTCTCTTGTCCAGGTTTATCGCCTATTCGGGTTCCATCCGCAAGGAGATCCGGCCGGGGTGTCGCTCACGGCCCCAAACGATGTGAGCAGGGTTCCCAAGCCCACCATCCGGGTGCCACTTGGTACACCGTGCCACTGTGCCTAGTCTATCCCAGGCCCACCTATACCGGGTGCCACATGGTAGACTACTAACACTACCTACAAACACCAGAAACGAGTTGCGACTCCTGGACAGAGATCAAGTCGGTTAATAAGTCGAGAGAGTCAATTAAGGATCCCAATGTGTGGTAGTAGCTGTTCATGGATCACAAACACAGAACTCAGTTCCTGAGGACGGTTTCAATGAGACAACCCACCATGTACTCCTACATGGCCTCTCACCGCTACCTTTACAAAATCGTGTTCACACATTTAGACCACACACAGCAGGACATGTTCACACACCTCCAATTCATCCCCGATGAATTAGACCTGGCTCAACTCTAAGCAGTAGCAGGCATGAAAAACAAGCATGAATGAGTAGGCACATCAGGGCTCAAACAACTCCTACTCATGCTAGTGGGTTTCATCTATTTACTGTGGCAATGACAGGTCATGCAGAGGAAAAGGGGTTCATCTACCGCAGCATGTAACAGTTGAATCGCTGTTGTCCTAATGTAGTAAAAGAGAGCAGGAGTGAGAGAGTGGGATTGTATCGGAATGAACAAGGGTGTTTTGCTTGCCTGGCACTTCTGAAGATAGTATAGCTCTTCATCGGTGTCAACGAAATCATCGTCGGTACGTCGTCTACTGAGAGGGGACAAACACCGACAAACAAGGAAGAACACAATCAATGCAGTGCACAATATGATGCATGATCATGACATGGCAATATTCTGTGATTTGAGCTAATGCAACTAGCAACAGGTTAAATGAAGTTGGTTTGAACCCTAGGTTCAAATTCAAACTCCATATGTGGATATTCAAATGCCATTATTTGTTTTGCCCAATTCAGCAGTTATAAGTTGTTCTAACATGCATGAAAACAGTACAGATGGATAGATTGGATTTTTCTGATCATTTTTCATATATAACTTATTTCATTATGAGTTACGGTTGAATTTATATGATTTTTTGAAGTTTGTAGCATTTTCTAGAATTTCCTATATAAGAATAAATCCAGTAAATGCTTTATGCGTCAGCATGACGTCACTGTGATGTCATTAAGTCAACAGGGGCGGTCCAGGTCAAACCTGGCCAGTGGGGTCCACTGGTCAGTGACACAGGGCTAGTTAGGTCGCCGACAGGTGGGCCCGGCCAACGTTGACTAAGTCAAAGTCAAGCTGACACGTGGGGCCACATGCTTAGCACTAATCTAAACAGAGAATTAGGCTAACCTAAATGGGCGCAGGGGCCCACTGTCACTGTCTCAGGGTGGTTTAGTGATGCGGTGATTAGCGCTAATGATGGACCCACGTCATCATCGCCGGACTTTGGCCGGCGACGACCAGCCCGACGGCGGAGGTTCACCGTGCTCCCGCTACAGGGCACCATTTCACACGTGGTTTGCGGCTACGGGTTGCTGTGGTTTGCGCGCATCTGATGGAGCAAGCGAGAGGAGCTGGGGTGAGCTGTGGCGTCGGCGGTGGCGAGCGAGGCGGCGGCCGGAGTTCGGGCATCGGCGAAAACGACGCTGCAGCGCACGGCAGGAGCAACGGGTGAGCGTTCTAGGCTCCTGACGGCGTTCTGAGCATGTTGCAGTGCTCGGTTGTCGTCATAGCTATCTCTTGCCGCGGCGGCGATGAGGCCTAACGGCGGCGGGCTTCAGATCACATGGGGGCGGCGGCTACAGGATGCTAGGGATTATGGGGCAAGGGGGGAACGGTTCATCGGCTCACCACGCAGCTGCAGGGATGGTTAGCGGGCTTGGGGACGCGCCGGAGTGGCCGAATCGACGAAGAAGATCCTCGGCGGCTGGTGGTGGAGGAGGCGGCGGTGGAGACGATGGAGACCGTCCGGGATCGCTTCCTTCGGTGAAGAGGTGCTACATGGGTTGGTGGCTCTCGTGGTCACGAAGATGAGGCACGGGGGTGGCTGCGGCTGCCTGCAGTGTGAGCGGCGGCGGCGGCGTTCGGCCGTGCATGTGAGAGCGAGACAGAGGAGGGGAACGAGGGAGAGGGAGAGAGCAAGGGGGTCCGGAGTGTTGCGTGGCGACGCATGGAGGCGTCCAGGGCATCGGGGACGCAGACAGCCAGGCGGGAGGTGGCTCGGGCGCGTGTGCACGCGCGGCGAGCACGCGCTCTGCCTACTGGCCTGGGGAGGAAGACGACAGGGGAGGTGGAGGTGGGCTGGGCCGGCACGGGCTACAGTGTTGGGCCACACAGTAGGTTGCCAGGTGAGTCTCTCTCTTTCTTTGATTTGTTTCTGTTTTCTATTTCTGCTGTTGTTTTTGAATTACTAAAAATACTAAACCTTTCCTAAAAATACTGAGATAAGTTGTGGGCACTGTTGAAATATTTTTCAGCAGCCCTCAAACATTATCAGTATTATTTGGGCAATTAAAAAATATATATGAATTAAATGCCCAAAATGCAAATACTTAATGCATTAATCCAAAAATCCAGAGTGACCTAGAAAAATGTGCACCATTTTTGGCAGAGGTTCTAGACCAATTCAAAAATGATGAACTTTTCTGAAAAGCATTCTGGGTTCATTGAAAATATTTTTGGTTGACCCTATTTGATTTAATTTGGTGCTAGGGTTTGTCATCCCCATTTCAAATTCTTTTGAATTTAAACATGATGCAACATGAGGGTCAAACAAGACAACAGGGACTGAGCTAGGGCTGTGACAGCTCACCCCCTCTAAACAAGAATCTCGTCCCGAGATTCAAGCGTAGGGTAAGATGACAGAAGGGACACAACTAACACAATCTTCACGATCCAGGTTGCACTTCAAATGAACGTTGATTCAATCACCATCTTTGTCTCGTCATCATGCTCTGAGAACTCCAGCCAATATGACAATGAGAGGAGAAGGAGACTCTAGAAGGACCGATCTTCTCGAAGATCGAACAACTTAGGATTAACTCACGGAATGAGACATAGCAACATCTCTCGAGCTGAGACACTAAGCACACATCTAGAGGGATGGAGTGGAACCGATGACGAGGGTTCACTAGGTAGACAACAATTCCACACTTAAGAAGGTGGTGAATGGTTGTCAACGTAGCAAGGAGTTGAGTTGCCATGATACCATAACGGGGCACCTTAGGGAAGGTGACTCATAGAGATATCCCCTTAAGTGGCAAAAAGAATTACCTTTGATTCAGAGATCATTGAAACTCTTCTTACCATGCTAAGGCAATTTACAAATGATTGTTTGACGGAGTTCGAAGAAATTGCATACTCAGATCGGAAAGGAAACTATGGTTATAGAACAACTCGGCAAACAGAAGGCACATTCCAATTGATACCGAGAATATAACCCAGTGATTGAGCGTGCTCTCAAGAACTTGAGCATTTCCACAATCATCAAGGTTTTATCAACATCTGTGTCAAGGGTGCTGACAACACAACATACTACCATGATGAATAGCGATGGACGATGCAGATGCAATGGAAGATAACACTTTCTCAGATTTCACCTTAGCGAGACCAAGGGGACAAAATCTGGATGATCGACCGAGAGACATTTAGCACTCCGCTTCTAATGTTCTCCTTGATGCGCTAGCATATCCCATTCGTAGATATGGTTTGATATCTAGATCATCAAGTAAAAGGTCGGACTTCGGGAGCACAAGAATCCATAAGGAATAACTATGGAGTAAATCCTACAAAATCCTCATGGAGAAAATGGACAAATTGCCCAATCAAGATACTATAGTGATAGATCCTCCAACTAGGTGCGTCGGCCAGAACATCAACCCTGTCGGGACCTACATCATAGATCCTGGAAAAGTTCCAACCATCATATCTGCCTGAGATTCAGATCTGGTTGGTAACAGAATATTTCAGACATCATGTCTGGGAAAGAAAATTTGCAACACAAACCGACAAGATGACGTTGCGGAATTCTCGGGAAATGAACTAAGATAGCAAGCTCCAAAACATGAGCCGGTTCTGCTACAAACCTATGAACACGCTGTCCAAGACAAGCATGACCACATAGTAGTCTTATAATAAAACACTAGCGAGTTCAGCAGGGGAACCATCATCGAGGATATCGAAGTCCTTGCATAAGTTTTGCTCTTAAGAAGGAACTTCTTCTCCTTGAACAAATCAATCAGTGGCTTGGTGTGCTACGAAATACATATGGAGTGGAGGTAATTAATCTACCAAACCATAGTATACTTTGCACATGTGTGACTAACTTGGGATGATTCCAAGGAAGCAACATTGACTATCGAATTCACGGCGGCAACTTACATTAAATGCACGTGAATCTAAGGAAGTCACTTCTTACATCCGAACATATGCTTCATGAACTAGCATGAAGAAATGCTTTCAAAAGTTTCCAATACTAGCTTAGTGCTCAACAAAATCATGGAGGAGATAAGGGTGTTGTCGATGGGCTCAACAACAATTCATCCAGATTCCCATGGAGATGGAATTCCATAACTATGTGAACAAGGTGATAGCATTGGTCAGACCCAAAATACATAATGGTGTATGTTCGAGGAAAATCCACGAGTAAGACAACATTACGAACATCGTTGGTTCTGATTTGATTTGAGAATAGCCCACACTCAAATCAAAGTTTTGGCAAGACAATAGCTCCAACAACTGGTCTCGAGGATCAATTGATGAAGATATCATCTTTCTTTAACAAACACACAAGATATCCCTTAACATGAACTAAGTCAGGCAGCTTTTATCTCCCAACTCTCCAAGTTGTTGTTCAGCTTACCCAACTAGCTCAGGGATACCCGACACAGATCCTTGGAGAAGGGGTGGTTACAAGAAACCAACTTGATCACGAACTCAACATAGCGGTCAGGTGACGACCTGGTGATACTTCCGAGAAGATATTCAGGAA
Organism: Triticum dicoccoides; assembly: GCF_002162155.2. NCBI lineage: Eukaryota > Viridiplantae > Streptophyta > Magnoliopsida > Poales > Poaceae > Triticum > Triticum dicoccoides. The sequence goes on from NC_041381.1 coordinate 298,942,106, forward strand.
ATCACGAACCACCGGTATGTTACTAAGGTCGAGAACAATCTTGCTTCTCAGGCAAGACGATATGATCAACAGAGCAAGGGATTGACACAATCCTAACTCATTGATCGGAGGGTGCACCGGAAATAAGGACTAGGTAGCATGATCAATCTTAGAATGATGATTCCATAACCAACAAACTAAGAATGAGATTTCTGTCCATTAACCACTAAGCAACATGGTTGCTAGGGGTATTGATTTCACACATAATGATCCACTTGTCGGCGTTCCGGTTACAATAACACGGGGACCGAGAAATGAATAGTGATGGCGAGAAGTATCACTACGTCAAGAATTCACAAGAGCTAGCGCAATTCTCATGACAGTCTTAATATAAAGATAGTAATACTCCAAGGTAGAACAGAACAATAGCTGGATTAGTATTTGATCTGTGAATTACAACTGCTTTGACCCGATCCTGGATATGGATGAGGTACCGGAGTTTGTTTCTTCTAGTCATTCCAGAATAGAATGGCTTGACGGACCACAAGAGTAATAGGCATCGATAAACGAATGCACGCATACCCATGACTATCAATTGATAGACGGGGGTCAGAATACAACTAAGGAGGAACAACTCGGGGAACATATAACTTTCTGAGCTGTGGATGCATAGGTTAGTATGTCGAATCAAGTTCAACAGGTTTCTTCCGGACAACCCATGCAGAAAAGTAGAACTGGCAGAGTCGCAATATAGAATGGAGAGCCATCGAGAGCACTCCTGTTGTGATCTTTAGATCCAACAAACATCTGCCGTAAGTGGTTCATAGTATTTGGAAGAAGGAAATACCACAGATCTCGAGGACTAATGCAAAGGTTACTAATTTCCTAAAGGAACTAGCAAACACTATCAACATGAGGTAAGTGGGGTGAATCTCGGGCTCAAAACCCAGAAGTAGAATACCTACAAACTAAATGGCATCACGGGATGCTTTTCGAGAATAATGGCTAGAATCATCACATTGGGGCACAAATCATGGCTAGATTACTAGATGACTCCCTAAAACACCTAGGGTCATAATAATAGCTCCAACATATATGTCAAGGCAATAAATTACCTCAACGCACCGGTTAGTGTGCTTATTCTGACCATAAAGGACATCGGGAACGGAAAGAAAGGATTTGCAAATGCATCAGACTATTTAGAAACCTGGGATGACTCGGACAACATAACGGCTGTAATTGCTCAAAATGATTTGAGACATCCTGCAAAATAGTGGCATGACCACTCAACATCACAATACCAAGGTTCTGAGACCAACTATGAACACACGGAAGTAATAGGAACTGAAACAAGGCTTAAGTCCAACAATCTTACAAGTCTACAGATTAGTAACACGTGATCCTGATAGAAAGAGGAGAAAGCCTAGTTCCTCAACCCCGTAGGAAAGATAAGATGACTCAGATCAGAAGGGCATAAGGTATAAGGAGTAAAAAGAGCCTTACGTTCCATCCCACAATCAATTCCCTTATATAACTAAAGAATTTCTAGACTCAACTTCGACCAGTTTGGCTTGGTAATCCTACAGGCAGTCAAGCTCTGATACCAAAGCTGTCAGGACCCCGACTCAATGCCACACCGATCTAGCATGTAACACATCATATCACTTTGCGGCCTCACGCACGGTATTCCCACGGGTGTCGCCTTACTAGGCCCGGGACCGTTTGCGCCTTTTGGCACACGTATATGATAGTGTCGCTAGCATCCATATGACAAGGAGCCCGGGCTGACATGGCTAGTCGTGAACCCAAAGTGGCAGTAACTTACAGGGACAGGCATACATGACCCAGCAACGAACGTGTCGGTCATCAGCGAGTGAATCCAGGCTGTAGCACTGGGCTAGCAGGACTCCGGTGAACCGGGCTGTAGCGGGCTAACAGGACTCCGGTATTCATCACATGACATTTCCCCGAAGGGACAGACACATGAACGAAGAAGGACACATGCCGGCCAGCCTAAGTGTTCCGGAGTAGTAGCAAGCTACCAAGGCTCAGTGGAAGCACTAGGAGACATTTCCCGGTAAGAGAGGCTACCAAGGATAAACTACTAGGTTGTCAGATCCCACACATACCAAGCATTTCAATAACATACGCACAATATGCTCGATATGTGCAAATACAACATGGCACCAGAACATGACTCTACAACTCAAGTATTTTATTCAATAGGCTCCGAGGAGCGCGATATTACAAGCATGGGTCTCATGACCCAACATTCAGAGCATACAGATCAAGCACATGCGGAAGCTTATCATGTCTGAGTACAGACATCTACAAATGAAAAAGGCTGAAAAGCCTGACTATCTACCAGATCCTGCCGAGGGCACAAGATCGTAGCTGAGGTAACAAGCTAAACATCGAAGTCCAAGCGGAACTACTAGTGAGACTGAGGTCTCGCTGCAAAACATAAAATAGGCAAACGTGAGTACAAATGTACCCAGCAAGACTTACATCAGAACTAACTACATATGCATCATTATCAACAAAGGGTATGGTGGGGTTTAACTGCAGCAAGCCAGCTTTGACTCGGTGGCTATCCTAAACTACGACTGCAAGTAACTCTTTTGAGGTGGCGCACACGAGTACACATATTCACCATATCAATACACCACTATGGATCCGCTCCCGTCTCCCTACGAGAACGCCATCCATAGCACTCACGCTTATCTTGCGCATTTCAGAGTATCCACTTTCACTTGTCTATGAACTGTACAGGCAACCCAAAAGTCCTTTACCGCGGACACGACTATTCGAATATATGATGTTAACCCTGCAGGGGTGTACTTCTTCACACACGCTCTCGCCACTTACCGCCATGTACACGTCATGTATCTCGGCAACCTTCAAGCGGAAGCCTGGCGAGGGTGTCGGCCACGACCTGACTAACCACACAAGTCTCTAGTCCAGGTTTATCGCCTATTCGGGTTCCATCCGCAAGGAGATCCGGCCGGGGTGTCGCTCATGGCCCCAAACGATGTGAGCAGGGTTCCCAAGCCCACCATCCGGGTGCCACTTGGCACACCGTGCTACTGTGCCTAGTCTGTCCCAAGCCCACCTGTACCGGGTGCCACTTGGTAGACTACTAACACTACCTACAAACACCAGAAACTAGTTGCGACTCCTGGATAGAGATCAAGTCGGTTAATAAGTCGAGAGAGTCAATTAAGGATCCCAATGTGTGGTAGTAGCTGTTCATGGATCACAAACACAGAACTCAGTTCCTGAGGACGGTTTCAATGAGACAACCCACCATGTACTCCTACATGGCCTCTCACCGCTACCTTTACCAAATCGTGTTCACACATTTAGACCACACACAGCAGGACATGTTCACACACCTCCAATTCATCCCCGATGAATCAGACCTGGCTCAACTCTAAGCAGTAGCAGGCATGACAAACAAGCATGAATGAGTAGGCACATCAGGGCTCAAACAACTCCTACTCATGCTAGTGGGTTTCATCTATTTACTGTGGCAATGACAGGTCATGCAGAGGAAAAGGGGTTCATCTACCGCAGCATGTAACAGTTGAATCGCTGTTGTCCCAATGCAGTAAAAGAGAGCAGGAGCGAGAGAGTGGGATTGTATCAGAATGAACAAGGGGGTTTTGCTTTCCTGGCACTTCTGAAGATAGTATAGCTCTTCATCGGTGTCAACGAAATCATCATCGGTACGTCGTCTACTGAGAGGGGACAAACACCGACAAACAAGGAAGAACACAATCAATGCAGTGCACAATATGATGCATGATCATGACATGGCAATATCCTGTGATTTGAGCTAATGCAACTAGCAACAGGTTAAATGAAGTTGGTTTGAACCCTAGGTTCAAATTCAAACTCCATATGTGGATATTCAAATGCCATTATTTGTTTTGCCCAATTCAGCAATTATAAGTTGTTCTAACATGCATGAAAACATTACAGATGGATAGATTGGATTTTTGTGATCATTTTTCATATATAACTTATTTCATTCCGAGTTACGGTTGAATTTATATGAATTTTTGAAGTTTGTAGCATTTTCTAGAATTTCCTATATAAGAATAAATCCAGTAAATGCTTTATGCGTCAGCATGATGTCACTGTGATGTCATCAAGTCAACAAGGGCGGTCCAGGTCAAACCTGGCCAGTGGGGTCCACTGGTCAGTGACCCAGGGCTAGTCAGGTCGCCGACAGGTGGGCCCGGCCAACGTTGACTAAGTCAAAGTCAAGCTGACACGTGGGGCCACATGCTTAGCACTAATCTAAACAGAGAATTCGGCTAACCTAAATGGGCGCAGGGGCCCACTGCCAGTGTCTCAGGGTGGTTTAGTGATGTGGTGATTAGCGCTAATGATGGACCCGCGTCATCATCGCCGGACTTTGGCCGGCGACGACCAGCCCGACGACGGAGGTTCACCGTGCTCCCGCTACAGCGCACCATTTCACGCGTGGTTTGCGGCTACGGGTTGCTGTGGTTTGTGCACATCTGATGGAGCAAGCGAGAGGAGCTGGGGTGAGCTGTGGCGTCGGCGGTGGCGAGCGAGGCGGCGGCCGGAGTTCGGGCATCAGTGAAAACGACGCTGCGGCGCACGGCAGGAGCAACAGGTGAGCGTTCTAGGCTCCTGACGGCGTTCTGAGCATGTTGCAGTGCTCGGTTGTCGTCATAGCTATCTCTGGCTGCGGCGGCGATGAGGCCTAACGGCGGCGGGCTTCAGATCTCATGGGGGCGGCGGCTACAGGATGCTAGGGACGATGGGGCAAGGGGGGAACGGTTCAGCGGCTCACCACGCAGCTACAGGGATGGTTAGCGGGCTTGGGGACGCGCCGGAGTGGCCGAATCGACGGAGAAGATCCTCGGCGGCTGGTGGTGGAGGAGGCGGCGGTGGATACGATGGAGACCGTCCGGGATCGCTTCCTTCGGTGGAGAGGTGCTACATGGGTTGGTGGCTCTCGTGGTCACGAAGATGAGGCACGGGGGTGGCTGCGGCTGCCCGCAATGTGAGCGGCGGCGGCGGCGGCGTTCGGCCGTGCATGTGAGAGCGAGACAGGGGAGGGGAACGAGGGAGAGGGAGAGAGCGAGGGGGTCCGGAGTGTTGCGTGGCGACGCATGGAGGCGTCTAGGGCATCGGGGACGCAGGCAGCCAGGCAGGAGGTGGCTCGGGCGCGTGTGCATGCGCAGCGAGCACGCGCTCTGCCTACTGGCCTGGGGAGGAAGACGACAGGGGAGGTGGAGATGGACTGGGCCGGCACGGGCTACAGTGTTGAGCCGCACCAGTAGGTTGCCAGGTGAGTCTCTCTCTTTCTTTGATTTGTTTCTGTTTTCTATTTCTGCTGTTGTTTTTGAATTACTAAAAATACTAAACCTTTCCTAAAAATACTGAGATAAGTTGTGGGCACTGTTGAAATATTTTTCAGCAGCCCTCAAACATTATCAGTATTATTTGGGCAATTAATATATATATATATATATATGAATTAAATGCCCAAAATGCAAATACTTAATGCATTAATCCAAAAATCCAGAGTGACCTAGAAAAATGTGCACCATTTTTGGCAGAGGTTCTAGACCAATTCAAAAATGATGAACTTTTCTGACAAGCATTCTGGGTTCATTGAAAATATTTCTGGTTGACCCTATTTGATTTAATTTGGTGCTAGGGTTTGTCATCCCCATTTCAAATTCTTTTGAATTTAAACATGATGCAACATGAGGGTCAAACAAGACAACAGGGACTGAGCTAGGGCTGTGACAGAGAGCTGGTTAGCTGTTCGAGAGGTTGTAAAATCCTTAAAGATTTATTCCGCATAACGCCATTATAAATGCAGAGTGCGACGGATCGGTCTTCCGATCAGGTGCCAATAGAACCCCTAGTTCGGCCTTCCGAACACTAGGGGCTGGCCGACCATACTCGAATTCCTATGGCTAAGTGAGAGTGGTAAAGCCCTATAGTCCGATTGCCTGGTTCGTGGTGAGGAACACCTCCTTAAAAGGACCCAGCCATGGGATAAAGAGTGTTCAGGTATGTCTCGAACACCCTCGTATTTCTTTCGTGGGGGCAGAAGCTGACGACTGGCCAACTCTTTGGATTTACATACACTAAACAGCCGCACAGGAAGAACAAATGTTCAAACTAAACAGGCAATAAATAATAAAAGTGCCATTATCCCATATTACAAAGGATGGCACGAACGCCCTCAGGGAAATATAATGTCTTTGGTACACTTATCTGCCACAAGGCAGGCTCCCTTCCGTACACCTTCATAGTACAGCTCAGGCTTGCGGTGCTCCTTACCCTCTAGCGGCCCCTCAGTCATCAGCTTCTCCGCGTCAAGCTTCCCCCAGTGCACTTTTGCACGGGCAAACGCCATATGCGCACCCTCTATACAGACCGATCGCTTAACAACATCAAGCCGAGGACAAGCGCCCACAATCCGCTTCACGAGTCCGAAGTAACTGCTTGGAATTGGCTCCGCGGGTCACAACCAGACAACCAAGTCCTTCATGGCTAGTTCGGCCGCCTGGTACAGTTCGACCAGCTGCTTCAGCTGATCGATAAAGGGCACCGGATAGTTCGGCGCCAAATACTGCGACCAGATATTCCTCTCCGCAGACTTCTTCTCCTCAGTCCGGTAGAATTGGGCGGCATCTGATATGCTGCGAGGCAGATCCGCGAACGCTCCTGGAAAAACAAGAATTCAGCTTGTCGCTTAGAGTTCTTCCCACTATCATGTAAAAATGGCTATGAATACAAAAGGCCTTACCAGCCGCAACTTTCCGGGCCTCCTGAATGTCCCGCACAACACCTCGGGCTTCTTCTCGAGCATCTTCCATGGCTTGGAGAGCTTGGGAGAGTTCGAATTCTTTCCCTACTAGACTCTACTCCAAGCCCTCACTTTTCTTCACAGCCTCCTGGAGCTCTCGCTCAGCTGCGATGACCCTAGCCTCGTGTTTCTCACGAAGCGCCTGTTCGGCGGCAGCCTTCTTGTTGGCATCAGCCACAACCTTCTTCAGTGCCTCATATTCGGCACTCGCTCCTAGAGCATACAATACAATTACTTTTCACTAGGCACAGTTACTCATTCGTGCCAAATTGAAGACAATGTTTCAACATACCTTGCTTGTCCTCTAGTTGCTTCTTCACACGGCCAAGTTCCTCCTCGGCCCGTTCCAGGCTCTGCTTCAGTCCAGACACTTCCGCATTATGAGCGGCCGTCTTCTCTGCAGACGCCTGTTTTCACACAAAGGGGTATACGTCATTAACAAAGGCTCCCGCAAAAGCAGCAGATTTGATCCCCTGCCTGGCTCTCTCTCTGTCGCTGGACAGTGTATCAGGGGCTACTACTCATAGTATGACGATTCCTCAAAGGTTTCTTAGAAAACATACCTCAAAGGCCTTTATAAGGCCAAGGCAGGAATCATTCAGCCCGCTCTCGGCGGATTGAATCCTTTCAACCACCGTACCCATGAGGGTCCAATGTTCATCGACGATAGACCCGCTCTTTAACGCTGTCAATATACCACCTGGCAGCTCTGCTTGGAATGAGGTTGCCGGTGGAGTAGGCAAGCCTCCCACCGACGAAGGTGGCTGCTCGCCTGATCCTGGAGCCTTAGAGGTCTCCAGGACCTTGTCCGGCTGTGCTCCGAACCCGAGATCGCCCCCATCATCGACACGCTGGGGGGCCGCCGCCCCCATGTGTCCGGCCCCAGAGACATGCCTCCCCTGGTCCGGGTCTCTCTGAGACGACACCTCGGTGTTGCGCCTGGACTTAGGGGAAGGGGCCTCTGGAGGCGTCTCGCTCGCCAAAGCGTCTGAGCTCAGCGAATCCTCCAATGAGGATTGCCCGGCGCGAGACCTCACCGGGCTGTACGAAATATGGCGACCGTTAAAACTACTGTACCCAAACGACCCTGGATGCGTATGCGCGCTCGGATCTCGGATACTTATGACTTTTCCAGGGGCTGGGCCCTGGGATCCCACTCCGGGCTGTTATCGGTAGCCGTGGTGGATGCCTCTGGGTGGGAACCTCTCCCCCTCTTGGGCGATTCGGCCTCCAGGTACGAGGAAGCCGTCCTTTTCTTCCCACCTCCTACGAGAGGCTCGACTTCCTCCTCTTCCTCCTCTTCATCTTCGGAAGAAGGATGGTCGCTGGAGTCTTCGGATTTTGCATCCGAAGCATCGCGACGACGAAGGCCACTCCGAGTCTTTTTGACCTTCTTGGAGGCCTCTTTCTTTGGCGCCTCGTAAGGCACCGGGACCAGCATCTTCGTCAGAAGAGGTCCGGCCGGTTCCTCCGGAAGCGGTGCCGGACAAAGTATTCGCTCCACCTTGTTTATCCATCCCTGGGGTCACGATGAAGCACGATAAAAATGTCTCCCTCAGGACATGCCAACTGAAGCATGGATGGACAGAGCGTGGCTATTACTTACCGGGCTTGCAGAATGGGATAATTGATACCCACGGTCCTCGGCGGAGCCCGGCCATGATTTGTCGGACTTAAAGAGCACCTTCCAGATATCCTTGTGGGAGGAATCATAGAGCTGCCAAAAGGTTTGGTACTCGGTTGGGTTGTACTCCTACAAATTGCAGGCTCAGGGCTGGCAAGGGAGAACCAGGCGAACTAACATCACTTGGACTAGGTCGACGAGCTTGACGTCCTTGTCGACCACACTTTGAACGCGCATCTGGAGCAGTGACAACTCATCGGACGAGGACCAGTTCGGGCCCTTCTCGGGCCAGGACATGAGCCGCAGTGGGGCTCCGGATCTGAACTCAGGAGCTGCAACCCACTTTTTGCCGCGTGGTTTGGTGATATAGAACCACTGCTGCTGCCACTCCTTGACGGAGTCGTTGAAGGCACCCGTCGACCAAACGACCTTGTGCATCTTGCTCACCATGGCACCGCCGCACTCGGCGTGCTCTCCACTCACCACCTTGGGCTTCACATTGAAAATCTTCAGCCACAGGCCGAAGTGAGGCGAAATCCAGAGAAAAGCCTCGCACACGACAATGAACATCGAGATATTGAGGAAAGAATTGGGGGAAAGATCATGAAAATCAATTCCGTAGTAATACATGACTCCACGAACAAATGGGATAAGGGGAAACCCGAGCCCGCGGACAAAATGGGGAAGGAACACGACTCTCTCGTGAGGCTACGGAGTAGGGACGATCTGTCCCGCCGGTGGGAGACGGTGGCCGATCTTCTTGGCCAGATACCCGGCCTCCCGGAGCCTCTTGATATCTTTCTCCTGGACGGTAGAGGCCATCCATCTGCCTCCTGCTCTAGATCTGGACATCTTTGGAAAACCTTTCTTCGATGGAAAAGACAGAATGCCTGGGCATTAGGGCTCGAACAGAGGGGAATGGGCGAGCGGAAGGGGAAGGCGCGGGTAAAAAGGAAGAGACCTTATCTCTTTATAGAGACGGTAAAAGCTTTCTGCGCCTCCCCACTTGCCTGGTGGAACTCGCTCGCTCCCCACTCGCCGTGATTAGCGGTGCAGTTGGATTATCCATACCCGTATTGATGAGAATCCCACAATAAGTGGACACGATCTCTGCTATGGCAAAACATGCAGAAGAAACTGCCTCGCAATTTGTGCTATGGCTGGTTGTGGGAAAACGGTTCGAATAATGACCCGACCGTAATGACATGTCACGTGGTCAGCAGACTACGTTTCTGAAATATCATTTTCTCTACGGTGGTATGTGAAGATCATTTTGCAGATCCGGACACGGTCTACGTGTTCGATAATTACTTTGGAGTATTCGGAGATGGAACCCGCCTTGCAATGCCGAAGACAAGACTGCGCGCCGGACTCATCGTCATAGAAGCCTGGTTCAGGGGCTACCGAGGGAGTCCTGGATTAGGGGGTATCCGGACAGCCGGACTATATACTTCGTCTGGACTATTGGAGAGTGAAGATACAAGACTCAAGACTCCGTCCCGTGTCCGGATGGGACTCTCCTTCGCGTGGAAGACAAGCTTGGCGATCCGGGTATTGTATTTCCTTCCTTGTAACCGACTCCGTGTAAACCCTAGCCCTCTCCGGTGTCTATATAAACTTGAGAGGTTGGTCCTTAGAAGGCCGATCACAATTATAATCATAATCATCATAGGCTAGCTTCTAGGGTTTAGCCTCTACGATCTCGTGGTAGATCTACTCTTGTACTACTCATATCGTCAATATTAATCAAGCAGGAAGTAGGGTTTTACCTCCATCGAGAGGGCCCGAACCTGGGTAAACATTGTGCCCCTTACTTCCTGTTACCATCAGCCTAAGACGCACAGATCGGGAGCCCCTACCCGAGATCCACCGGTTTTGACACCGACACCCCCTGCACCGGTAATCGCGAAGCGCCTTGAGCTTTTCCGGTTCGGAGCAGGCACCTTCTGGGCATGACGCTTCTGCCCGTGCTCCTTCCAGACCACACCGGTCCGTGGCCGTCGGATGTACTTGAAGGCACGTCGGCGGAGCCGGCAGTGGCAAAGGCATGCCACCGCGGGGGAACGCTTCTGGTGGCCTGGGCATCGATGGTTGATGAATGTCGCCCCGTGCCCCTTGGATCACCTCCTCTTGCAAGAGTGAGAGGAAGCATGCGGTGTCCAAGTCTGGTGGTCGCTGAACCAGGACCACAGCTCGTATATCCGCCCGTAAACCTTCCAAAAAACGAGTGAGGAAATAGAATGGGTGAATCGAGTCTGAGTACGATCTCAAATGGTTGATAAGTAATTCAAATCTCTCTATGTAATTAGTGCTCTGTGGATGTTTGCTTGACAGAATAAAACTGCTGAATCAGTAACTGATGACGATCTCTACAAAAACGAGTACATAACAGAGCGAATTCACATAATTTCTTCTGAATCAACTGTAGCTAGACAACAGCTGGCCCTGAAAAATTAAGTGAAGCCATGGGCAACCCAGAACGACTGGTGAATCCCGAACATGTTGAAATACTGTTCGCAGAGAGTCTTCCAAAGACGAGGATTTTCGTCTGCAAAGGTAGGGAACACGATAGCAGGATGTGCCTAGCCAACCCCGCGAGGAGTTGGCTGGCGTGGGCGAATGGAGAGGAAAGAATAAGTGCGGAGGAATCGATCTGACCGTTTGCCGGGAGCGGCGGCGGCGGCGGCGGCTAGAAGGACGCCGCCGGTGACCCCCGAGAGATGTTGAAGACGCCGTGGCCTGTTGGCCCGATGGGAGCGTCGACCGCGCCTGACGAGGTGTCGGTTTGGACACCGGCCGTCGTAGGTGGTGATCAGTCAATGCAGGTGCCTGAGTCGTCACGCCCTCCTTGGTGATGGACGGACGTGAGAGCTGCAGGGCGGCGACGGAGTCGCCCAGATCGGCAACGCGTCGCTCGTGATCGGGGCGCCACGCCACCAGATCGTCCACCTTGCTGGTGGAGGCGTGGATCGCTGCGGTGTGCTCCTTCAAGGTGGTCTCTAGTCGCTCGAGGAAGGCTTGGACCGAAGGATCCATGGCGACGAGTCGAGCGCGAGCTTGCCGAAGGGATCTGGTCTCCATGAACTACGCCAGAATGCTGCAGTGGCGGATGGGATTGGTCTCTGGTACCAGATGTAAGGTACAGGATGGGAATCACTCAAGCTAGCTTGATCTCACACATGAATTCAAGTCCAGTATCTCGATTACAGAGGAATTGTGATTACAAAATGGGGAATGGCTAAGAGAAGAGCTAGGGTGAGCCGCTGCCGCCGTTTGCCTTGATCCACTAGATGGTGATGGAGTTGGCGTCCCGCGCTTAAGTAGTGGTAGGCTGGGCCGTCACCCACACTGGCCCACTGTAGCGTTGGTTAGGCCTGCCGGTTCAGTTGGGTCGTGGCTCGTTGGGCTTGGTCCCTCCTGCCAGTGGGATCACTGTAGCAGGGGTGCTCACAAAACGGGAGCAGTGAGTGGTGGTGGCAGCGGAGCTGATGCGGCTCGTGCAGCTACTGGTCGCCCGCACCGAGGCGCTGGCATGCTGTGACCGCGCCCAGGCCGCTGCGCTGCTGCGTGAGCTGCAGGTCGGCACTCCCGTGCATGGCACGACGTTCTGGCCCGTCGTGTCCTGCTTCGTGCAAGGCCTGGCGGACCGGCTGGCCCTGGCGCACCCGCCGTTGTTGGGTACGGCCAGCATGGCGTTCTACGTCCCACGGTCGTCGTGCCTCGATGGGGCGAGTTGTGCCCGCCCCTCAATCTCACCTGCTCCACTGCGCCGCCCCTGAATCTCTCCTGCTCCACCGCGTCGCCCCTGACCTTCTCCTGTTTCGCCCGCACCTCACCTTCTTGAGGATATCAGGAGGGGCGGTGCTCGTGTATTTCCTTTTTATTCAGTCGATTCAGATGGGTGCACCGTAGTCACTATCGTCGCTGCCGCGAGGCCATGGTGCGATCTGCGGCCGCCACAAACCCAAGATAGGGGAGAGACAAGGGCGTCAATGCCAGCACACATGACGCCGACGAGAGCACGCCCGCCTCGAGCGGCGCTGTCCGGAATCGGTCAATGGTGGAAGGCAATGGCAGGTGAGAAAGATCGAAAGAGATAGGCTGAGGGGGAAAAGCAGTGGCGGATCAACTTTTTAGTTCCCCCCTCGTGTTCGTGCTGGAGACGAACTGCTCCTTCATGAGTGAGACAGACGGCCACATAGTTTGTTTCTCTTCCAAGTTGATTCACATAAGGACTGCGGGTTGTACAGAAAAAATAGCACAAGCTTTTTCGCAAAAACACGACGACAGTGAACCCAGGGAGTCAATCCGTGCTTTATTATTAGGGAGAGATTAGTTAAAAGTAGCATCTTCATGAGAGATTAGTTGCTACTTCTAAAGTTAAATTGTGATTAGTTAGACAGAATAGGTGGGTTAAGAAGTAATCGAGGCAATAAGCAAGAACTAGATACAAAACTAACATGGATGAACAATTGGAACGACGTCGGGGTGGAAGATCGCAGTGAAGATGAGATCAGGTTCTGCTATTTCCATCAACATTTGTGCGCCAACTTTCAGTCCGTAACAGTTGAGAAAGTTTATCCAAATTCGGCCATAAAAAAGCAGCGATCTTCTTGGTTCATGAACGCAACTCGGAACTTATATCCATGTCTTGTCTTCACTGTGACCATTAAACTGGTGTATTCAGTTATGGCAAGGCCGAGCATCTTGAGTACATGTGTTCTGGCAGAGCAAGGAATGCACTGCAGGAAAAATAATATGAGAACACAATGTATTCCCTATCCAAATCTAGAAATAATTTCCTCCTTCATGTCAGTGTTGACCATGGTACTAGTACCTTTTATCCAAATATAGCAATCCAAATTTTCAAATTAGTCGACAACATGTTCAGAAAACCCCACCTCCCGGATAGAAAAGAGGATTGTAGGAACATACTGCACGCAATTTAAAATCCTGTGTTAGGATGAGAAGGAACAAGTGTGGCGTCTCGCCAAAGGCGCAGAAACCTGTAGGGTCCTCACACTTTGGGCACTGCAAATGAAACACACTAGATTCAGTAGGAAGAAAAATGCATCAACGGCGGCGGCTGCCATCCTAGGATTACCCGCGACCAAGGGACTTGGATTTATCGGGGATGGATGAAGAAGTCATACCAAGTTCTGCATGAGAAAACCATATGCAATCGCCGAGCAGGGGGTTTCTATGAACAAGCAGACGAGGGAGAAGGGGATTCAGGCCCAGTGAAATATTGTCGCTTCGTCCGTCCAGCTTACTGCTAAAGCTGGAAAGGTGGGTTTTTTTGTGATTTGATGGCTCATTGGGCATTACTGCGACACTACGACCGGGGTGTGTCTACCGTGCAGTTGTGCATTCTAATTTGGTGCATATGGCACGTGGACCCCATTGTCGGATGCCCCACATATCAGCGAAAGGAAGCAGAAAGATAGAAGTAACTAGTTACACATAAATATATTTTTGACAGAGAGATACTCCCTCTGTAAAGAAATATAAAAATATTTTATATCACAACTTTATACATAAGAAAAATCAAGGGGAATATATATATAACATATATAATTATAAAAAACAGAGTTTTTTAACACAGTATAGACAAGTTGGAGATGATGGTGTGCCTGCCATCCTGCAATATAGGCCGTCCGATTTATATCTGACGGATAGGAAGAAAACTATGGCAATTTTGCAAAAAAGGCACCCACACGCCTATCGACATTTGCAAATAAGGCCTTACCTCATTCATCCTTTTCTCTCACAAGATAAAATACTCATACAAATGCATCTTGATGTTATGTGCGACGCACAGGCATTATGGAGGTTCAGCTGAGAATATAATACTCAGACATGCTCACGGTTCTGGACTTTGGGCCACAGGCCGGTGGGCCTGCATGTGGGGGCCCATGTGTTCTACCTCAGTGCTTTTCATATTGCAAGCGATCGGTACAGTGCTGGTTTTATATGCGGTCGCAAGGCGAATACACAAAATTGAGTAAAGCATGACAACTGTTAGAATGAAATCGAACGACAGTTCCTAACCAGCAATTAGAGTTGCAATTCTATCAATGATATACCATGTGATTGTCATACTACTTATACACACAGGACACTTGTTTCACCATGCCAGATTATTACATCAAAATATGTCGGAGGATAGATCACTTCGGCAGTTGCGTGCTGCTACTGAAGAATTTCAAAGTTGATTTGGACCAGCTCTCCTTGTCGAGAAATTTCGATTTTGACATCATCCCCTACCGCAAGATATGATTTAGATTTAAACCTGACCATCCTTTAGCATCAATCATCATGCAACCATCCTTTGTACTTACGGTATATTGAGCAGGTTCATTCACACCAAGGTTGCGCATGGTAAGAGAAACTTGGCCACCGTCACCCGGATTGTTGAACGACTCCCTCGTTGCTCTAGGAATTCTCTGTTTGCAAACAAGAAGACATACACAAATAGTTAGATCAATACCGTGAATCATGTGAAATAACATGGAAAGAAAAAATAACGAAGCACTTGGGGGCGACCAATGCTTACCAAGAAGGTGGACATGTCGGATTTTGTAAGGACTTTGGTATATGAAGTGCGAACTGCAGCCCAGTCTGCTACCGGTGCAACTGCTGGTTCCGTTGCCGCTGCACGGGCCAGAGCAGATGCAAGTGCAAGTGTTGGTGCAGGTGCCGAAGCCGTTGCTGGTGCCCATGCTAGTGTGACTGCTAGTGCGGCCGTTGCTGCCGGAGATGGTGATCCTTGTAGAGCTGGTGCCGGTGTCGGAGCAGGTGTCGGTGTCGATGCCCGATCCTCCGGTAGATCAACCTAATCTGCTGACGCGGTCGGTGCCCAATCCTCAGCTGGATCAGACTTAGATGCTACCGCTGTTAGTGCTAGAGCAACTGCTGGTGCTTGATCCGTTGCTAAAGGTTGTACCGATGTGCGAGACAGCGGCGATCGTGTCTGGTTTGCTATGATCAGCTTTCTAACTTGAGTAGGATCCATGACCGTGATCCAGTCTTTTTCTTCATTTCTTTTAAAGGCGAGAAGGACTAATTGTGGCGTGTTTGTTAAACCAAACTGCAGTTCATCATAGGGATTCATCTTGTACTCAGACAACAGACTAATCCAATTTTTTCCAGTAATATAAGTGATAGACAGTGCCTTCATTACTGACACGACATAAGAAGTGAGACCTGCAAAAATAGCCATCGTAGAGCAAACCAAACGGTTTATTCTGTGATGAATGTCACATGGCAAAACCTGCATCGTATAATTGCAGCAAAAGAAAGAAAAACATGACATTAAATCAATAAGATTTAGACAGTAAATCTGTCGGATTTCGGGTTCCGGCAGACCCTTGAGGTTCGAACACTGGGGTGCGCGCGGAGATTTCGCCCTCTACCTACCTGCCCCTCGCCGAATCGCTAGGATCTAAACTACGAAAAGAACAACACAAGAGACACAAGGTTTATACTGGTTCAGGCCACCATTGTGGTGTAATACCCTACTCCAGTGTGTGATGTGGTGGATTGCCTCTTGGGCTGATGATGAACAATACAAGGAAGAACAGCCTTGCGAGGGTCTGTTCTTGGCTGGTGCGATGAACTGCTAGGAGGAGTTCAGTCGCTCTATCTCTCTCTCTCTCTCTCTCTCTCTCTCTCTCGATTCTAGATGTATGCCAGATACTAGATCCCACCTCTTTTTCCCCTGGGGGGTGGCTAGTCCTATTTATAGGCAAAGGCCCTGGGCCTCTCCCCAAATATTGAGCGGGAAGGGCACCAACAATTGGCCATTTTGAAGAGGAACAGCGGGTACACTTATCCTGACTAAAGTTGGTCCTCGCCTGTCAAAGGCTCTGGTGGTGACGCCTGTTGGGGCTCCACAATGACTTCCTCCCTGCCGTTGGGCTGGTCTTGGTCTTGTTGCACCGAAATGGATGCCTTTGCTTGATGCTCTCGCCTATGCTTGCTCTCTTTTCACCAAAGAGGAAAGGAGGACACTGCATGGGCAGGCGCCCGACTGGCGCCCTTGGTCGTCATGGCTTGCGTCATGGGCACCTCGCGAGGTACCCCGCCTTGAACTCTCCGCCTCCTCGTGAGCCAGCCTGATGAGGCCGTGCCTGAGGAAGCTCCTTGTCGTCCGCCCCGCGAGGCTTGGCCCCTCGCGAGGGTCTTGAGCTTGTGTTGATGAAGATGGGCCGCGCTGGGCCCCCCTTTGAGCCACGCCGCAGGCCGCAGGCAGGCAAGTCTGGGGACCCCCGTTCCCAGAACGCCGACAGTAGCCCCCGGGCCCAAGGCGCGCCCGGACTTGGCCGAGCAGAGAGGCGAAAGGGCAAGTGCGAAGCGTCGCGGGCCCTAACAGCCTGCGGCCTTGGGCGCCGCGTGGCGGTTGATTGGACGTGGGCGCCTCTGCAACCACGCGAGTTGATAAAGGAGCGGCATCTGTCCTTCGCCTTCTTTGCTTTCTCCAGTTGCTGCTCAGATCCCCTTTCTTGCGCCTCTCCTCCCCGCCTTCGAAATCTTCAGATCTACTCCGTCCGCGCGCCCTAGCCAGACATGGCGCCTTGCCAGGCCCTGGCTGGAGCTTGGTATTCATCCGCCTTGGACTCGCCGAACGTGTTGGAGGCGAGCCTTGCCCGGGTGCGCCAGATGGCGGCGGCACAGGGCATCGACGGGGCGAAGGTGTTCAAGGCCGGCTCTGCCCTCCCTGAAGGCCAAGGGAGCACCTTCTATCCGCTCTTCGTGAGCGCCATTGTCGCCGGTCTGCTGCCTCCCTTTTCTGAGTTCTTCTTCTCTGTCCGCCGCCACTATAACCTTCAAGCTCTGCATCTCCATCCCAACTCTGTCCTTCTTCTGGCAATTTTCGCCTACTATTTCAAGGCTCATGTAGGGGTGAAGCCCTCAGTGGCCCTGCTGCGCCACTACTTCTCCCTCCGGACCTCTCACGGTTCCGTCTCTGTGTGCGCGAGCTTCGTCGCGTACGGCAGCTCCATCGCCATTTCGAACCCCGGAAAAAGGATTGAGGGCTTCAGGAGCAAGTGGGTCTTGGTGGATGCTGGGCGCATCCACCCCCGGCTGATCTTGCCCACGGGCCACCCCTCAAGCTCCAACGACTGGTCTTGAGTGGAGCTTGTGGATCCCTGCGCAAAGCTGGTGTTGGAGAAGATGGACGCGGATCTGAGGCCGGCCAGCATGGCGGCGGCGAGGCAGACTGGCGCATCGCTACCGAGTGAATTCCTGGAGCACCAGCTGGCTCCGCTTTTTCAGTACTCACTTCCGATGTGGAGGCCCCACCCGAGCCCCGCGGTCTTGGCCGATGAGGATCTGGCTGCGGTTCTCCAGTCTTTGGTCGGGGGCGATGTGGCAAGGTTGGAGGGCGCTCCTACGCCCCTGTTCCTCCACGAGGACTAGGAGCAGGTAGTGGGGTCCATGCCCGCCTTCAACGGGGACGGGCCCGTGCCCGCGGAGGCTCCCGAGGACCTGGTGGACGTGTCCTCTGGCGACTCCAGCGAAGAGAAGGAAGGAGGGGAGCGGGAAGAGGGGGCTGACTCCGAGGCAGAGTCAAGGGCTCCCCCCCCCTTTGGCGCAGGTCCCGCGCTCTCTGCCTCTCTTTGAGTGATGACGATGAGGATGATGACGAGCAGGGCGGCGGGAGCCTGCCCCCGATCCCGAAGAAGGACCGGACTGGGCTGATCCCCCGCGGGTCTGCCCCAGCCCCGAGGCGATCCGCAAGCGCACCTCCTGCTCCCGAGCTCCTTGAGGCTGATCCTAGCAGCCGGCTCTCGGGCTTCAAGTACGGCCGGAGGCTGCTCGAGCCCGCAAGCGACGACCTGTAAGTGCTCGATTCCTGTCTTGTTTATTGTTCTATTGCTGAGGCTTGACGCTCGTATCTCCCGGCTAGGCTGGCGCCCGCGGCAAAGAAGTCGAAGGGAGCTCCTGAAGTTCCATCCGTGGCAGCGCCTCTGCCCACGAAAGAAGGTGACCGTGATGCACGGGCCGCTCCTGCCCGGGCGTCCTCGCGAGGCCTGGCTGAGCCGGCTGGGGCGAGCTCAGCCCCGACGGCCCGAGCGACTCCCGAGGTGCCCTTGCCTGATGCCGCCACCACAGCCGCTTCTGTTTCACCACAGGATACCGTGGTCACGCTGCCGTCTTCTCATCCTACTCCACCGACTGCTGTTTCCCCGACTCCTCCTACTGTTCTGGATCATGCTGCTACCGAACTGGACCGTCTGCGGCAGGATCTTCTGGGCGCCGACCCTTGTTTAGTGGCCGGGCGCTTGGAGCTAGCTTCTGGCTGGATTCACTCCGATGCTTCAATTCGGGCGGCGCTGGTCCAGGCCTCGCCGGCTTGCGACGAGGAGAAGCAGGCCGTCCTTGGGGCGAAGGCTGCCCGCAACGCCGCCTTGGGGGAGGTGGCTAACGTCCGAGGTCGCTGCGAGGCGCTGGAGGGCGAGCTGAAGGGCCTGCAGAACCAGCTCGCCGAGGAGACCCGCCTTCGCCAAGAGCAGGAGGAAAGCATGAAGGCTCGCGAGGCGGCCGTCAAGGACCGGGATGCCAAGCTCAAGAAGCGCCGTGACCGCCTAGGCGCGCTGGAGCAAGAGCTGGAGGCTAGGAAGGTCGAGCTGGACGGCAAGGCACGGGTTCTTGCCGAGGATCGCGTGGCCTTTGCGGAGATGGAGGAGAAGGCTCGCACATCACTGAAGACGCTTTATGAGAGCGGCCTGGAGAGCCCGCTGGCCGGCGAGGAGGACGACCTCGCCAAGATGCTTCCCTTCCTGGTTCGTGCTCTTGAAGATGTCACCCTTGGCCTTGGCCCTACGGCTGAGGCCGAGGCACGCGTCTTGTCTTCTGCAGCGCTGACGCGGGTCTTCACCCACATCTATCTTCGTGACCCCAACGTCGACCTCGACAGCCTGCTGGAGCCAGCGAGCGGCGAGCTTGCCGCTGCCGCTACTGAGGCCATGAAGGGTCGTGCGGAGGCTCTGCTGGGGAAGTTCCGGGCCTTCAATACCAAGCCGAAGCGGAGCGCTGCTAGCCCTGCAGCTCCACAAGGCGAACCCGCTCCGCGCAGATCCACCGCCGGCAAGTGACTCCGTCGTGGCTCCCGTCCTGCTTTTAATTCCTGCACATGTACCATGCCTCGGGGAGGCGTTAAAACTTGATGTGATAACAGTATGGACTGTAATATTTGCTTTTGAATTCCCTGAAGTTTGCGCTATCCCTTCCTACTTGCTTATGTTCTACGCCGGCAGAGCCCGGCCCCGCGCATACCTCAGCCGCCGTTAGCCCCGACCGGAAACCAGGACGGGACCAAGGAGGGAGGGGCTACGTGACAAGTTAGGCTCCTGAGTCGCGATGCTCAGGAGTCCCCCTTGACGCTCGAACAACAAGTAGGGAGGTGAGATGTGGGGGTGACTCCTTAGGGAGGTGAGATGCGGGTGGATCTACCGTTCTACGTATGCAGAGCCCGGCTCCGCGCATACCTCAGCCGCCGTTAGCCTTTCGGAACTAAGGAGTGAGGGGCTACGTGACCAGTAAGGCTCCTGAGTCGCGATGCTCAGGAGTCCCCCTTGACTCTCAAACGGCCTTCGTAACTTGGCTCCACTCGGGGAGGGACGTGCGACGAACCAGGCCCGGGGGGCCTGGCTGGGTGGCGTGCGTCTGGGCGTGACCCAAGCACAGCCCTCGTGCCCAGCCCCCTCGCGCGGCACTCCCGAGGGGAGGCGTTGCGATGAGTCTAGACACTGAGCTCTGGGCTCCCTGAGGTTGATGCGGCCCGGGGGCCACCCTCAGTTGTTTATCACCAGCGCGGAGCATACCGCTTCCGTATGCGTACGGGCATAGCCGCTCCTCGGCAGTGTTGTTAGCCAGCACGGAGCATGGCGCTTCCACTGGTGCGTGGGAGGGGGCTCCCCTCCAAGAGGAGCCCCCGGGGCGTGTACAGCCCCGCCCTGACACGTGGCTGGCACGGTAGGGCTTGACGAGGTGTATCTGGGCACCCATGAGCCAGCGCGGGACTCACGGGGCCCTACCTCAAGGCAGGTTGCGCTTGGCTCTGGGCCTTATCTTGGAGTGTGTTCCTGCAAATTTGGCTAAATGCCGGTGCTCTACGTCCTCGGGTCCCGGCTCTCGAGCTGGTCTCAGCCGTCGCTGGTATGCCAGGTCGCGATGCCATGGACAAGACCAGAGGGTGAGGGCTGGAGAGACAGTAGGAGCCCTGATTCGCGATGCTCAGGCACCCCCCTTTAACGCGCAAGCTAGGTTAGATGTCGAAACTCTACGTCCTCAGGTCCCGGCCCTCGAGCTGGTCTCAGCCGTCGCTGGTATGCCAGGTCACGATGCCGTGGACAAGACCAGAGG
>NC_041381.1:298963075-298980223 GCF_002162155.2 Triticum dicoccoides
TGGAGAGCCGGTAGGAGCCCTGAGTCGCGATGCTCAGGCACCCCCCTTTAACGCGCAAGATGGGTTAGATGTCGAAACTCTACGTCCTCGGGTCCCGGCCCTCGAGCTGGTCTCAGCCGTCGCTGGTATGCCAGGTCGCGATGCCGTGGACAAGACCAGAGGGTGAGGGCTGGAGAGCCAGTAGGAGCCCTGAGTCGCGATGCTCAGGCACCCCCCCTTTAACGCGCAAGCTTCCGACATCTAGGAAGAAAAGGTGCCACAGACAGGCACCAAATAACAAGCGTGATGGGTCAAAAGCATGGCCCTAAGATAAACGCAAGAAGGGTACACGCCGCTGGGTCTGACCCGAGCGACTTGGGGATGATGCAGCCCGAGGGGCGCCCCCAATAAAGTAAGCTAAGAACAAGAAATAAAAGGGATACACGCCGCAGGGACGGACCCACGCAGCCTGGGAATAATGCGGCCCTGAGGGCGCTCCCAACTGGAAATGGAACTTGAAAGATGTCACCTGATGATGTTGGGGACGAAGGGGTGTTGGTGGAGCAGACTCGGTGAGCTGCGGGAGCCGATCCTCACGAGCCCCCAGGACCAGGGGCCTCGGGAGGCTCCGGAGGCGCTGGTGGCTCCTCATGGACCATCTCCATCTCCACCAGGGCTGCGGAACGACTGACCTCTTGAGCCTCTAGGATGGCCCCCATGAGGCGCTGGTACGCGGCAGCCACGTTCGGCAAGCCATAGGGCATGCGAACGTAGCTGTGGGGCGGACCCTTGCAGCGTCCCACTTGCGAGGGCCAGAGGCGCTCCTGAGACGCGGCTCGGTTGAGCCCTGGTATGTCGATGTAGACGCGCAGCCCACCATCCTTGCCTGGATAGGGGGCCACAGCGGGTAAGCTGCGGCTGCCTCTCATGATTCTTGACTCCTGTGCTCCTGAATGGCCTTGCTTACGAACTCCTGAGGGTTTGGCCCTCCTTGCCTTGCTCCTTCTTGAGGGAAACGTGCTTTGAAACACGCCTCCACGTGGTGCCCAAGCACCTCCCTTGTGACCTTGGCGAGGTCGGCGGCCCTCCAGGGGAGAGCCCCCGAGCCCTGCCTGAGGAGGGCACCGGGCGCGCTTCCCTATGCGATGGAAGGAGGTTCCCCCTGAGCAGGCGCGGGCCCTGAGGGGCCTACCTCCTGAGGGGCCGGGCCAGACGATGTCTTCTTCTTCTTGGGGACGGCCTCGGGAAGCCCCCTGCTTCCGCGATCCGGGTCTTCCAGTGATGCGGCCTGAAAGGCTCGCTCCAGGGAGCACACTGCGTCTCTTTCTTCGCAGGGCACCGTGATGACTCCGCCACTTCCTGGCATCTTGAGGATGTTGTAGCCGTGGTGGGTTACGTCCATGAACTTGGCCAGCGCTGGGTACCCGAGGATGGCGTTGTACGGTAGGTGAATGTGGGCGACGTCGAAGTCAATGAGCTCGGTGCGGTAGTTGTCACGTGCCCCGAAGGTGACAGGGAGGCGGACCTGCCCAATCGGGACCGTGGAGCCATCAGTGACTCCGGAGAAAAGCTTGGTTGGCTGAAGCCGATCGTAGGGCACTTGGAGATTGTTGAACGTTTCCACGGACAGGAGTTGAGCCCTGCCCCACCATTGATGAGGGTCCTGGTGACTAGCACGTTGCTAATGATTGGGGAACAAAGCATCGGGAGGACTCCGGCCGTGGCCGCGCACTTGAGCTGATCCGCTGAGCTGAACGTGATGGAGCACGCCGACCACCTGAGAGGGCGCGTGGCCTCGAGCTTGGGGAGGACTGCATTCATTTCATGGGTGAACTGCTTGAAGATGCGCTGAGAGGCTGGGGCTTGAGGTCCGCCCAGGATGCAGGCGATCGCACGTGGTTCCTGGAAGCCCCCAGCCCCCTCGTCCTGATGATGGTCCTCATTTCTTCTTGGCTGCGGCGGCAGCGGGGGGAGGCCTGCGTTACCTTGCGGGCGATCCTCGCGAGGCTGATCCCTCCAGCCTCCCTCGCGAGGCGGGTCCTGCCAGCGATCCTCGCGAGGTTGGTCGCGCCACCCTTGGTGTGGGCCGCGGTCTTCCCAGCGTCCTGCATTCCTTCCTCCTCCTCGGCTGTAGCCCCGGTCGCTGCGGTTGGGACGTCGGCCGACCCTTCCTTCACGCACGGCCCGGAGCTCTTGGCATTCATTGGTGTTGTGGGTGTGGAGGTCATGGTACACGCAGTACCGACTGCCCTTGGAGGATTCGGGCTGATCTCTGCCACGCTTGGTGTCTGGCTCTGCCGCGAGCACGGCAGCCCCCTTGAGCTTCACGTCCTTGGCCTTGGGCTTCTTCTCTTTTGGGTTTGTGGCAGGCAGCTCGAGGAGGGAGAGGCGCCCTTCCTCAGCCCTGGAGCACTTGGTCGCCAAGTTGAACAACTCCAAGGAGGTGCACAGGTCTTCATGCATCGCCAGCTCCTCCTTCATCTTGACGTCGCGCACGTTGTCGGAGAAGGCTGAGATGATGGCCTCCTCAGTCACCTTGGGGATCTTGAGGTGCGCATTGTTGAAGCGCTGGATGTACTTCTGCAGGGTTTCCCCTGGTTGTTGCTTGATACGGCGCATGTTGCTCACGGCGGGCGGCCGGTCGCGAGTACCCTGGAAGTTGGCGATGAAGCGGGTGCGCATCTCGTCCCAGGAGGAGATCGTGCCTGGAGCCAGATTCAGGAGCCAGGTGTGGGCCCCGTCCTTGAGCGCCATGGGAAACCAGTTCTCCATGACCTTCTCGTCTCCGTTGGCAGCCTCGATGCCCAGCTCATAGAGCTGGAGGAACTCTGCAGGGTCAGCCGTGCCGTCGTAGC
Source organism: Triticum dicoccoides (assembly GCF_002162155.2). Taxonomy (NCBI): domain Eukaryota; kingdom Viridiplantae; phylum Streptophyta; class Magnoliopsida; order Poales; family Poaceae; genus Triticum; species Triticum dicoccoides. The sequence goes on from NC_041381.1 coordinate 298,965,910, forward strand.
GAGGAGGCAGGTCTGGGTTGAACTTGCCGGGCCACGCGACGCTGCATAGCTCGGGGGTGAAGGCGCGGCAGCCCGCTGTGGCCACGGGAGGCCTTGGGCGACGAAGAGCTTGGTCCTGCGGGTCCCCATGCGCTACAGCTGGGAGCAGCATGGGGTCTTGACGTGCTGGAGCGGGGAGCGCTCGGGCAGCTTCTCGAGGGCGAGGGACTTCTTGGCAGCTCTGCTCTTGCCGCGCTGGCGCCTGACGGAGCGGGTTCCGCCCAGAGGCCGCGCGCCTTGGGGCCAGGGCGCCTTCTTGACGGGGAGGCGGCTGAGGCGCCCCAGGAGCTTCATTGCCCGCGCAGGGCGGGGTGCGGTGCAGCAAGAAGGACAGCGCGGGGGAGCCCCCAGCGGCGCGGACGAGCTCGACGACTCGGTCGAGCCACTCTTCGTAGACGTTGTCGATTGGGCGGTGGCGCAGGAGCTTGTTTGCCGCGATGAGCGCAGCTCGAGCCTCCATGGCCGCGCGGGGTGTGCGGGACGAAGAACCAGCAGGGGTGAGCGAGGGTGTAGCAGTGCGGCTGTCTCGCCTCATGGAGGATGATGGGACGATGCTTGCTTCTCATTCCCCGCTGGGCCGGTGGCGGCGTTGACGGCAGGTGACGGGAACGATGAGGGCGCCCACCGACGGGAGCCGTCTTGGCGACACGGGGAGCGAGGGCGGCTCGGCGCTCGGCGCGGGCCCGACGAGCGTCAGACATGGATGCGATGGTCGGAGAAGAACAGGGCGATGGAAGACGAATTCCGGCGCACCCCTACCTGGCGCGCCAAATGTCGGATTTTGGGTTCTGGCAGACCCTTGAGGTTCGAACACTGGGGTGCGCGCGGAGATTTCGCCCTCTACCTATCTGCCCCTCGCTAAATCGCTAGGATCTAAACTACGAAAAGAACTTCACAAGAGACACAAGGTTTATACTGGTTCAGGCCGCCATTGTGGTGTAATACCCTACTCCAGTGTGTGGTGTGGTGGATTGCCTCTTGGGCTGATGATGAATAATACAAGGAAGAACAGCCTCGCGAGGGTCTATTCTTGGCTGGTGCAATGAACTGCTAGGAGGAGTTCAGTCGCTCTATCTCTCTCTCTCTCTCTCTCTCTCTCTCTCGATTCTAGATGTATGCCAGATACTAGATCCCGCCTCTTTTTCCCCTGGGGGGTGGCTAGTCTTATTTATAGGCAAAGGCCCTGGGCCTGTCCCCAAATATTGAGCGGGAAGGGAGCCAACAATTGGCCATTTTGAAGGGGAACAGCGGGTACACTTATCGTGACTAAAGTTGGTCCTCGCCTGTCAAAGGCTCTGGTGGTGACACCTGCTGGGGCTCCACAATGACTTCCTCCCTGCCGTTGGGCTGGTCTTGGTCTTGTTGCACCGAAATGGATGCCTTTGCTTGATGCTCTCGCCTGCGCTTGCTCCCTTTGCACCAAAGAGGAAAGGAGGACACTGCATGGGCTGGCGCCTGACTGGCGCCCTTGGTCGTTATGGCTTGCGTCATGGGCACCTCGCGAGGTACCCCTCCTTGAACTCTCCGCCTCCTCGTGAGCCAGCCTGATGAGGCCATGCCCGAGGAAGCTCCTTGTCGTCCGCCTCACGAGGCTTGGCCCCTCGCGAGGGTCTTGAACTTGTGTTGATGAAGATGGGCCGCGCTGGCCCCCCTTTGAGCCACGCCGCAGGCCACAGGCAGGCAAGTCTGGGGACCCCGTTCCCAGAACGCTGACAAAATCAATAAGATTTACTTGATGTGACACGAGTGAATCCTTACCAGGAAATCACTATGTTGAAGTACTAAACATAAGATTGATCGTCCAACTACGCGTGGCATGCATGGCCCCCGCCTACTCCCACAAGCAGGACAGTCCAAAGGTCGTGACAAATCGTATGGACTGAACATCCGTGGGACTGGAAATCCTGGTGGGTGCGATAAACCCTGAAATGCATACAGATATTGGAGTGTAACCATAATTGATAAACCGTCCTCACAAAAAAAAATATGATTTGGATACTTCAAAATATATAGACTGAATTGAGTGGACAAACATTAACATAGACTGTTCTCAGGACTCACCACACACCAAAAGCGGCAGTACTAAATAATACAGGGTTCACAAACACAAATCAAGTACTGAACAATAGTACTTACTACAGACAAGCAATGTTGCATTAATTAAACTCTGTAGACTATTTCTTGCCACCGACCTACGGGATGAACCCGGCATAACTGACTAGGCCATGGACTTCGTGAGAGATGTCTACCTGCACCATCACCATATCGTCAACCTTGGAGAACCTAACAGAGTGGTCTGTCCACTCATAAACATGACGATGAAGACATGTCGCATCAGATTTGTTGAGAAGCTTTACAAGAACCACACCCTTCGTAATCGAAGGCACAACCAGGAAATTGTTGTGGTCAAGTACATCCTCGGGATCACAGCTGACAACAATGCTACAGGAAAACACTAGTTCAGGACACGTGGCGACAAGGACACAACAGCTGGATAGTTTAGCAGTAGAACTCATCACTACAAAAAAAATATACTTCCGTGATGATACATGTTTGTCACAGTAGGTCACGTGATACGGGGCTAACCCGGTGTAGGCTGATCTTTCATGATTGGAGTGGGATCCCTCGAAGAACATGAAGAACACGGGGAAGAACAGAGAGAAATCACAAGGGGAAACACTCAAGAACAAGTCCAATCACACATCCACTAGACAATCAAACACACAAGATCAACAAGGTACATGAACAAAGGGAAAGATACAAGGTAAGGTTCATCTCCAAGAGGAGGTCTTGATGATATCCTAGACGGATCTTCCCATGAAGGGGTCTTGACGGTATATCCCTCAGGATCTTCTCACATGGAGGTCTTGAACTCCATGGGAGTGGTGGTCTTTCTCTCTCTCTCTCTCTCTCTCTCTCAAGAGTAGAGGAAGGTAGGAGCAAAGCTCACATACGAATGAGCTATCACTTTGCTAATCCTAAAAAGGATGAGGGGGAGGTCTATTTATAGTCTAAGTCACGAAGGGGTAAGTGGGAGAGGGATACAAGGCCAAAGGCCAGCAGCTGCACACAGGCAGTTACCGGACGTCCGGTGGGGGTCGGACGTCCGGTGGCTCGAGACTGGCCGGACGTCCAGAAGTCTTCGGATTTCCGCTATTTTCCTTCTGTGAAGGTGGCACCAGACGTCCGGTCGGCATTGGTCGTCCGGGCGCTGGGACTTGTCGGTCGTCTGGTATATGAGGTCGTCCGGGCGCTGTAGATTCCCTCGGCTATAGCTGTTCTGGCAGGCTGAACCTCCAGGCGTCAGACGTCCGGTAAGGACCAGTCGTCCGGTGGGTTTGACTTGTAGCAGCTCTGTTTCTTCCGTCTTCTCTTCCATGCTTCCCTCGTGGATGGTGTAGGTGATCCTTGGCGCTTGCACTCCTCCTCGTCGTCCATGAAGCTCCGACAATACCTATGCATGCACACGAGTGGAGTGTCAAGTAGTATACCATCCTCGAAGGGGTCAAGTGAACACGTGTAAAGGATATGATTCACCTTTGTGTATGTGAAGTAGATGTCGCACGTGTCACTTGCCAAAGGGACTCTTGACACGGTGATGCCCGTAGGATGCTCCACATCATCCCCCACCTTGGAAAAGATCCAACCTCGGATCGAAAGGCAAATCACGATGGGAAAGAGATGGCGTTACCATGTCGAAGCGGTCGATCACCAAGCACTCATCATCTTGAAACTCGAAATAGGCGCTCTCCAATGTCGCACCATCTAGTGATTCCTTCAAAAGGATCAAAGACAACAAACACTTGGAAAAACAAATGTGGTTAGCGTTAGTGCAAAACCAAGCATTCAATAGGTGATTCACCAAACAAGTGTCGTCATGAAGCATAGCATAGGGTGTGACAAAGGATTGTGACATGGCATGTAAGCATATCAATCGAGCACAAGCAAAGATATCATGGGGACAAGTATGCAAATGTGAGGTAGTGATGCAAATATGCGTGAGAAGAGAAGAAGCATCTACCTCAAGGTCATAGCAAACATGGGCAAAGCGCTCAATGAAAGGTCTATGGTAGGCGAATCATTCACAACACCAAATAAAATGAAGCGTCTAAACACATGGGTCAAGTGCAAGACAATCCAAGCATAACATGCATAGGGTGTAGTGAAGATAGTATGGCACTCAACACAATAGAAAGAGCAAATTTTCATCATGTGTGAGGCAATCAAGGTAATCATGTGACAAGCAATGGGACATGGCATATGTGAAGAAGTGACATTGTTGCAACCAAACATGTGATAGGAACAAGTAATCCACAAGTCGGATGCAACACACAAGGCATATATATCATGATGCATGGAACGATGAAAATGACAAGTCGAAGCAAGATCTCTAACATGTGCGCAATCAAGTCCAAGATGAACAATAAGTCTCATGGTGCAAGCAACACAAGTAGTATGATCCACAATATCCATGCTCAAGAAAGATGTCACCTTGAAGGCGTGTCCTTGTGCATTCTCCACAATGCTGAAGCGCAAGAAAATGCGGTTTAGAAGCGTCGTGATAGAAGCTGGTTCGCTCTCAAGAGCTTGAATGGTCAACTCACGTGAAGTGGACGTCGACACAAAGTCCAAGTTTCCTACACACGCACACAAGAAAATAAAGAATGTATGGGCATGGTAGATAAACACATCATCCATCCTGATGGTTCTCATCTTAACCATTAGAAGCACAAGTGCATGAATAATATGATGCAACAATGGCTATATTCATGGCACTAGGTATATGGTGCAAAGAAGTAAGACAAGCATGCTTCACAAGTAATATGTCAAAAATCTCCAATCATATGTGAGAATGCTATGGGGGCAATCTCATTATCAAGGCTAAAAGCATTGTTGCACTCAATATATGGAAAATCATCTAGCATGAGAGAGGCAACATATGGAGATATATGGCAAGAAGCAATGACAATCATGTGCAAAGCATGTAGATGGTTGTCATCAACCGCATGAAATGAGCAAGTATAAATCATCTGTGATGCAACAAAGTCAAGCATAGTAATCAAGTCGTGTAAACTAGGGGAGCGAAGATGCAACACACTAGAGGAAATCATGGCAATCATGTCATGCGGGTAATTAATGGGCATAGGCAATGCACATGACATTCGCAAGCACGAGCACAAATCAAGATCAAAGCATGATCATAAGCATTGGGCAGAAAGTAAACATGGCAAGAACAAGCAATATCTCCACCAAGCTTGCAAATACACATACAGGTATGAGAACCAATCATCATGTGTAATGCAAAGCATGGGTCACAAATGCATGGCAAAGGCATAGTAATGAGCATATCATGCAAACTGAACATGGCAAGATGGGCATATAATATGTAATGGACAACAACCCATAGCCAAGTGAGGGCCATGTAGAAGAAATGCACGAAGTATTTGCGCGAATAGAGCGGTGGGAAAGACAATCCATGGGATCCCAAATCATCATTGCTCTCTAGAGCTCGTTTTGTCAACTCATGGGATTGTGAGGTTGACAAGTAAGCATGGGTACCTACACAACAAATACACAAGCAAAAGAAATTGTGTGTGTGGTAAATGTACACATCAGCCATCATGATGTGTATGTGCATGTGTGAGTTAGCACAAGATAAGCATCGCTCAAAGAAATTTGATGCATGGTATAAGAACATGTCATCCATCATGAAAGAATAATTGTTATGTATAACACAATGGGGATGCAAATTGAGCATACAATTATATGGCACATCAATAGCATTTTCATTCATGGGGAGCATATGGTGCACACAAGTATTGGGATCATGCAATGAATGGGATGAATCAAAATCTCTAAAATGTATGAGGAAACTATGGGGGTCTCCTCATGAGCAATATCGGAAACATCATATGGAGAAAATGGACAACATCCAAAACAATTCATATCCGAAGCTAGGTGGTCATGGCATGGCATATGACATAAAAGATGCAAAGGAAGTGTCACGCCCAAGATGCGACCCTATCCTAAAGGAACTCGAAGGTCCCACTAAGGATAGAAGCGCATCTTGAAGACGCTTTTGCAAGGTGGATATCATTACATCAACATTACATAATAGATGGGGATACATACATAAGGCATACAATGCCACATGAATACAACAATACAACATACAAGAACAACATCCCACTACGGATGAATCATAAACAGAAACTCAAACAATATCCACCCTGCTAGCCCAGGCTGCCGACCTGGAACCTATCCCCTGATCGAAGAAGCAGAAGAAGAACTCAACGCAAGCAAGCATCGCTCTCGCGTCATGATCATCGTATAGCCTGTACCTGCAACTATTGTTGTAGTAATCTGTGAGCCACGAGGACTCAGCAATCCCATTACCATGGGTATCAAGACTAGCAAAGCTTAATGGGAAAGGAAGGGGTAAAGTGGTGAGGTTGCAGCAGCGACTAAGCATGATATGGTGGCTAACATACGCAAATGAGAGCGAGAAGAGGAACAAACGGAATATGGCATGGCATAGATTAAAACACATGTAGACATCAACCTCATAGGATGCACACATCAATCATGGCAAAAATGACAAATGAGCAAGTTATAACAGTTTCAGCAGATTAACCTCAACATGCACTCTTCCAAAAGCATTTCGGGCATCAAGATGAGCTCAAATGAAAATGATGCAATGGAATGAAATGAAGTACTCGTTGAGACGAACAATTTGACATATTACACGCGCAAAACAGAGCTACGGATGCAGAGATGTGATGCGATGAACATGGCATGATTATGTAATAATTTGAGGACTTAGAAGAATTTCGGGGCAACCTCCAGATTTGCACGGATTTCAAGGCGGCCGGAAAACTCGCCGGAGACGAGGACGGGGAGGATGCCGGCGAGGTCGGGGGAGGTCGGGGCCACCGGATCTGTCACCGGCGGAGGCGCTGCGGGGTCGGCGACGTGAGGCGGGGCGGGTCCGGCGACCGGAGTCGGGGACGCGGGGGCGGCGCGGCGGCCGGCCTTGATGGCGAAGGCGGCGGGGCGGCGCTGCCTGGCAGGCGGAGGCGAGGCCCGACGGCGCGCGGGGCGCGGCGCGGAAGCCGAGGTCGCCGGCGCCGGATGACGAGGCAGCCGGCGGCGGGGCTCGGGCGGTGCGGCGAAGCACGCCGACGGCGAGGCGGAGGTGCGCCGGCGGCGGGGCTCAGGCGGTGCGGCGGATCCGGTCGGCGGCGGAGATGGGCCTCGCGGGCCCGATCCGGGCCCGGCGGGCCTGGCGCGGTGGAGGGGAGCCGGCGGTGAGGTGGCGCACTCCGGTTGGCCGGGAGCGACCGGTGGGGTGACGTGGCGGCCTCTCATTGGCCGGGGCGACGTGGCTGCCGGCGGTGGACACGTCCGGCGGCGGGGTGGACATGTCTGGCGGGCGAGAGGGAGGTTGATCTAGGGTTTGCCCGAGATTTCGGGGGAGGGGGCTAATTTATAGGTAGAGGGAGCTAGGAGAGTCCAAATGAGGTGCGGTTTTCGGCCACGCGATCATGATCGATCGACCGAGAGCATGGAGGGGAGTTTGCTGGGTTTTGGGCCACTTTGGAAGGGGTGTTGGGCTGCAAACAAAAGAGGCTTTGCGGTTACCCGGTTAACCGTTGGAGTATCAAACGACCTCCAAATGGCATGAAACTTGACAGGCGGTCTACCGGTGCTATACCAAGGCCGCTTGGCAAACCTCGGGCCATTCCGAGAAAGTTTAACACCCGCACAAGAGAAGAGGCAAAAGGGGGACGCCGGGGGACATAGGAGTGCCGGATTGCAAAACGGACAACGGGGAAAATGCTCGGATGCATGAGACGAACATGTATGCAAAATGAAATGCACATGATGACATGATAAAATGCAACACGCAAGCAAATGACATGGCAACGACGGCGAATAACTGGCGGACACCTGGCGCATCGAATCCGGGGCGTTACAACACTCCTCCACTAACAAGAGAGCTCGTCCCGAGATCTTAGGACCGAGACGGAAGGGAAAAAGGGATGAGGTGAAACAAGAACTCAAGAGAAGAAGCAAAGAATCGAGAGCACTCGAGAAGAAGAGAGGAACGGCGAGAATGACGAGAATCGAAAGCTCACGGAATCAGATAGACTATGAAACCACTCGTTCTAACCGGAGTGGTTAGAATGAGAAAAGAAACGAATAAGACTGAAAGAATTTAGGCAGCACTTTGGCTGAAGATGGAAGGAATAGAACATGAACTTGAGAGGATGGAATGATACTTGATTAACTCTTGAAAAATGAATTGAATCATGAAGAACCACCCTGAAGAATTCCGGTACAAAAAGGATGATGAGATAGAATGAAGGATGAAAGAATAAGATGAGCCTTGCGATGATTTAGATGGGGTTTCGACGAGATGACCGAGAAAATTGAACTCCGGAAAAGAAAAGATGAAAACACTTGGAACTAGAATTTATTCATCAAGAATAAACTCCGAAGGAAAGGATTACTCGCTTGGATGAAATAAGAATAAGATTTATTGTATGCTTATCCTCAACCAATTTAATGGGTGACGAGAGGATTTGGCATGCAACTTATTCCTCTGAAAAGGATTTAGAAGTGACATATCGTAAACTTGAGAGTGTCTTCATGAACCACCGGTAGGATTGAAAAGAACGAAAGAATTAATATGATAAACAAGGAAAAGAATCTTGAACGAACCACCGTAAGAATTTAAAATGACTCATGAAAGAGAATGAATCACCGGGAAGAATACTGAGATGAACGAAGGGGCACGGATATAGAATAATTGGAGAACAAATTTGAAAAACTTAGAACGAAGAAATCTTCCGAAAAGATGGCCTCTGGATGATCGAGAGAGAAAGCAACTCCTGAAATGCTCCGGATGGATGAAAAGAATTTGTATGACTTGAAACAATTTGATAGGATAACGTCGAGCTAGCATCGCGAATCTCCGGGAGAATGGACAAGATTTAAGAGAAAAACTCTTCTTCGCTCTTCAAATTTCGATGGAAAAACACCACCAAAATTACTGAGATACTCCGGAAGAATGAGAAGAGCAAAGGTTGAATCGGCAATGACAAGAATTGAAATCGATCTTGAAAAGGCATGTGACTGATGGAATCCATTCTTACATCACACTTTTGAGAATAGCTCCGGGGAAAATAGAAGAGTCAGGTAAGATCCTGGGAAAAGACCTGTGGGTTAGGGCCCACTAAAGAGAAAAACACCGTTGGAAAGGATTGTTGAAAAGTTAGATGATGCACCGGAACAATTGAAATGTTTGAATGAGGTGACAACCTCGGATTAATTAGAACACAGACGAATCTCTTGAGATGTCGTGAGCACTCCGGAAGGATAAATTGGCGAGAGGCGAATGAGCAGGGAGAAACACTTGAGCTGAGAGAAAGAATATGATCAACCCAAAAAACTTGAATTGAGTGCACCGGAAAAGAAAAAGAGATGAAGAATGCCAAATGAGACGATAATTCGCCGGTTGAAATAATTGAGGGAAGACTGAAAAGGCTCCTCACAAATGAAATTGATGGTCAAAAGAGACTCGGACTCCGGGAAGAAGAGGGTGGGAGGGCGGGAAAACACAGGCAACTGGAAGGGGAATCGATGAATATCTTGAAGAGAAAAACACCGGTTGAAATCATTGAGGAAAGAAAGCAAAGACTTCACACGAGTAGGATGGATACTCGATTACGGACTCCGGTTCCAAGGAGAAAAAGGGGTGGGCGGGTGAAAAAAAAACAAGGACAACTTTGGACAGGGAAACAACATCGATCGAAAAGAGCTGAGGATTGATCTCCCAAAGAGAGAGAGAGGTTCAAATCAGCTTGACAAGGAATGCGCCGAACAAAAGAGAATGGACAACGAACGAAAACTAACCGCGAGATCCTAAAGAAAAATTTGAAGGGGAAGAGGAGTAATTCAAAGCACCTACGTCAAGATTCCTGACCAGAGCGACGAAGGGGATGAGGAGTAAAAAGAATTCCTACTCTCCGATATAACTAGACTCCGAAAACAGTTTTCTTCTAGACTCAACAACGACCAAACTACACGATCAATCAAGGGGGCTCCTAAGGTCGGTCGAGGCTCTAATACCAACTTGTCACGCCCAAGATGCGACCCTATCCTAAAGGAACTCGAAGGTCCCACTAAGGATAGAGGCGCATCTTGAAGACGCTTTTGCAAGGTGGATATCATTACATCAACATTACATAATAGATGAGGATACATACATAAGGCATACAATGCCACACGAATACAACAATACAACATACAAGAACAACATCCGACTACGGATGAATCATAAACAGAAACTCAAACAATATCCACCCTGCTAGCCCAGGCTGCCGACCTGGAACCTATCCCCTGATCGAAGAAGCAGAAGAAGAACTCAACGCAAGCAAGCATCGCTCTCGCGTCATGATCATCGTATAACCTGTACCTGCAACTATTGTTGTAGTAATCTGTGAGCCACGAGGACTCAGCAATCCCATTACCATGGGTATCAAGACTAGCAAAGCTTAATGGAAAAGGAAGGGGTAAAGTGGTGAGGTTGCAGCAGCGACTAAGCATGATATGGTGGCTAACATACGCAAATGAGAGCGAGAAGAGGAACAAACAGAACGGTCGTGAAGCTAGCAATGATCAAGAGGTGATCCTGAACTCCTACTTACGTCAAACATAACACAGAAACCGTGTTCACTTCCCGGACTCCGCCGAGAAGAGACCATCACGGCTACACACGCGGTTGATGCGTTTTAATTAGGATCTAGTGTCAAGTTATCTACAACCGGACATTAACAAATTCCCATCTGCCACATAACCGCGGGCACGACTCTTGAAAGTTTAAACCCCGTAGGGGTGTCCCAACTTAGCCCATGACAAGCTCTCGCGATCAACGAAGGAATAGACCTTCTCCCAGGAAGACCCGATCAGTCTCGGAATCCCGGTTTACAAGACATTTCGACGATGGTAAAACAAGACCAGCAAAGCCGCCCGATGCGCCGACAATCCCGATAGGAGCTGCACATATCTCGTTCTCAGGGCAACACCGGATGAGACATCCTACGAGTAAAACCAGACCTCGAGTTGCCCTGAGGGGGCCCCGCAGTCTACTCGGTTCGAACCAGCACTTAGACAAGCACTGGCCCCGGGGGGGGGGGTCTAAAATAAAGATGACCCTCGAGAGAGCGACTCCCAAGGGAAAATTATAGGTGGTGGTGAGGCAAATGGTAAAACCAAGGTTGGGCCTTGCTGGACAAGTTTTATTCAAAGCGAACTGTCAGGGGGGTCCCATAAATCACCCGACCGCGTTAGGAACGCAAAATCCGGGAACATAACACCAGTATGACGGAAACTAGGGCGGCAAGAGTGGAACAAAACACCAGGCATAAGGCCGAGCCTTCCACCCTTTTCCAAGTATATAGATGCATTAATAATATAAGAGATATTGTGATATCCCAACATAACCCTGTCCAGCATGGAGAAATCTTCAACTTCACCTGCAACTAGCAACGCTATAAGAGGGGCTGAGCAAAGCGGTAACATAGCCAATCAATGGTTTGCTAGCAATGGTGTCAAAGATTAGAGGTTCATGGCAATTTGGGAGGCTTGATGAGCAAAAGATAGGTAACGCAGCATAGCGATAGAATCGAAGCAACTAGCATAGCAATGATAGTAATGAGATCCAAGGTGACGGTCATCTTGCCTGAAATCCCGCAAGGAAGAAGAACGAGTCCATGAATAAGATGAAGCCACGAAGACGAACCAAGCGGAGACGAACGAATCCTCACGATCGCAACGAAACGGGAACTATCGAGAAGAAGCACACAACATAGGTAAACACACCACACATGGACAAGGCATGATGCACAACAAGCATGATGCATGACCAAGCTACATGAAGCTACTCATGGCAAGGGATGATGCAAACAAGAACAACACATCAAGGCAAGTTTAAATGAGGTCGGGAACAACATATAACAATTCCGGTAAGTCCTCATATGCAAATTTCGAAATTGGTCCAGAACTGAATAAACCTTATGTTCAAGTTGTTAAACAGCAAGTTAAGATGCACCAAGATGATCTACACGAAATTCTAGTCAAGTTACATATAAAGTTCATTAGATTCGGAGCTACGACCTAGAAGATATGAGCAAAACAAGTTAAACATAGCATTGATGCAAAATGCACCCAAACATCAAGAAAACACCTCAAAACATGGATGCAACATGATAATATGAAGCTACATGCAAAATCAAGCAAGTTTCATATAGAGCACACTCAAAACGGAGCAACGGTGCAACACACACACACTATACAAGTCATAGCAACAATCTGACCATAACAGCAACTAGGCATCTTACAAGCATCAAAACAACAAGCTACAGCATCCCAACATAATAACAAAAGGTATGGGCATGAAGTACAGGTAAAGCATAACAAAACATGAACACTGAGCTATCTCCAGAAATCACTAGAACATGTTCAAAAAGACATGGAAAGATTGCAAATAATAACAGTTTCAGACTTTGCAAAAATAACATCAGGTTTCAATGTTTAGAGCTATCAAACAACATGTTACAGGAACTTATCATGGCAAACAAAGGCATGGCATGAATCTACTAATTGCATAGATCAAAAGACCCTTACTGACCATGAGCCAAAAAGGAACCGAAGATATGATGACACCCATGTAAACATAGCAAGTTATATTACAGATTCATACATGGCAGGAACAACAATAAGTAGGCATGTTGGTGAGCTTGAACCACTTACCAAAGAGCAACACATGGCATGGCAAGGCAACCAACAGTAAGAAGGCATGTTTGTGAAGCTAAGCATGGCAAGAACATGTTCATAGGCTGCATGGAACACTAGGAAACAATCATGGAAACATTGAACTTAATGTTAACAGGCTGACAGCAACATCATTTAGCAAACTTTAGAGCAAGATAACAACATGTTCCAACAAGCTATAATTGCAACCAGGGGCATGGATGGATAGAGGATGACATGTAGATCAAAACATGTTTATAGAACATCTCCAGATTATGCATAGAATGATTAGTAGCAACATGTTTACATAGCAACACGAAATAACAGATTCAGCCTAGCAAATCAGCAACAGCAAGTACACTACTTAACAAGCTCGATTCACTCATCACAAGTAATTGCATGACAAGATAAGCATATCATCATCAATAAGACATGTTTGTGAAACAAACCAAGTCAAGAACAAGTCCATAGCACGCAAGGATCAACTATAGCACCCTTGGCTAAATTGAATAACAAGTAAACAATCTGCCAGGAAACATTTTGAAGCAAAAGTAGAGCACTCAAATGACATGCTAGACTACTCCATAATTGCAAACAAGGGCATGAATGGATAGACAATAACCATATGTTCAAAACACCCTTACTGAAGTATCTCAAAATATGCATGGATCTCTCTGTAGCATCAAGTTTACATGGCATCAAAATAACAGCAGAACAGGGACTAAATCAGCAATATCACGAAGCCTAGTTTGCATGCTTGTGCTAGTCACCACATTGATCACAAAAATACATGGCATACACCCCTGGAAATATGGCATGGTATAGATTAAAACACATGTAGACATCAACCTCATAGGATGCACACATCAATCATGGCAAAAATGACAAATGAGCAAGTTATAACAGTTTCAGCAGATTAACATCAACATGCACTCTTCCAACAGCATTTCAGGCATCAAGATGAGCTCAAATGAAACTGATGCAATGGAATGAAATGAAGTACCCGTTGAGTCGAACAATTTGGCATATTACACGCGCAAAACGGAGCTACGGATGCAGAGATGTGATGCGATGAACATGGCATGATTATGTAATAATTTGAGGACTTAGAAGAATTTCGGGGCAACCTCCAGATTTGCACGGATTTTGAGGCGGCCGGAAAACTCGCCGGAGACGAGGACGGGGAGGATGCCGGCGAGGTCGGGGGAGGTCGGGGCCACCGGATCTGTCGCCGGCGGAGGCGCTGCGGGGCCGGCGACGTGAGGCGGGGCGGGTCCGGCGACCGGAGTCGGGGACGCGGGGGCGGCGCGGCGGCCGGCCTTGACGGCGAAGGCGGCGGGGCGGCGGGGCACAGGAGCGGCGGGGCGCAGGCGGGGCGGCGCTGCCCGGCAGGCGGAGGCGAGGCCCGACGGCGCGTGGGGCACGACGCGGAAGCCGAGGTCGCCGGCGCCGGATGACG
>NC_041381.1:298980864-298984005 GCF_002162155.2 Triticum dicoccoides
GCATGCCGGCGGCGAGGAGGAGGTGCGCCGACGGCAGGGCTCGGGCGGTGCGGCGGATCCGGTCGGCGGCGGAGATGGGCCCCGCGGGCCCGATCCGGGCCCGGCGGGCCTGGCGCGGTGGAGGGGAGCCGGCGGGTGAGGTGGCGCGCTCCGGTTGGCCGGGAGCAACCGGTGGGGTGACATGGCGGCCTCTCATTGGCCAGGGCGACGTGGCTGCCGGCGGTGGACACGTCCGGCGGCGGGGTGGACATGTCCGGCGGGCGAGAGGGAGGTTGATCTAGGGTTTGCCCGAGATTTCGGGGGAGGGGGCTAATTTATAGGTAGAGGGAGCTAGGAGAGTCCAAATGAGGTGCGGTTTTCGGCCACGCGATCATGATCGAACGACCGAGAGCATGGAGGGGAGTTTGCTGGGTTTTGGGCCACTTTGGAAGGGGTGTTGGGCTGCAAACAAAAGAGGCTTTGCGGTTACCCGGTTAACCGTTGGAGTATCAAACGACCTCCAAATGGCACAAAACTTGACAGACGGTCTACCGGTGCTATACCAAGGCCGCTTGGCAAACCTCGGGCCATTCCGAGAAAGTTTAACACCCGCACAAGAGAAGAGGAAAAAGGGGGACGCCGGGGGACATAGGAGTGCCGGATTGCAAAACGGACAACGGGGAAAATGCTCGGATGCATGAGACGAACTTGTATGCAAAATGAAATGCACACGATGACATGATAAAATGCAACACGCAAGCCAATGACATGGCAACAACGGCGAATAACTGACGGACACCTGGCACATCGAATCTGGGGCGTTACAGGAAGCATATCAATATCATCACAAGAAAAACAAATGCCAATAACCATGGGCTTGTCATCTATGCCATAAGTGCAAATTGGGTTTATTTTAATGGCATATGCATAGTCACTATGAAGAGACTGTAAATATGACATAATGTTGACCTCATGCATAGCATATGACAAGTCAAGCGGATTATCAAACATGATGTGACCTAAAGAATTATCACAAGAAATCCTATGTAACATGGCATCACAGCTAATAGACTCCACATGAGAATCATCATACTCATCGTAAATGGGCAAGAAATCATCACATGAGGAATTTGCGCTAGCATGAAGCATGGTAATAGGTTGATAAACATCATGCAAGCAATCAATGTCAAGAATGTCCACTAGTGGGACTAGAGCATCACCTTCACCTATGTTACCTTTTCCATTCCACTGAAGTGGTGTAGGTGAGGTGGGAAAGACCAAATGGGGGTCATCTTCATCTTGATGGAACCATGTGGGGGGTGCATCATATTCCACCATGGCCATCATTTTGTCCAAAGGGAGGACGAAGTCGTCGAGGATCGACACGTCATCATAAATGGAACCTAGCACCAAATGATAAGACACAATAGAGTTAGAGGTTAAGTCATTAGAAATCATAGTGGCGTCACATGCCCTATCAACTATCACACTCTCTCTATGTGGAGGTTCACCCACTCCCTCAAAATAGGTGCACTCAAACTCACATATGGTGGAGTCACTCATTTCACTCAAGTGGTGGGGGTTGTGGCTCTCCTCACATGGGAATTGGGGCAACTCATCATTGATGGGGCTAGTGGTGAACTCGCTCTCACTCAATATGGTGTCATAAGTCACTCAAGTCATCATACGTCGCCGTGGTCGAAGGGAAAATCCCATGCTCAACCGTCTCGTCGTCGTCGCCGTGGATGAAGGCCGAAGATGGCACATCATCGCTCTCCTCCATGACCGAAGGGAAAATCCCATGCTCGATCATCTCGTCATCGTCGCCGTTGATGAAGGCCTAAGATGGCACATCATCACTCTTGCCTCCTAAGATGGAAGCATCATCCTTGCTCGCCACCTTGTCGCTCGCCTCCAAAGCTTGGTCCTTGAGGGTCTCCGTAGTCGTACTCGTCGCCGCACCGTCTTGAAAAAGAGTCGATGTAGTCGACATCATCAATGCCACAAAGAGGGATGGCGGTGAAGTCGAACTTTGGAGCATCGTCTTGGAGCTCATCGGGCCTGGACATCGCTGTGGTACTATCCTCATGCTCGTTCTCATGGAGCTTGGTCGTTGCGAAGTGAGCTTGGGGTGGAGAAGCCTTGGCCTTCATGAGTTCGTGTTCCGCCTTGAGAGCACCAATGTAGTAGTCGTCGAGGGACTTGTAGTTCTCGAGGAAGATAGTCTTGGAGATGTCGTTGTTCAATCCCATCATGAAGTGGAACTTCATCAAAATGGGGTCGTCCACGCCGACTCGTCGCAAGGACTTCTTCATCTCCTTGAAGTACTTGTCGATGGACTTGGATCCTTGGATGGTGTTCTCCAATTGGCGTAGAAGTTGTTCCGTGTAGGTTGGAGGCACGAACTCTCGCCGCAAAGCTCTCTTCGTCTTGGGCCAACTCATATCGTAGCTCTCCGAAGGTGTGTGAAGCCATGCAACATCCCAAATTTTCAATTTGGAATGTTATACATTAGATCATCATTGGATATCATATTTTATTGCATTTTGGTTTGATCCTAGAAATTTCACGCAACTCAAGGACCCACGGAGAGAGTTGGGAATTTCGTTATTTTCTTTGAGTTTTTCTCAAATTTAGAAAAGGGATCATTTTGATTTTAATTATTTTATCTTCAAATATTTCTATTATAAAAATAGGAGAGAGGGAATAAAATGACTTTCCCAAAATAAAGAAATATTGAGGATTTAATATTAAAATCAAATAAGATTTTATTTCGGAGTTTTATCGCTATTTTATTTGAATTAGGAAAAATGCGCATTTTTCAAAATTGCATTTTAGGCCCAAATAAAGGTTCATCTTGTCCGGCTTGTTTTTAGAGGACGGGAAAAAATTATTTCAGGATTTTAGGAATCCGTTAAGTATTTCTTTTATTTGTTTTTCTGTGCGAAACTATTTTTTTTTAAAAACGAACTGACCTACCGGGCCGTGTCCGCCCTGGACTCCTGGCCCGGCCGGCCTTATAAGCCGGGAGGCCCGAGCCGCCAGCCCCAGCCCCCGCAAACCCTAGCCCCGCCCCCGATCCGCCACCATTGCCAGCCGCCGCGCCACCGCTGCCAGCCGCCGCCCCGCCGTCGGAGCCCCGCGCCGGAGCCGCCACCGCCC
>NC_041381.1:298984638-299049466 GCF_002162155.2 Triticum dicoccoides
CGGAGCCGCCACCCGCCGCCGCCGCCGTCGAGTTAGCCGCTGGAGTTCGCCGCTGCCACCGGCGGTTTTCATCAGAAAACCGCCCGTTTTTTTAAGAACCGCGGTTTATTTTTTTAATAGATCGGTTTAGTTTTTTTTCGGTTTATTTATTTTGCGGACGTTCGTCCGTACGTTCATTTTAACGAACGGTTTTCGTTGTTTAGCCGCAGACAGCGAACGTTCGTTCGTTAGCCTGTTCGTCCGTTTTTTCTTTTTCTCGGATTTTTCCGCGATTATTTTCGATCGCGATTTATGATCCGATTTTCGTTCTAGGATAACTTCTCGCTCGTTTATTGGAATTAGGCTATTCAAGTGCCTAGAGTTTCATCTCGAAACCCTCTTTCCATTTAACCAACTCAAACAAGTTTTTGCTACGGTAAAATTTGACTTATGTTCAGATTAGTAAACGAAGCTTGTTTCTTTCGCCGTTTGACTTTCGTTGCTTCGTTTGATTTGATTCTTTTTGCAAACCGGAGTTCTTAAGTTGAACTTTCTGGTTAGATCTTTTATTCGTTTTTTACCCATGCATTAGTTGATTGCTTATTGTATGCTTGGTTGTTTGCGATAGAGTACCCGGAGTGCGCCGCTTGCTACTACGAGTCTCTAGGTTTCACGGATCATCAGCAAGGCAAGTAACACTTTGATCATACCTCTTTAATACCCAGTTTTATTGCATTAGATCAATCCTCAAACAATTGCATGATTAGGATCTGATTAATATGTGGGTTTTGGGAAGTAGATGAGGTAGTACCCATTACCTGTTTTATTATCAAACCTTTGGGAGTTACTTCTACGTTTGCTTATATTGCTATGCTAGTAGACGTGGATTGGGTGAGTGTATCCATGACAGATGTGAGATTGTTAATTAATGGTTTATTTAAGGTGGCAACTTTAACACACATCTGGGTGGATTGAGGCACCTGGGGAACCCAGTGTTGCCTGTATTTTTGGAAATCCCGGGGTACCGTGTGATTCTCCTATGGACCGCCACCTAGGCTCAAAGGGATCATGAGATTATTCATGCTAGAAACTTCCATGTGTAGCCGCAAGCTACTATGGGCTCTAGCATAGTTGAGTATGTTGTGTGACCTCTTTCAGTGGTAGACTAGCAGATGTAGGGGATGTAAGTTGTACTGTCTACCCAGAGTAAAGAGTTAATGCTTCTGAAAGATTGTGTCTCGGTCATCCGTTTCTCAAACACCATGTAGTGCGAGAATTCAAATGGAGGAGATCGAGTCTTGTGGGGAAAAGTGCGCAAACCTCTGCAGAGTGTATAAACTAATCATGGTTAGCCGTGTCCCCAGTTATGGACGTTTTGAGTATCTAGTATTTGGATTATCATGTGTATCTCATCATGTTAATTAATTTAATTTTGTTGAGTTAATGATGATGCTTAATTGGGATTGAGTTAGAGGAACCTTCTCAATGTTTAACAACCACCATGATAGTTAAATAAAATTTATTCCTTTGTCGTAGGGAAAAATTGGCTTTATGCAAAACTGTAACCATAGAGCTTTCCACCAGCCATATATGCATGTAGTGATAGCATTATTCTATTCATTACTCTCTATGTGTTACATTGCCAGCATATTCCATGTGCTGACCCGTTTTCGGGCTGCAACGTTCATGTTGCAGACTTTTCAGACGACGAGTAAGGTGCCTTAGGTCGTGATCTTATACTCAGTGATGCCATTGGAGTTGATGGACTCGCTTATCTTCCAAGACTTCCGCTGTTATCGTTATTAGATGGTCTTAAGCCATATTTATTGTAATAAGTTCTCTTTTGAGACATTTGATGTAATAAGTGTGTGATTGCTACTCTGTTATAAATCCTTCAAGTATTGTGCGTGTCAGCATTACCGATCCAGGGATGACACTGATGCACAGAGATCAGACTGTTTGAGGTCTGGTCACTACAAGCCACCATGTCCAGGCGTAATCATGGAAGTTTCTTGAGGCACACTTCACTTGATCTTCGGAAGGGACTTGATGTAGCTTGAGCTAGTTGTCCATCAAGCGCTCCCACTCGAGATACTCCTCGGGTTCTTGAATCCCATAGAAAGGAATCGCATGGTCGATGTCGAGGTCGCAGTAGCTCGTGGAAGTCGCAGACTTGAGCTTGGGGAGCTTCTCTTGAGCGTAGTCTTGGGGTGCTTGTTGGCTAAGAGGCCATATGTCCGTAGGAGAAGATGCCTTGAAGTCGCTTGGCGAAGATGCCAAGGGAGATGGTGAAGTCGTTGAGCGGTTGTTGATGTAGATCTCTTGACCTTCACATTCTCGTCGGTGATTGTGTTGATGCTAATGTGATCTTGCCGGAGATGGTAGCTCGGAAGCACGTGCACTTGAGCGTCTTCTCGAAGATGAGGAAGACCTCTTGTAGGACTTGATGAAGGCTTTGATCTCCTCCATTTGAGCTTGCATCTTGGCATCGGTGGAGTTTTTCGTGGCATCGAACTCGTCATTGTTGTTGTAGACCGAAGGTGAAATGCCTTGCCTATCCATCACAAGACTCGAGTAGAGGTGAGTAGGAAATGAGATAAACAATACCAAGTTACCTTTTCCCAAAGTTGAGGATGTATCACGTTTCACTCAATGTGAAATGAAAGAATAGTGGAATTGGTACCGGACTTGTTCACTCACACCTATCAAGTAAAGCTTATGGAGTAGCTCGGTGAGGATAGTGGCACAAAAATTTAATGCAAAATGTTAGCAAGAGTCATGTTGAAAAAGATTCACAAATTCGCAAGTGAAACAAGTAGACTAATAGCAATGAATGGCACACGGAAACGCACACACGGATAGATAAATGGGGCCGTGCAACCAAGGAATGAGCATAAAATGTGGAATCCACACAAAATGCTCGTGTTGAACAACTCAAGGGAGACGCTAGCACGATTGCTCTATAGGCGGATACAACACTTGTGCAGAACCTATAAGGTGCAAAATGGATAAACTTTCTATCCCAAGTATGCTATATATGTATGGTTCCCAGTGTTTGATCCAAGATGATCGGATGTGACAATCTTATGCAATGTGGTATGATGCTATGGCACTTGCTTACAAGCTTCTTTGCTCTTTCTTTTTTGCTTAAAAGCTTATTCTCTTGTTTTTGGTATGGCCACTTTTGCACAATGCACAAACCAAGATAGCAATTGTATATATGCGGGAACAAACTTGTGACACAAGACATGATATGATAGCAAGATCATACCAATATGATACGGTATATATGCAATGGAAGGTGTATATCAATGATCAGTAATGTGCACAAGTAACGTTGCCGGCAATACTGAAATTGCTAGTCTCGATAGACAAGTGACACAAAATGGGCGAGGGGTTATCAATGCAATTGCAAGGGGAATATACAATGGTGTCGTCGAGGTTACCGTCGAGGGTTTCTCATTTGTATGCAACGAACGGATGATGGTGAAGTAGTCAAAGTCGATGACGACCTCGTGGCAATGATGAGTGGCGGTGTACTCGATGTCGACCCGTTCCTAATTAGCCGAAACACCTTAGGAAATGGAAAAACCAGAACTCAAAATCTCAAGGACAAAAGTAAAATGGTGGTAGCTGAAAGCAGTGTTGGTGTTGCACCAGGCAATGCGGAAGTGGAATGATGGGTTATGTGAGCGAAGTTGAAGTTGCCGAAACACCTTAGAAGACACAACGTACAAGAAAAACAAGATTATGTTAAGTTGGGGTGGTGGTAATGTATGGTGGGCAAGGTTATGTGGAAGTG
Organism: Triticum dicoccoides; assembly: GCF_002162155.2. Lineage (NCBI taxonomy): Eukaryota > Viridiplantae > Streptophyta > Magnoliopsida > Poales > Poaceae > Triticum > Triticum dicoccoides. The sequence continues at coordinate 298,988,420 of NC_041381.1, forward strand.
GTGGTGGTGGTTGATGAAGAAGCAACCGTCCCTAAGTAGCCGAAACATCTTAGGAGACTCGAATCGCTACTCAAGCAACCACTAATGCATTGGGGAACAAAATGGGTTAGGTTGCGGAAGGCTATGGTGGTTATGCGGATGATATGGTGGAGGGCCTATGCAAACTTGCCAAATTTTGGATAATTTGATGGAGTCAAATGGTGTTGGTGGTATTTTTTTGGGAAGGGGGATGTCAATAGCTTCAAAACGAGCTAAAGAACGTCAAACTCAGAGTTCGGATGAATTAGTTATGGACAAAACAAAAATCTACCGAAGTTGATATGTACAGGTATCGGACGTCTGGAAATGGGAGGATGTCCAGTAGTCGGACGTCCAGTGGGGCTCGGAAATCCGCTGTTTCAGCTCGGGATCGGGGTGTCGGATGTCCTGTAAGTACCGGCTGTCCGGTGGTTCCTGGGGCTCCGGACGTTCGTTAAAGCGTTGGTCCTCCGGTGTATCGGGGTCAACGCGGGATTTGAGATCCGGGCTCGATTTTGGGCGGAAGTTGGGGGTTTTGGGGTCAAAATTGACGAGATTTCATGGATGGAAGATGGGGAAACTTGGGAGATGCTAGATCCACTCGAAACCAAGCAAATCCATGGATCAAAATCAACAAAACATCATCAAACCAACAAATCACAAAAAAATTTGGGGCTACTTTTGGTGGGGATTTTCGAATTTGGGGGGGGGGGAGAACACAACAAAATCAAGCTAGAAAATGCTGGGTGGGACTCCAAATACGTGATCAACGTGGCTCTGATACCATATGATATGGGGCTAACCTGATGTAGGCCGATCTTTCATGATTGGAGTGGGATCCCTCGAAGAACACAAAGAACACGGGGAAGAACGGAGATAAATCACAAGGGGAAACACTCAAGAACAAGTCCAATCACATATCCACTAGACAATCGAACACACAAGATCCACAAGGTACATGAACAACAAAGGGAAAGATACAAGGTAAGGTTCATCTCCAAGAGGAGGTCTTGATGATATCCTAGACGGATCTTCCCATGAAGGGGTCTTGACTATATATCCCGCAGGATATTCTCACATGGAGGTCTTGAACTCCATGGGAGTGGTGGTCTCTCTCTCTCTCAAGAGTAGAGGAAGGTAGGAGCAAATCTCACATACAAATGAGCTATCACTTTGCTAACCCTAAAAAGGATGAGGGGGAGGTCTATTTATAGTCTAAGTCACGAAGGGGTAAGTGGGAGAGGGATACAAGGCCAAACGCCCGTAGCTGCGCACAGGCAGTTACTGAATGTCCGGTGGGGGTTGGACGTCCGGTGGCTCGGGACGGGACGGACGTCCAGAAGTCTTCGGACTTCCGCTATTTTCCTTCTGTGAAGGTGGCACCAGACGTCCGGTCGACGTCGGTCGTCCGGGCGCTGGGACTTGTCGGTCGTCTGGTATATACGGTTGTCCGGGCGCTGTAGATTGCCTCAGCTATAGCTGTTCTGGCAGGCTGAACCTCCAGGCGTCAGACGTCCGGTAAGGACCGGTCGTCCGGTGGGGTTGACTTGTAGCAGCTCCGTTTCTTTCGTCTTCTCTTCCATGCTTCCCTCGTGGATGGTGTAGGTGATCCTTGGCGCTTGCACTCCTCCTCGTCATCCATGAAGCTCCGACAATACCTATGAATGCACACGAGTGGAGTGTTAAGTAGTATACCATTCTCGAAGGGGTCAAGTGAACACGTGTAAAGGAGATGATTCACCTTTGTGTATGTGAAGTAGATGTCCCACGTGTCACTTGCCAAACGGACTCTTGACATGGTGATGCCCGTAGGATGCTCCGCATCATCACCTTTTCTGTCATGCATGTACATCCATGACGATTTTATGACAGAATCAAGATAGTCATACCTGTGCTGTCGTAGAAGTGTTCCATGACATTACCAAAATTATCATCACGGAAGTGTCCACTTCCATGACGATAAATCACGCGTCATAGAAATGCTTTGGTCAAGGGTGACCGACATGTGGCATCGACCATAACGGGTCGCCGTTAAGCTATTAGGTCTGGTTTTGGATCCGATAACCCATTAACAACCCGGACCAATGGGGATTTTCCACGTGTAAAATTCTCATTGGGCGGAGGAAACACGTGTCGGCTCCTCGGTGGGCCAGATGTCGTCCGTCCATTCGACAGGAGGCGCCTATGATAGATCAACATGTGGCACGGCCCAACAGTGGCCCATTCCGGTGAAAAAGGCCGGCCTAGTAGGAATTAGCAGGCCGGCCCATATAAGGCCTACTTGTGTTAGGTCCATTTAAGCCCACGGCCCATACGAGATGTGCCATTTCGGCCCGTCAGTAGCCCATTAATGATTTGACACCATTGCAGCCCATCGTCAGTTTGAGCCCGTTAACAGCCTGCTATATGTTTGGGATCAATATCGGCCCGATGTGGCTTCGGCCTGTGAACAGCCCATTCAAGGGATGGGCCAATTTTCAAGATGTACATTTTTTGGCCTTTTAGCGACCCATTTAAGTGTTGGGCCAATTTCCATCCTGATGTGTCTTTCAGCCTGTTGACAGCCCATAAGTGAGTTGGGCCATTTGCAGTTGGACCTGAGTTTTGGCCTTTTAACGGCTGTCGGTGTCAAAACCGGCGGATCTCGGGTAGGGGGTCCCAAACTGTGCGTCTAGGTGGATGGTAACAGGAGACAAGGGACACGATGTTTTTACCCAGGTTCGGGCCCTCTCGATGGAGGTAAAACCCTACTCCTGCTTGATTGATATTGATGATATGGGTAGTACAAGAGTGGATCTACCACGAGATCAAGGAGGCTAAACCCTAGAAGCTAGCCTATGTTATGATTGTTGTTCCGTCCTATGGACTAAAACCCTCCAGTTTATATAGACACCGGAGGGGGCTAGGGTTACACAGAGTCGGTTACAATGGTAGGAGATCTACATATCCGCATCGCCAAGGTTGCCTTCCACGCCAAGGAAACTCCCATCCGGACACGGGACGTAGTCTTCAATCTTGTATCTTCATAGTCTTGGAGTCCAACCGATGATGATAGTTCGGCTATCTGGACACCCCCTAGTCCAGGACTCCCTCAGTAGCCCCCGAACCAGGCTTCAATGACGATTAGTCCAGTGCGCATATTGTCTTCGGCGTTGCAAGGCGGGTTCTCCCCCGAATTCCATGTGCTTGCTGAATAGTGTCCGGCTTCCTTATAAATGTTGCGCTCCTTGGCTTCCACGCCCAATAATGGCCCTCTTCCACGTGTCGTATGAATGCAAAAAGCCAGGGTATTTTTATGTTTCACCCCCTAGCTGCGCGAATAAGCTGCCTATAAGAGGAGCAAGGATCTAGATCCGAATCACACCATCCTCCTTCCGCGAGTACTCATCGAAGCGCCTCTGACAAAAATCCACTCCATCATGGACAGTCGACGCGGCTCCTCCTCTCGTGCTCCCAGCCCTCAGCTAGGATATTGGAGGAGATGTTCAGTTCCGCACAGCGAGCTGGTGATGCTCCAAGCGGAGGGATACCTTCCTCCGGCCTTCATGGCTCGGTTCGAGCCGGACTGGCCACCTACAAAGGTGGAAAGCAAGCAGAGAACACCCCCAACCCCTCCAAAGGAGAGCGGGTGTGCTTCGTCCCTTATCTAATAAGGGGGCTCGGGTTTCCCATACATCCGTTTCTCTGGGGGCTCCTGGAGTTCTACGGACTCCAGCTTTATCACCTTACACCCGCCTCTATTTTGCACATTGCGGGTTTTGTAGCTCTTTGCGAGATGTTCTTGGGCATCGAGCCCCATTTTGCACTGTGGAAGAGATTGTTTTGCCTCATACCCCATTCTCACGAGGGGTCGATATATCAAGTGGGCGGAGCCGAAATATGGCGCATCGCCGGGACCGGATATCTATCCGGAACCCCGAAGAAGGCGTCCGAAGACTGGCCTTCAGAATGGTTTTATATGGAAGACGCCCCGCTGCGGGACCCAGTTCGGATCGGCCTCCCGGAGTTTAGCAACGCGCTCTGAAGAAACGCCTGAGTTGGCGCCCGCGGAGCCCTCAACGGGAAGATGATAGGAGCGTCCAATATCTGATGGGCCGGATAAGGTTACTGGCCCATTCCGGATTGACCATGATTGGAGTCATGGCCACGTGCATTATGCGAGGGGTGCAGCCGCTCCAATATAGGGGCCACCCCATGTGGGATTTCAACGGGGAGAATGACGCCACCCGTCATGGCCGCAAGGGGCCGGGATCGGCTGCCGATCTGGTGAAGATCCTGTCCGGCTTATACAAGGGGGAGAAGGAGGACTTCCTCCACACGAGTCCATTGAATGGATTCTCCGTGAATAACCCTCGAAGCTGGGTAAGCGGACGTTTATTTATCCGATCCATATTCCCACAGTTAAGTGTCTTACTTCATGATTTCGACGTAGGAGCTGCGCCGGGACGTAGAGGGCATACACAGTCCGACTCCACAACCCGAGGATCCGGGACGATCCCTTGATCCGGCCTCCGAGGAGGATCCGGACATAGAGGTGGAGCTGATCGATGGGGTGTTCCACCAACTTAGCATGGACAATGCTTTAGTCGCCATTACGGCCGACTACCCCGGTTTAACTCCGGCTTCCCACGTAACTGCGACCGAGGTCTTGTCATTATTACTCATCCATGCTTATTTCCGAACACTGTATACCAACGGTGTTCCGCAGGAGGTACCTTTAGGGCGGGAAGCCGGATCCGCGGCGGCTGACCAACAAGGGTTAGTTCGGCCCAGCAGGCGGAAGAGGAGTGCGACGCGAATCGAAACGTCGCCGCAACGGTATGGAGCACCACCGTATTTAAGGGAAAGATTCCTGGGAGGTATATTAACACTCCTGATTCTTCTAGGAGAAAGAGCGCGCGCCGGACTGTGCCCGGAGAGGTTACCAATCAAGCCTCCGCCAGCCAGGCTCCAACGCCTGGTCCGGAGGGGGAGGCGAACACAAGGCGTGAGCCGGATGCTCCTCCAACGGAGGATGCCGACAGGCTGTCCGCCACCAGGTCCGAGGTGGAGAGCGCCATGAATCATAGGTGCCGCCGGACAGTTCTTCATGACGCGTGTTTCTCCCCGGAGGCGTTGAATGCCTTTAATGCGGGGGACGCGCACCTTCGTGCTGCTCAAGATGGTCTAACCAAAGCCACGGAGCAGTATGTGAAAGACATACGGGTGAGAAATTTTAATAGTTATATATGCCAGTAGCCCCCGAGACTTAAAATAGTTAGAATAACTGATTTAAGGATAATTTGTTATGCAGGATCTTACGGAGAAGAATACCCACCTGTCTCAGGAGCTTCAAGGGTGCAAGGCCCAACTTGAGGCCGCACTAGCCGCTGCAGGGGGAGCCACAGAGACCCCCTCTGGTAATATATTCTTTTGAAAAGATAAGTCGTTTCTGAAGTGCGGCGTGTGCGTAGTTCTGACAATAATATTGTAGAGGGTGCCGGACTAGATCAGGACAAGCAACATCTGCTGCGCCAGCTGAAGGCCGGTGAGAAGGTGCTTATGAGGGTGCAGCAGGAGAGGAACAAGCTCCAAGATGCCAACACCCAGCTGGGAGAAGAACTAAAAGATGTTCGGGTCCAGCTGTCTGACTCCGTAAAGGAGAATCGGCGGCTCCGTCGCGGCATTTACAGTAAGTGCTTGAGCAAACTCTTTTGAAAATAAGAGTTCGGCGAGGAAGTCAATTGACATAAATGTGTCTGTAGGTGTGCTCACTGGTCGTCCAACGGAGGAGATGCCTGGTTCCACGGGTGACCTTCTTCCCGAGCTGCTGCAACTGCACAAACGTGTTCGGCAGGCGATGAGCGGCGTCGTCCAGGCCTTATGGCCGTCCGTCTCCCTACCCGAGGGTCTTGGAGGGCTTGCTGAGAAGCTTCAGGGAGCATGGCAGCGCTTCCGTCTGTGGAAGATACCGGCCTGCCGTCAAGGCGCCAGGGAGGCCTGGGCCATGGTGAAGACACGGTACACAAAGGCTGATCCAAACCACATGGCCGAGGTCGAACCTGTGGGGCCCGATGGGAAGGAGATCCCTGTGGGCCTAATGTACGGCCAAGTAGAGTTGGCCGCGAAATATTCCCAACGGGACTGTAAACTAGACAGCCTATTAGATGGGATTGAGGAGGAGTACAATCAGTCAATTTGACGATGTAAATTAAAATGACATGTAAAATGCTTTCTAGCCGAATTGTAGATCGTTTGTCTTTGCGGACCTTTTCGCTTCAACCTCGGGACCCAACAGTCCGGAGTGTGTCCGAATGCCCTCACGGTTATAAAAACCGGGGCATGCATGGAGACCAGGCGTAGGGGTCATTAGTGCTTTATCAGACAAGTTCCCAACTAGTTATGTTATATTACATGGTTAGTAAGAAACATCTTCCAGGGAGAATAGTTCCGTTAGGGATTCCTTTCCATGGGAGGCATGCCCTAAAGTGCATGTCCGGACTGCGAAAAGAGCAGAAAAGCATCTGGGGGCAGATAAATAAATAAGTAAGAAATCATCTTTCAAGTCACCGACCGAATATTCCCTTAAGAACTCTAGCTTTTGGCTTCACCCAGTCTGAGGTACACATCCGGCTGACCCGGCAGTAACAATCGCAGAGGTGCTCCCTTTACCTCCTAGCCGAACAATCGGGAACGTAGGGGTAAGCACAGGAGCCAGGCAACCCAGCTTGGCCAAAACTTAAGTCATATCGATGCATATAATGGTGAATAAAAGGTACATGCAGAAGTTTGACACATGTGTTGGGCATGAAGCCCGTATAAATAAGCTTCTGTTAAAGAAGCCCCCAGGTATAATGAGTGCGAGTAGCACGTCAAGTGTGTGCGAACAATGCGCAGATGAGCCTCCAAAGGCTTTAAGAAAAAAAGGAGGGAGAAAGAGAGAGATAAAAGACAGCTAAAGTATAAAATGTAGACGGAGGAAGGAGACGAACTCAGAGTCCGACGCTAGGCGTAGAATCTTCGGAGACGGGCTGCGTTCCATGGGTTCGGCTCGAGTCGGTTGTCCGATGCGTTTCGTAGACGGTATGCTCCGCCGGTCAGGACTTGGTCGATGATGAAGGGACCTTCCCATTTGGGCTTGAGTTTGTCCTTTTTCTTGTCTAGCAGGCGTAGAACTAGTTCGCCAACATTGTAAGTTTTGGCCCGTACTTCTCTGCTTTGATATCTTCGAGCCTGCTGTTGATAGAATGTGGAACGAGCTTTTGCCACGTCGCGCTCCTCCTCTAAGGTGTCCAAACTGTCCTGCTGATCTAGCTCGGCTTCTCTTTCTTCGTACATGCGCACGCGAGGTGAGTCATGGATTATGTCGCAGGGCAACACTGCCTCTGCGACGTACACCATAAAAAATGGTGTGAATCCGGTACTTCGATTCGGCGTGGTCCGCAGCCCCCAGAGTATGGAGTCGAGCTCCTCTACCCAGTGCGTGTTAGATTCCTTGAGGGACCGCACTAGTCTGGGTTTGATGCCGCTCATGATTAGACCATTTGCTCGCTCGACTTGACCGTTAGTTTGAGGGTGATAGACTGAAGCATAGTCGAGCTTGATGCCCATGTTTTTGCACCAGAGTTTAACCTCGTCGGCCGTGAAGTTTGTGCCGTTATCAGTGATGATGCTATGGGGGACACCGTAACGATGTACTACCCCTGATATGAAGTCTATCACAGGTCCGGATTCGGTCGTCTTAACTGGCTTGGCCTCTATCCATTTGGTGAATTTATCCACCATGACCAATAGGTATTTTTGCTTGTGGGTTCCCCCTTTAAGGGGTCCAACCATGTCAAGCCCCCAGACCGCGAATGGCCAGGTGATGGGTATAGTTTTGAGGGCGGTGGGTGGCATGTGGCTCTGATTAGCAAAGAGCTGGCAACCGACGCATCGTTGGACTAAGTACTGAGCATCTGCCCGGGCCGTCGGCCAATAAAATCCTGTACGGAAGGCCTTGCCTACAAGGGCCCGGGCTGCAGCATGGTGCCCGCCGAGTCCGGCGTGAATTTCAGCCAGAAGATTTCGCCCTTCCTCTTCGGAGATGCACCTTTGAAGGACTCCGGTTGTGCTTTTCTTGTAAAGCTCTCCCTCGTGGACCTTGTAGGCTTTAGATCGCCGTACTATGCAGCGGGCCTCATTTTGGTCTTCGGGGAGTTCCTGCCTGATTAAGTAGGCTAGGAATGGTTCCGTCCACGGGGCAATGATTGCCATTATTTCGTGGGCTGTAGGTGTTATTTCATTGGCTGAGCCACCGATTGTGTCAGAATGTTTGGTGTTGGGCAGTGCGGTTGGTTCCGGATTATTGTTTCCAGACTCCTCTTCCCATACTACAGATAGCTTAAAGAGCCGCTCCAGGAAGATGTTTGGAGGGACGGCGTCGCGCTTTGCGCCGATGCGTGCCAACATGTCGGTCGCCTGGTTATTATCCCAGGCTACATGGTGGAATTCGAGTCCTTCGAACTGAGCTGACATTTTTAGGACGGCGTTACAGTAGGCTGCCATTTTCAGATCCTTGGCATCAAAGTCTCCATTTACTTGGGATATTGCGAGGTTTGAATCCCCGCGGACCTCTAGGCGTTGAATGCCCATGGAGATTGCCATCCGGAGACCATGTAGAAGGGCCTCGTATTCGACTGCGTTGTTGGAGTCCATGTACATTATTTGAAGTACGTATTGGACTGTGTCTTCGGTTGGGGACTGTCGGTGTCAAAACCGGCGGATCTCGGGTAGGGGGTCCCGAACTATGCGTCTAGGCGGATGGTAACAAGAGACGAGGGACACAATGTTTTTACCCAGGTTCGGGCCCTCTCGATGGAGGCAAAACCCTACGTCCTGCTTGATTAATATTGATGATATGGGTAGTACAAGAGTAGATCTACCACGAGATCAAGGAGGCTAAACCCTAGAAGCTAGCCTATGGTATGATTGTTAAGATGTCTATTCGTCCTACGGACTAAGGCCCTCCGGTTTATATAGACACCGGAGAGGGCTAGGGTTACACAGAGTCGGTTACAATGGTAGGAGATCTACATATCCGTATCGCCAAGCTTGCCTTCCACGCCAAGGAAAGTACCATCCGGACACGAGCCGGAGTATTCAATCTTCTATCTTCGTAGTCTTGGAGTCCGGCGGATATTGATAGTCTGGCTGTCCGGACACCCCCTAGTCCAGGACTCCCTCAGTAGCCCCTGAACCAGTCTTCAATGACGATAAGTCCGGCGTGCATAATGTTCGGCATTGCAAGGCGGGTTCCTCCCTTGAATAATCCGGAGAAGATAATGAACACCAGGATAGTGTCCGGCTCTGCAAAAATAATTTCCACATTCCACCGTAGAGAGAATAAAACATATACACTAGCTCAATCTGCTGACGTATTATGCGGCGTGACATCACACCGCAGCCAAGCCCTCGTTTGAATCGTTTTTTACTATTCCACCTCAGCACGTTTAGCGAAGCGGTTTCCTTGGCACGTCTTGTCGAAGCAGAGATCGTGTTCCCCTTATTCCGGGATCCTCATCAATACGTGCGTGGGTAACCCAACCGTTCCTGTCGCCACGCCTCCTCTATCGAAGGGGAATCCCAAACGGTCACGGAGACGGCCCTTGGTATTTCTTCCCCTTTATAAGAGGACCAAGGCCAGCCCTTGTTCTTCAATCTCGCATCGAATCTTTTCCCCGCTCTCCAGTTCCAACACCCAGAGCCTCAGATTCGAGCGCTTCGGATCCTCAATCATGTCCGGCTCTGACCTCCAGGGCCGGTGGATGCCCTCCTCCGTCATGGAGGAGGACATACTGAAGTTGCGTGAGGCCAAGTACCTAGCCTACGAGGTTTCGCACAGGTTGCCTGCCCAAGGGCAGGCTGTGCCAGCCCCCGAGCCCGGCGAATACGTTGTTTTCGTATCCCACCTCCGCCGGGGTTTAGGCTTCCCGATGGATCCCTTCGTGAGAGGGCTCCTGTTCTACTACGGGCTGGACTTTCACGACTTGGCTCTGGAGTCTATCCTCCATATCTCCGCATTCATCATCGTCTGCGAAGCCTTCCTCCGCGTCATCCCCCACTTCGGCCTATGGCTGAAGACCTTCAAGGTGGAGCCGAAGATGATCGGGGGGCGTCGAGCGGAGTGCGGCGGGGCGACCATAAGCAAGAAGGTCGATGCCCCGTGGCTCGAGGGTTCCTTCCAAGAGGAACCCGGACTGTGGCAGCAGGAGTGGTTCTATATCACCGCTCCGAGGGGCAGCAGGCAAAAGCCGCCGCCGTCATTCCGCCCGGGACCTCCACGCCAACTAATGTCGTGGGTCAACCAAGGGCTCAACTGGGGGCCGTCCGAAGACGTGCCCTCGCTGCAGGGCCGGATTCGAGATCTCCAAGCGAGGGAGATCGACCTGATCAAGGTGATGCAGGTTATGCTAGTCAGGCATCTTCTGCCCTGCAAACGTCGTCCTCTCCGTCTATGGGAATTCAACCCGGAGGGACCTCGGATTCTCCAACACTTCATGGGTGCGACACCCGTGGAGATGTACAAGTTGTTCTTCGGACCACAGGCAGCGTGTCCGGATTCAGCCGAGGATGCAGGTCTAAGCCGCAATCGCCCGGATACTCAGGTAAGTAGCTCAGAGTCCGAACATTCTGTTTATGTGCCTTTCTAGAGTTCGCATCCTTACCCTTTGTTCTTTACAGGAATGGGTGGCGCGATCAAGGCTGATAAGGTGTCCGGCCCCCCTCCCAGAGACCGCACTGGAGCCCGTGCTGGTCAGAATGTTGGAGGTTGCTCCCGCAGAAGGGGGCAATGGGGAAAATAGAGGAGCTAATATTTCGCCCAAAGGGGCGACAGAGGAGGAGGGAACCAAGAATCCCTCCCCTCGGGGGGAGAAGAGGACCGCCTCCGAAGATCCGGAGGCCAAAGCCCCTAAGCGTGGGAAGAGATCTTCCCCGGGGGGTCCGGCGCCCGGAGAGAATCCGGACGCACAATCATCACCAAAGGATCGGCCCTCCAGCGAGCCGTGAGTATAAAAGAGAGAATTAATTAGTAAGGAAATACCTTCATTTGTGCTTCCGTAGGTAACTGAAGTATTTATATCGCAGTTCGGATCTGCAGCCTTCTCAGATGAGTTCATCTTCGGGGGACCTTCTTCCGGAGATGATGGAGAGCGATACGCCTCCATCCGCAGCGCCGCCAGATGAGGCAGGCGAACCCAAAGTGTCATCACGGAGGGTATCCCCGAGTCCGGAGGGGCCAGAGAGTTCGGCACCTACTAGTATCCGACTGGGAGAACTGAAGCATCTGCTTGAGAGGGCGCCCATTTCAGAAGATCACCGTGCGTTAATGCGTATGGTGATTGGAAGGATTTCGTCCGCTGGAAGCAGATTGCGTAATGCCGCCATGAGGTTACTGGCGGGATTTGAGGTATGCAATAATGACGCACCCCTTCGTCTTTTAACAGTTTTGCATATAAAAATGCGCCCTGTATAGATAGTAGCCCCTGAGACTCGGTAGGTTGTCGGAAACGACAGCGTGCCGAGGATCGAAATCTCAAAATCTCAAGTAATGAATACTGCCGTCCTGATACAGGTGGCGGATAGTCGGGGGGCCAGCCGGACTAATGAGTTTGCCGAATTAAGTCGGCAACTTGACGTGGCGGATGCTGACATCGCGCTTGTCAACCAGCGACTTGACGAGTCGCAAGGTAAATGAATTCTCCACAGTTTATTTATTTAAGGGGGTCGAAGCCCTCTGCTGATAAATTGTATGCTGTTGTACAGACGATGCTGCTGCTGTGGAGAGCCTCCGGGCCGAACTTGCTCGAGCTAAGGAGCAGGCCCGAAGGAGTGACGTGGCTGCCTCGAAGGCGGCCGAAGAGTTGAAATCCGAAAAGGCTGCGCACTGCCTAAGCAGGGCGGAGGTGGCCGAATTGGCCAGGAAATTAAAGGATGCTACCGACCGCAATGAGGCTCTTGAAAAGGAGCGCTTATCGGAGCGGGAAGACCTGAAGAAGGCCACCGCCGAAGCCAAGGATGCCCGCTCTGCAATGTGGGCTATGAAGGAGGAGCTGCGCCAGGCTGGAGAGATCGTGGCCGGCAAGCCTATTCTGCTGCGTCGCCGGTTTATGGATGCGAAGTATGCTCAATTTGAGCGGCTGTGGAGTCCGGAGGATCCGTATATGGACTTAGCTGCAAGCGCGACTGATGCCGTTAAGCACTTCCGGAGCCAGGGGGATCACGAGACGGAAGAGCTGTATTGGTCTCAATTCCACAGTCCGGATCGCTCCCTTCCGTTGACGGACCGGTTGGCCGAATGGGCCGAGCTAAATAGATTGTCCGGACTTGCCATATCTGACATCGTGGCCCATGTCTGGCCAGGGAGGTCCAAGGCGACGAGCTACTTCGGCTTACTGCAGCAATTCCTTGGAGCGGTGCCGCATATAAAGGATATGAAGCGGTCGGCCTGCATCGAGGGCGCGCGGATGGCTCTTGCCCGTGTGAAGGTGCATTATCCGGAGATGGATGCCACCGCCGTTGCCACCCAGGGTCCAGATGAAAGCCGGCTCCCTGCCGAGCACTACTTCGGAGAAGTCATGCGCGGTGCTCGTAAAATAGAGGCGCAGTGCTCAAAGAATGTAACGTTCAAATGAACGCATTAGCTTGTAAATTAATGATTATATTATAACTGCTTTTTATACTTGTGCGTCCAAGTAAAACTTCTCCTATGCGGCCGTTTATGTATACTTGTGTATAACCTGAAAGATGGCAGTCTTCGGCTTCAGCCCCCACGCACAAGGTGCTGGGGTGTTCGCAAAAATAGCGCGTTTTCACACTTAATCCGACGTCTCGGTCCTGTTATAAGGAGGTGGTAGCGTAGCGAACTAGGCAATCCGGACTACAATGCTTTATCACTTTCACTTAGCCAGTGGAGCTCGAGGGTGGGGCTACGATATAGCCCCTGGTGGCACCACACATCTCCGGATTCGGGGTGCGTATGTGCCTGACCGGGAAACGGTCCTTCGTCAAAGCGGGGAATTCTAAACATTCCGATAGTCTATCGAGTGGCTGACCAGACTCTCGCTGTATCATGACAGTCAGTTTTCGGCTTTCTCTACTGAGGTGCTCGCCCAGCCGAACTGGGGCACAATCGCAGTAGTTCTCCTGGTGCCGCGTTAGCCGATGATACGGAATGTAAGGCAGCAAAACACAGGAGCCGGGCAAACCCAACATTTGACCAAAGACATGATTCGGAGCTGATGCATATAATGCCTAACTCGAGACGCCGAACACTCCCGAAGGTGTTCGGACTTTATAATAATGGGCAGAAAGATGCCCTAAGCCCCTAGTGTCCGGGTACGGGCATGGTCCTCTGACGCGGCCGATGCCAAAGCGTCAGGCTCCGCTTTGGCTATAGGAAGAAACCAAGGGAGAGTAACAACAAGAGACAGTAAAAAAGGTCTACGCAGGGTCTTAATCTGAAAAGAATCCTTGCCACGGGTCCCTACTGCACGTCTGCGCCTGTGTCTCTGTTGCGCCGTTATCCTGGACAGGTATGCACGTTGTTCATCTATAGAAAGAGAGGAACGTTTAGTTGTAGAAACAATTTGTGCAAAAAAATATGTAAAATAAGAAATATAAATAATTAAAGTAAGGTTTATATGAAACCGCGATTGTTTGTGCGCGCAGCCCCCTGTGAAGGGGTATGCGGCTAGGGAGCCCCTAGCCTGCTGAGTCCGGATTCGTCTATCCGAGTCCGGGGTCCTTAAGTGACCCTCGCACTGAAATGGCGCCATGTGGACCGGGCATCTTGAGTGTAAGAGACGCGTAATGCGGTATGGCGTTGAAGCAGACAAAAGCCTTTCGTCCCAAGAGTGCTTGATATTCACTTTCAAATGGGACGATATGAAAAATTAATTTTTCGCGTCGAAAATTGTTCGGCAATCCGAACACGACGTCCAGTAATATAGAGCCTGTGCACTTGGCGTAAGGGCCTGGCGTCACTCCTTTGAAGGAAGTGCGGCTGTGTCGAATTTTGGTAGGGTCTATCCCCATCCTACGGATTGTGTTTGAATATAGCAGTTTTAAGTCACTGCCTCCGTCCATTAGGACGTTAGCGAATTGTAATCCGTCTATTATGGGATTCAATATCAGAGGAGTCCGTCCCACGTTTCGAATGCTTCTGGAATAGTCCAGGTGGTCGAAAGTGATTGGTTTTGATATCCAATCTCTACGGTCTGCTGGGTTGGACCGTGCGAAGCTCTTTTTAGAAAGTGCCACACTATTTTTCCGTGTTATCACATGAAGTGAGTTTACTGCTTTGACCCCTTGTGGGAAAGTCTTTTGTTTTCCGGTGCCCTGCTGGCGGGGTTTATCTTCTTCGCTTGACGCGTCGAGCCCCTTGTGTTCGGCATTTAATCGGCCGGACTGTTTAAAAACCCAACAATCCCTGTGGGTGTGATTTGCAGGCCTTCCGGGGGTGCTGTGGATTTGGCATATCCGACCCAAAATTTTGTTTAAGTTGGACAATTCGTCACTGTCATCCTTAAGAGGTTGAGTTTTGTTATTGGGCCGCGAGCTTTTGAATCCAGCGTTGACTGCCGTGCTCTTTGGGCTTTTCTCTTTATTCCGGCGCTGCTCTTTTTTGCGCCGTGATTTTCCGTTTCCATCTCTTATCTCGGACGTACTTGGGTCGCTGGTGCTGCTTCTTGCTAGCCAGCTATCCTCTCCCGCACAGAAGCGGGTCATGAGGCTTGTTAGTGCGGACATTGTCCTCGGTTTCTCTTGGCCGAGGTGCCTGGCGAGCCATTCGTCTCGGACATTGTGCTTGAAAGCTGCTAAGGCTTCGGCGTCCGGACAGTCGACTATTTGGTTCTTTTTGGTAAGAAACCTGTTCCAGAATTTCCGCGCTGACTCTCCGGGCTGTTGAGTTATATGACTTAAATCATCTGCATCCGGAGGACGGACATAAGTCCCTTGAAAATTTGCTCTAAACGCTTCCTCGAGCTCTTCCCAACTTCCAACAGTGTTTTCTGGGAGGCTTTTGAGCCAATGACGGGCTGGCCCTTTGAGCTTGAGGGGTAGATATTTTATGGCGTGGAGATCGTCTCCTCTGGCCATGTGTATATGCGGTATATAATCTTCTATCCAGACTCCAGGGTCTGTTGTTCCATCGTAGGCCTCTATGTTTATGGGTTTAAACCCTGCTGGGAATTCATGGTCCAGCACCTCATCGGTGAAACATAGTGGGTGTGCGGCTCCCCTGTAATTGTATGTGCCGCTATCACCGGACACTTGACGCGTTGCTTTGCATCCTGGGGCCTTCTTTTTAGGTCCGTAGATGGACCTGGCTGGGCCATTTGACGGTGGAGGCTCTATGGCCTCTTCGTCGAATTCTGGTAGCAGCTTACGCTTCGGGTAGCTCTTTGATTGGTGGCCATTGCCGTATTTATCTGCGGTTTTGAGTACTTTGCTCCATCTTATTCTGAGCGTGTCTTCCGCTGTTTTGAGCTTCCGTTTTTCCTTCTTCAGGCTTCTTGCTGTGGCGATGAGCCTGCGCTTAAAAAGGTCTTGTTCGACGGGGTCCTCGGGCGCGACGAGTTCGTCGTCGTTGAGGCTTGCTTCGTCTTCGGAGGGAGGTATGTAGTTATGATCCTCGACCTCTTCGTCTGCCGCCCTTTCGTGAGGGCTTGTTTCTGCTTCCTCATGCGCTGAGTCTTGCTGGAGGGGGTTGTCTTCGGCACTCTCTGGGGTATTGTTATCTCCTGTGCCGGAATCTCTATTCTTGCTGTGGCAGGATTTAGAGCGGCGCCGCTGACGCCGGCGTTTGGGCTGCTTCTTTAAAGAGTCTGCCTCTGCTGCTTCTTCGCCATCCCCCTCTTTTGGGGTATCCACCATGTATACATCATATGACGAGGTGGCCTTCCAGTGCCCTATAGGCGCTGGTTCCTGTTCGTCTTCGGCATCGTCGTCCATAGCGTCGATGTCTTCGGAGTCGTAGTCTAGCATGTCGGTTAAATCCTCGACAGTGGCTACAAAGTGGGTGGTGGGTGGGCTCTGAATTTCTTCGTCGTCCGTACTCCAACCGTCCTGGCCATAGTCCGGCCAGGACTCTCTCGATAGCGAGAGACGCTTTAATGAATTTAGGATATCACCAAAAGGCGAGTGTTGGAATATGTCCGCGGCGGTGAATTCCATAACCGGCGCCCAATCCGGATTGATTGATAGGGGCGCGGGAGGTTCGGAGTCTGGTGAGGAGTCCGGCGCCTCGGAATCATGAGTCTCGCAGGGGACAAGGTCAGTGTTCGGCTCCATCGCCGTGGATGTTGAAGCCCCCGGGGCGGCGTCTATCCACCGACTCTCGATCTGGGCGATCGGCTCCGGGCTAATGGCCGAAGCGGATCTGAGTGCGGCCACCAAGGCACTATCCGGCGGCAGAGCTAGATCGTGCCCATCGTCACAGTGCGGCGCGCTTGGCTGTGGCTCGAGTCCGTCGAAGATCAAGTCTCCGCGGAGATTGGCCATGAAGTTTAAGCTTCCGAATCGGACCTGACGGCCAGGGGCGTAGCTTTCGATCTGCTCCAAATGGCCAAGAGAATTGGCCCACAGTGCAAAGCCGCCGAATACGAAGATCTGTCCGGGGAGAAAAGTCTCACCCTGGACAGCGTTGCTGGTTGAAGATGCCATCAAGCCTATCAGCGAGGACACAGAGGAACTCTCAATGAAAGCACCAATGTCGGTGTCAAAACCGGCGGATCTCGGGTAGGGGGTCCCGAACTGTGCGTCTAGGCGGATGGTAACAGGAGACAAGGGACACGATGTTTTTACCCAGGTTCGGGCCCTCTCGATGGAGGTAAAAACCCTACTCCTGCTTGATTGATGTCGATGATATGTGTAGTACAAGAGTGGATCTACCACGAGATCAAGGAGGCTAAACCCTAGAAGCTAGCCTATGGTATGATTGTTGTTCCGTCCTATGGACTAAAACCCTCCGGTTTATATAGACACCGGAGGGGGCTAGGGTTACACAGAGTCAGTTACAATGGTAGGAGATCTACATATCCGCATCGCCAAGCTTGCCTTCCACGCCAAGGGAAGTCCCATCCGGACACGGGACGAAGTCTTCAATCTTGTATCTTCATAGTCTTGGAGTCCGGCCGATGATGATAGTTCGGCTATCCGGACACCCCCTAGTCCAGGACTCCCTCAACAGCCCATGCTCTTCATGGTCCAATACCAGCCCGGTTTCTCTTTCGGCCTGCTAAAGGCCCGCAACACAGTTGGGCCATTTATAGTATGACCTGACTTTCGGCCTCTTCGCGGCCCATGCTCTTCATGGTCCAGTACGAGCCCACTGTCTCTTTCGGCCTGCTAAAGGCCCACAGTATAGTTGGGCCATATGTGGCCCGAGCTAGTATCGGCCTGTTAACGGCCCATGAAATCAAATGGGCCCGCCTGTTGCCCGCTTCGATGTCGGCCTGTTAACGACCCGGGAGGTAAGAGGGCCGACCATTAACTTTCGGCCTGGTAACGGCCCATTAACTTAATGGGCCCACTAAAGTTCATACATGACTTTAGGCCCAATTAGATAATTTGAGCCCATTACAACGAGAAATTATGCACAGGACCAAAACCGATCAAGCAAAGGTACGACATATAGGGAAAAACATTGCACGTCCAGCATATATTACAGGAAATTACATCCACTAGGAAAATGAAAGATTGATGCCAGTGCAAATAAATGAACAGAACCTAATGATAACCCATAAGTGTAGGGGATCGCAACAGCTTTCGAGGGTAAAGTATTCAACCCAAATTTATTGATTCGACACAAGGGGAGCCAAAGAATATTCTTGAGTATTAGTGGTTGAGTTGTCAATTCAACCACACCTGGATAACTTAGTATCTGCAGCAAAGTATTTAGTAGCAAAAGTGGTATGATAATAAAGGTAACAGTAGCAAAAGTAAAGATAAATGTTTTTGGATTTTTGTAGTAGTTGTAACAATAGCAACAAAAAAGTAAATAAGCGAAGAACAGTATATGAAAAGCTCGTAGGCAATGGATCAGCGATGGATAATTATGCCGAATGCGATTCCTCATGTAATAGTTATAACATAGGTTGACATAGAACTAGCTCCAATTCATCAATGTAATGTAGGCATGTATTCCGTAAATAGTCATACGTGCTTATGGAAAAGAACTTGCATGCCATCTTTTGTCCTACCCTCCCATGGAAGCGGGGTCCTAGCGGAAACCAAGGGATATTAAGGCCTCCTTTTAATAGAGAACCAGAACAAAGCATTAGCACATAGTGAATACATGAACTCCTCAAACTACGGCCATCACCAAGAAGTATCCCGATTATTGTCACTTCAGGGTTGTCTGATCATAACGCATAATAGGTGACTATAGACTTGCAAGATAGGATCAAGAACACACATATATTCATGAAAACATAATAGGTTCAGATCTGAAATCATGGCACTCGGGCCCTAGTGACAAGCATTAAGCATAGCAAAGTCATAGCAACATCAATCTCAGAACATAGTGGATACTAGGGGTCAAACCCTAACAAAACTAACTTGATTACATGGTAAATCTCATCCAACCCATCACTGTCCAGCAAGCCTACGATGGAATTACTCACGCACGGCGGTGAGCATCATGAAATTAGGATGGTTGATGATGACGACGACAATGAATCCCCCTCTCCGGAGCCCCGAATGGACTCCAGATCAGCCCTCCCGAGAGAGATTAGGGCTTGGCGGCGGCTCCATGTCGTAAAACGCGATGAAACTTTCTCCTTGATTTTTTTCTCCCTGAACGTGAATATATGGAGTTGGAGTTGACGTTGGTGGAGGTCCAGGGGGCCCACGAGGTAGGAGGCCGCGCCCTAGTGGGTGGCTCCCCCCTATCTCGTGGATAGCCTGTGGGCCCCCTGGCATTGATTCGTTCGCCAAAAATTCTTATTAATTCCAAAAAGTGCCTCCGTGGATTTCCAGGACATTCCGAGAACTTTTCTTTTCTACACATAAAACAAGATCATGGTAGTTCTGCTGAAAACAGCATCAGTCCGGGTTAGTTTCATTCAAATCATGCAAGTTAGAGTCCAAAACAAGGGCAAAAGTGTTTGGAAAAGTAGATACGTTGGAGACGTATCAACTCCCCCAAGCTTAAACCTTTGCTTGTCCTCAAGCAATTCAGTTGATAAACTGAAAGTGATAAAGAAAAACTTTTACAAACTCTGTTTGCTCTTGTTGTTGTAACATGAAAAGCCAGCATTCAAGTTTCAGCAAATATTATGAACTAACCATACTCACAATAACACTTAGCTCTCACAATTACTCATATCAATAACATAATCAGCTAGTGAGCCATAATAATAAAACTCGGATGACAACACTTTCTCAAAATAATTATAACATGATATAACAAAATGGTATCTCGCTAGCCCTTTCTGAGACCGCCAAACATAAATGCAGAGCACCTTTAAAGATCAAGGACTGACTAAACATTGTAATTCTTGGTAAAAGAGATCCAGTCAAGTCATACCCAATAATAATGAATGCAAATGACAGTATGCTCTCCAGCGGGTGCTTTTAATAAGAAGGGTGATGACTCAATATAAAAAGTAAATAGATAGGCCCTTCGCAGAGGGAAGCAGGGATTTGTAGAGGTGCCAGAGCTCGATTTTAAAATAGAGATTGAATAACATTTTGAGTGGCATACTTTTGCTGTCAACGCAACAACTATGAGATGGCTGTATCTTCCATACTACATGCATTATAGGCAGTTCCCAAACAGAATGGTAAAGGTTTATACTCCCCCAACCACCAACAAGCATCAATCCATGGCTTGCTCGAAACAACGAGTGCCTCCAACATGCAACAGCCCTGGGGGAGTTTTGTTTAATTATTTTGATTTGCTTTGATCATTTTGGATCATGGGACTGGGCATCCCGGTTACCGGCCCTTTCTCGTGAATGAGGAGCGGAGTCCACTCCTCGTGAGAATAGCCCACCTAGCATGGAAGATATAGGCAGCCCTAGTTGTAACATGAGCTGCTCGAGTATGCAAAATAGTATTTCATTTGAAGGTTTGGAGTTTGGCACATACAAATTTACTTGGAACGGCAGGTAAATACCGCATATAGGTAGGTATAGTGGACTCATATGGAACAACTTTGGGGTTTAAGGAGTTTGGATGCATAAGCAGTATTCCCGCTTAGTACAGGTGAAGGCTAGCAAAAGACTAGGAAGCGACCAACTAAGAGAGCGACAACAATCGTAAGCATGCATTAAAATTAAGTTACACCGAATTCAAGCATAAGTAGGATATAATCCACCATGAACATAAATATCGTGAAGGCTATGTTGATTTGATTCAACTACATGCGTGAACATGTGCCAAGTCGAGTCACTCAATACATTCAAAGGAGGATACCATCCCATCATATCACATCATAATCATTCTAATAGCATGTTGGCACGCAAGGTAAACCATTATAACTCATAGCTAATCAAGCATGGCACAAGCAACTATAATCTCTAAATGTCATTGCAAATATGTTTACTTCATAATAAGCTGGATCAGGAACGATGAAATCATCATATTTACAAAAACAAGAGAGGTCGAGTTCATACCAGCTTTTCTCATCCCAATAAGTCCATCATATATCATCATTATTGCCATCACTTGCATGACCGAACAATGTGTATAATAATAAGAATGTACGTGCATTGGACTAAGCTGGAATCTGCAAGCATTCAACTCAAGAGAGAAGACAGGGTAATACGGGCTCTAAGTTAAATAGACAATCATGCATATAAGAGCCACTAAGCATTTTCAATATGGTCTTCTCGACCCCCAAAGGAAAGAAAAGAAAATAAAACTATTTACACGGGAAAGCTCCCAACAAGTAAAAATAAGAACTAGAAATCTTTTTTTGGGTTTTAATTTTAATTCTACTACAAGCATAAAATTTAAACTAACTAATTTTTTGGTTTTTCTTAAAGTTTATCAAACACACAAGAAGAAAACTAGAAAAAGAAATTTAAGCTAACATGGATAATACAATGAAAGAGTATGAGCACTGACGACTAGTGTGTGAACATGAATGTAAATTCGGCGAGAAATACGTACTCCCCCAAGCTTAGGCTTTTGGCCTAAGTTGGTCTAATACCAAGGACCACCGCTACTCTCCCCGGTGTAATGGGAGGTATAATCAGGATACCACTGGCTGGTCATCTCCGGATCCCACTAGACAGATGATGCACAATAAGGGTCCAGCTCAGGTTCCGGCTCAGGTTCAGGTTCTGGAGTAAAAGCTTGAGCTCGATGATTGTTCACCGCTTCCGGCATGACAAGACGATTTTCTGCAGGCAAATCAAACAACAGAGGCACAGACAAAATAATAATCTCAATGTGTTTCTTATTAAATCTAAGTTTATACAAGAGCATCTTTTCTTCGTTGTCAACAATAAACTTGTGTGCTACCATGCTCTTGTAATCTAAGATGTGAGGATGCAATTTTATCTCATCGTCCTCATGGTGCCTAATGGGTATCTGAAAATGTTTAGCAAGACGTGCAACATAGATACCTCCAAATATGGGGCCTTTTGTACGATTCAGGGCTAGCCGTTTAGCAACGATGGCACCCATACTAAAAGTATTGTCTCCCAGCAAAGCATGTTGAAGAATAATAATATCTGAAACGCTCAAATGTCCACTATTTCCATGACTAGTCAAGCATCTACTAGCAAATATGGCAAAGTAGCGTAAAGCAGGAAAGTGTATCCTAGAGACTTTCGCCTCAGAGCCCTTCTTTGGCTCTTCCACAACAATAGTTTTAACGAAGCTACCCACATCTTCACGATGGAGTTCCTCTAATTTCCCCTCTTACGGTATCCTACATACCGCACAAAAATGACGTAAAGACATTTCTTTGAATTCATCATATAAATGAAATGATAGTGTAGGCGGTGACTTTTAGGATAATAATAAAAGTTTTGCACGAAAGTATTGGTAAGTAAGAGATACTGATCGATTCGGTCGTTCATGAAACCGGTGAGGCCTGCAGTCTCGATTAAAGCATAAAAGTCTTCATGAATTCCAGCTTCTTTCAAGAAATCCTCGCATGGCCATTCACACGACCGTACTTCCGCTAGGCGAGGAAGATTATACTTGGCCTTTTCCTTCTCTTTGTCTTGTTTTTCCTTAGAGCTTTGGCTAGAAGAGCCCCTAAAAAGTTTCCTCAACATTTTCTGAAAATTTCTGAAATTTTAGTAACTTCAAAATAAAAGTGAATAAAACTAAACAAGATTGATAGCAACTACTCCTACAAGTGCCTAGAGCCTATATCATGCATTGGAATTGCTTGAGACCTAAAAAATTTAACATGCAAGCTCAAGAACATGGTCACCTATGCAGCAAAAATTTGCAATGAATAAAGCACTAGAACAAAAACTAATTGGACCAATGGAGGAGTCACATACCAAGCAACAATCTCCCAAAGCAGTTTTGTGAATGGAGCTTTGAGCTAAGAGATTGAAAATCGCAGCAAAACGAGCTAGAACTCGTGCTTGAGCTGGATGGGGATTTTTTGGGTAGAAGATGAAGTGTATGGGTGCTGGCATAAGTGGAGGGGAGCCACCAGGGGCCCACGAGATAGGGGGCGCGCCCTATAGGGGGGCGCCCTCTTCTCTCGTGGCCTGGTGCTTGCCCCTCCTGCAGTGTTTTCAGTGCCTAAAATCCTCAAATATTCTAGAAAAAATCATACTAAATTTGCAGGGCATTTGGAGCACTTTTATTTTCGGACTATTTTTTTAATGCACGGATAATTCAGAAAACAGACAGATAATACTATTTTTTCTTTATTTATTCTAAATAACAGAAAGTAAAAAGAGGGTACAAAAGGTTGTGCCTTCTAGTTTCATCCATCTCGTGATCATCAAAATGAATCCAGTAACAAGGTTGATCAAGTCTTGTTACCAAACTCATTCCGAATAACACGGAACCGGAGAAATTTCGAATAACACTAAGTTACCTCAACGGGGATATGAAAATCCCCAACGATAAGAATATCATACTTTTTCTTGACAGTAGGGAGAGGAAATTCAAAACCTCCAAAAATGATAGTTGGAACCTTTTCAATAGAATTGATGCTATGAACTTGAGATTGTTTCCTCGAAAAGTGTACCATATGCTCATTACCATTAACATGAAAAGTGACATTGCCTTTGTTGCAATCAATAACAGCCCCTGCAGTATTAAGAAAAGGTCTACCAAGGATGATAGACATACTATCATCCTCGGGAATATCAAGAATAACAAAGTCCGTTAAGATAGTGACATTTGCAACCACAACAGGCACATCCTCACAAATACTGACAAGTATAGCAGTTGATTTATCAGCCATTTGCAAAGATATTTCAGTAGGTGTCAACTTATTCAATTCAAGTCTACGATATAAAGAGAGAGGCATAACACTAACTCCGGCTCCAAGATCACATAAAGCAGTTCTAACATAATTTCTTTCAATGGAGCAAGGTATAGTTGGAACACCCAGATCTCCAAGTTTCTTTGGTATTCCACCCTTAAAAGTGTAACTAGCAAGCATGGTGGAAATTTCGGCTTCCGGTATCTTTCTTTTGTTTGTAATGACATCCTTCATATACTTAGTGTAAGGATTTACTTTCAGCATATCAGTTAAGCGCATACGTAAGAAAATAGGTCTAATCATTTCAGCAAAGCGCTCAAAATCCTCATCATCCTTTGACTTGGATGGTTTAGGAGGAAAGGGCATGGGTTTCTGAACCCATGGTTCTCTTTCTTTACCATGCTTCCTAGCAACAAAATCTCTCTTATCATAACGTTGACTCTTTGATTGTGGGTTATCAAGATCAACAGCAGGTTCAATATCTACATCATTGTTTTTGCTAGGTTGAGCATCAACATGAACATTATCATTAATATTATCAGTAGGTTCATGTTCATCACCTGATTGAGTTTCAACATCAGAAATAGAAATTTCATTGGGATTCTCAGGTGTGTCTATAGTAGGTTCACTAGAAGCATGCAAAGTCCTATCATTTTTCTTTTTCTTCTTTTTAGAAGAACTAGGTGCCTCTAAATTATTTATCTGAGAATCTTGCTCGATTCTCCTAGGGTGGCCTTGAGGATACAAAGGTTCCTGAGTCATTCTACCAGTTCTAGTAGCCACTCTAACAGCGAAATCATTTTTATTGTTTAATTCATCAAGCAAATCATTTTGAGATTTAAGTACTTGCTCAACTTGAGTAGCAACCATAGAAGCATATTTGCTAACGCGGTGAAGTTCATCTTTAACTCTAGCCAGATTATCACCTACGCGTCCTATCTCGAAAGCATTATTCTTTAACTCTGTACCAACATAAGCATTAAAACTTTCTTGTCTAGCCATGAAGTCATCAAATTCATCTAAGCATGGGCTATGAAATTTAGTAGAGGGTATTTCAACTTTATCATATCTATAGAGAGAATTTACCTTTACTACCTGTGTCGGGTTATCAGACAATGTGGTTCTTCAGGCGGTAAATTAAGACCATGTATTTCTTCAATAGGAGGTAAATTCTTAACATCTTCAGCTTTAATACCTTTTTCTTTCATTGATTTCTTTGCCTCTTGCATATCTTCAGGACTGAGAAATAAAACCCCTCTCTTCTTCGGAGTGGGTTTAGGAATAGGCTCAGGAGTTGGCTCAATTGGTTCAGGAATTGCCCTAGGAATTGGCTCAGGAAGAGTCCAATTATTTATTAGTCAACATATTATTCAATAATATCTCAGCTTCGTCGACTATTCTTTCCCTGAAAACACAACCAGCAGAACTATCCAAGTAGTCCTTGGAAGCATCGGTTAGTCCATTATAAATGACATCAAGTATTTCATTTTTCTTAAGAGGATGGTCAGGCAAAGCATTTAGTAACCGGAGAAGCCTCCCCCAAGCTTGTGGGAGACTCTCTTCTTTGATTTGGACAAAATTATATATTCCCCGCAAGGCAGCTTGTTTCTTATGAGCAGGGAAATATTTAGCAGAGAAGTAATAAATCATATCCTGGGGACTACGCACACAACCAGGAGCAAGAGAATTATACCAAGTCTTAGCATCACCCTTTAATGAGAACGGAAATATCTTAAGGATATATAAATAGCGAGACTTCTCATCATTAGTAAACAGGGTGGCTATATCATTCAACTTGGTAAGATGTGCCATAACAGTTCCAGATTCAAGGCCATAAAAAGGATCAGATTCAACTAAAGTAATAATCCCAGGATCAACAGAGAATTCATAATCCTTATCAGTAACACAGATAGTTGAAGTAGCAAAAGCAGGATCGGGTTTCATTCTAGCATTAAGAGACTGCTGCTTCCATTTAGCTAATAATTTCTTAAGATCATTTCTATCATTGCAAGCAAAAAATTCCCTAGCAGCTTCTTCATTCATAACATAACCCTTAGGAACAACAGGTAATACATAATCGTTGGGGGAACCTTCATCATCACTATCATCAATAATAGGTTCTTCAATATTTTCATTCCCCCTAACTCTAGCAAGTTGTTCATCTAGAAATTCACCTAATGGCAAAGTAGAATCACGCACAGAAGTTGTTTCATCATGCATAGCAGAAGTGGCATCATCAATAACATGCGACATATCAGAATTCATAGCAGCAGTAGGTTTAGGTGTCGCAAGCTTACTAATAACGGAAGGAGAATCTAGTGCAGAGCTAGATGGCAGTTCCTTACCTCCCCTCGTAGTTGAGGGTAAAATCTTGGTTTTAGCGTCTTTCAAGTTCTTCATAGTGATCAACAGATATAAATCCCAAGTGACTCAGAGAATAGAGCTATGCTCCCCGGCAAGTTTGCCAGAAATTAGTCTTGATAACCTACAAGTGTAGGGGATCGCAACAGCTTTCGAGGGTAAAGTATTCAACCCAAATTTATTGATTCGACACAAGGGGAGCCAAAGAATATTCTTGAGTATTAGCAGTTGAGTTGTCAATTCAACCACACCTGGATAACTTAGTATCTGCAGCAAAGTATTTAGTAGCAAAAGTGGTATGATAATGAAGGTAATGGTAGCAGAAGTAAAGATAAATGTTTTTGGGTTTTTGTAGTAGTTGTAACAGTAGCAACGGAAAAGTAAATAAGCGAAGAACAATATATGAAAAGCTTGTAGGCAATGGATCAGTGATGGATAATTATGCCGGATGCGATTCCTCATGTAGTAGTTATAACATAGGGTGACTAGCTCCAATTCATCAATGTAATGTAGGCATGTATTCTGTAAATAGTCATACGTGCTTATGGAAAAGAACTTGCATGACATCTTTTGTCCTACCCTCCCGTGGAAGCGGGGTCCTAGCGGAAACTAAGGGATATTAAGGCCTCCTTTTAATAGAGAACTGGAACAAAGCATTAGCACATAGTGAATACATGAACTCCTCAAACTACGGTCATCACCAAGAAGTATCCCGATTATTGTCACTTCAGGGTTGTCGAATCATAATGTATAATAGGCGACTATAGACTTGCAAGATAGGATCAAGAACACACATATATTCATGAAAACATAATAGGTTCAGATTTGAAATCATGGAACTCGGGCCCTAGTGACAAGCATTAAGCATAGAAAAGTCATAGCAACATCAATCTTAGAACATAGTGGATACTAGGGATCAAACCCTAACAAAACTAACTTGATTACATGGTAAATCTCATCCAACCCATCACCGTCCAGCAAGCCTACGATGGAATTACTCACGCACGGCGGTGAGCATCATGAAATTCGTGATGGAGGATGGTTTATGATGACGACAACGACGAATCCCCCTCTCCGGAGCCCCGAACGGACTCCAGATCAGCCCTCCCGAGAGAGATTAGGGCTTGGCGGCGGCTCCGTGTCGTAAAACGCGATGAAACTTTCTCCTTGATTTTTTTCTCCCCGAACGTGAATATATGGAGTTGGAGTTGACGTCGGTGGAGGTCCGGGGGGCCACAAGATAGGAGGTCGCGCCCTAGGGGGGGGGGGCACCCTCCTGTCTCGTGGATAGCCTGTGGCCCCCCTGGCATTGATTCTTTTGCCAAAAATTCTTATTAATTCCAAAAAGTGCCTCCGTGGATTTCCAGGACATTCCGAGAACTTCTCTTTTCTACACATAAAACAACATCATGGTAGTTCTGCTAAAAACAACGTCAGTCTAGGTTAGTTTCATTCAAATCATGCAAGTTAGAGTCCAAAACAAGGGCAAAAGTGTTTGGAGAAGTAGATACATTGGAGATGTATCACATAACGATCTACAACGTCACAATCTGCAACCTCAGCGCGGATGATGCCCATAAGCATGTGTGCAAGTTCTTGCTACTTTGCTACACTGTC
Source organism: Triticum dicoccoides (assembly GCF_002162155.2). Lineage (NCBI taxonomy): Eukaryota > Viridiplantae > Streptophyta > Magnoliopsida > Poales > Poaceae > Triticum > Triticum dicoccoides. The sequence goes on from NC_041381.1 coordinate 299,015,853, forward strand.
TCTAAAAACATTGATCAGTTGTTGTTGCGCACGAATGTGCACCTCTAATTCCTCCACCATTTCCATCATTGCTTCAGCCATTAATTGGTTCACAAACATACATTTTTTCTGTTGCATTCGAGACAGAGGAAACTGAACAGATTCAGATGGCGATTTTGGCAGGCTTGTATTATTGATAGTGGAGGGTGTCTCGACCACTGCATCATAACATAAATTAGGAGGGGAACCGAATAGATTAATCAGGAGTTATTGCCACATTACCTCGCCTAGATTTATTGGAAAGAAACAATGGGGTTGCCTTGCTGTTTTCAGAGTTTGTCTTCTTATCTTCAGTAGCCTGCACCAAATTAACACACTAGCATTGCTATCATTGGCCAGGTCAGATAATAGGAAAGCAACATTGACACAACGAACATTTGGGAAACCAGACCACACCATCCTACACCAAATTAACACAATATGGCATAGCTATTGTCGGTGTCAAAACCGGCGGATCTCGGGTAGGGGATCCCGATTTGTGCGTCTAAGGCTAATGTTAATAGGAGGTAAGGGACACGATGTTTTACCCAGGTTCGGGCCCTCTCGATGGAGGTAAAACCCTACTTCCTGCTTGATTGATCTTGATGATATGAGTATTACAAGAGTTGATCTACCACGAGATCGTAGAGGCTAAACCCTAGAAGCTAGCCTATGATGATTATGATTGTGTCTCTAAGGACTAAACCCTCCGGTTTATATAGACACCAGAGGGGGCTAGGGTTTACACAGAGTCGGTTACAAAGAAGGAAATCTATTATCTGGATCGCCAAGCTTGTCTTCCACGCAAAGGAGAGTCCCATCCGGACACGGGACAAAATCTTGAGTCTTGTATCTTCACAGTCCAATAGTCCGGCCAAAGTATATAGTCCGGCTATCCGAATACCCCCTAATCCAGGACTCCCTCAGTAGCCCCTGAACCAAGCTTCAATGACAATGAGTCTGGCGCGCAGTTTGTCTTCGGCATTGCAAGGCGGGTTCCATCTCCGAGTACTCCAACGTAGATTGAGGATTGTGTCCAGCTTTGCGAGATAATTTCCGCACAACATCGTAGAGAGCATAACACTTCATAAATCTGATCTGATGACAATTTTTTGTATGGTGTGCCCTTACTCCGTGGCCTGGCCCAACACGGACCGGTTTTTCTTGGCTTGCCTTGATACGCGTTGCGAGGCGGTTTTATTGGCACACCTTGCCAAAGTAGAGATCGTGTTCCCCTTATCGCGAGATCTTCCATCAATACGGGCACGAGCAACCCCACGACGCCTGTTAGTATGACTCCGTGTTTTTAGGTAAGTCCCAAGCGGTTACGCTGAGGACGCTTGATATTCACCCCCTTTATAGAGGGGACGATGCCTAGCCCTCTTTTCCACCACACTTGCGCCTTTTCGCATCTCGGGTTCCAACACCCAAAGCCCAAGCTCAAGCACTTCGGATCTTCAATCATGTCTGGATCCAACCTTCAAGGCCGGTGGATGGCAGAGGAGGACATTGCGAAGCTCAAGGAGGTCAGTTATCTGACCGCCGACATCAAGCACAGGCTTCCTGCTCCAGGGCAGGTCATCCCTACTCCCGAGCCCAACGAGAGTGTCGTATTTGTTTCTCACTTCCTCCGCGGCTTAGGCTTCACCCTTGACCCCTTTGTGAGAAGGCTCATGTTCTATTACGGGCTAGATTTTCATGATCTAGCTCCAGACGCCATCCTTCACATCTCGTTGTTCATCGTTGTGTGCGGAGCTTTTCTCCATGTCACCCCGCACTTCGGCTTATGGCTCAAGACCTTCAATGTGAAACTGAAGATGATTGAGGGGCGACACGCGGAGTGCGGAGGTGCTGTAATAAGCAGGAACGCCGACGCCCCATGGCCAGAGGGCTCCATCCCGGAGGTGTCCGATCTATGGCAGCGGAGGTGGTTTTACGTCACGGCTCCCAGAGGCACAAAGTGGGTGGCTACCCCCGATTTCCGTTCTGGCCCTCCGCCTCAACTGGCGTCATGGGCCAATGTAGGACGGGATTGGGGGCCTGCTAATGATGTACCAAAATTGCAGAGCCGCATATGGGAGCTTCTTGAGAGGGACATCAGCCTTGTAAGTGTAATTTAGGTAATGCTAGTCCGACGGATCTTGCCAGGCAAACGCCAGCCTCTCCGGATGTGGGAGTTCAATCCGGAAGGTCCGCGGACTATTCTGCACTTCTTCGGTGTCACGCTCGAAGGGATGTGTAAGTTATTTCAAACCACAAGTAAAGTGTCCGAACACCATCGAGGATGCGTGCCTGAGCTGCAACCGCCCAGATACCCGAGTAAGTAACCCAGAAACCGAACACTTTGTTTATTTTTATCATAACATTATTCTGAAAATCCTCCATGGCCAGGAATGGCTCAGCAAGGCGGAGAGAATCAGGTGTCCGGCGCCACTTCCCGAAGGCTCGCCTAGTCCCACCATAGCCAAGATGCTTGGTCGTGTGCTAAGTAAAGTGCCCTCAGGGAAAGACGAAGGGAAGAACAGAGAAGCAGAAGTTCGCACATTGCACATCCAAACCGGGGGAATTGCTACATCCCCAAAGGAGGATAGTCGGGGAGGGGAATCTAAGGTCTCCTCCCCTCGGGGGAAGATGAGGGCCACCTCCGAAGACATGGAGACGGAGGTGCCCAGACAAGGGAAGAAAACTTCACCAGGGGGCCCTGCCCCGAGGGGCACCCTCACTGCGCCATGCCCGCCAATGGGCCAGCCCTCAACCGAGCTTTAAGTTAATCATAGATACGAAGCTACTGCTTCCTCCTCTGAGAACAATAACCAGGATCCATTCTTTGCAGTCCGGCTAACAGCTCTTCTCAACAGAGTTCATTTTCCGGGGATCTCCTTCCGGAGATGATGGAGAGTGAGACCCCACCAACCCCTCCGCCTCATGGGGCGGGCTACCCCGAGGTGTCATCACAGAGGAGTCCAGATCTGCCGAAGCCAAAAGCTAATACTTCGGCCGCCCTAAGCCCAGAGTGTTCGGCTCCCACGGGGGGCGATAAGAAAGGTCCGACACAGTTCGGCGTCCGGCCGGACACACTGACGGGCCTTCTGGAGTGATCTGCTCTCTCGGAGGAGCACCGTTCATTAATGAGCATGGTGCTTGAGAAGATTTCATCCGCCACAAGCGGGTTGAATGAAGCCTTTACGAGCCTGCTCAGAGGCTTTGAGGTATGTAATAAAAATACATAATTTTTGACTGTGACACACGCGCTAGGTGTGCTCCTTATGGATAGTAGCCCCTGAGACTCTGGTTGCCAGCCCTAGGCGGTGAACGGAGGATCACATTGTTTAAGTAATGATCGCGTTGTATTTATGCGCAGGTGTCTAAGGATCCGGCAGCCGACCGACCCGTTGAAGTTGCCGAACTGAGGAGGCAGATTGGAGTTATTGATGCCGATATCACACTTGTGAACGAGCGGCTTAACGAGTCACAAGGTATGTGCTCTGCTTTCCTTATTTTTTATAGGAAAAATTGAGAGGAGCATAATATTAACGTGATATGCTTGGACTGCAGACGGAGCTGCTGCCGTGGAAGCCCTGAGGGCGGAACTTGCCCTGGCCAAGGAACAAGCCCGGGCTAGCAATGCGGCTGCCCTAAAGACGGCCGAAGAGTTGAGAGCCGAACAGGCTGCTCATCGCCGAAGCGAAGACAAAATAGCCGAGATGGCTGTGGAGCTGAAAAATGCCGCCGACCGGTATGAGCTCCTTGAAAAAGAGAATCAGGCTAATTCGGCTGACCTAAAGAAGGCACTTGATGCGGCCAAGGAGACGCGGTCCAAAATTAGGGATGCGTGGGAGGAGCTTCGATAGGCCGGAGAAATCATGGCTGAAAACCCCTATTTATTGCAGATGAAGTTTTTAGATCCAAAGTACGCTCCTCTGGATTGACGCTGGAGCCCTGCAAACGCGTATGCGGATTTGGCGAAGAGTACGGCTGATGCGGCCAAGTTTTTCGAGGATCAAAAAGATGATGAAGTGGAAAAGCTATTCTGGTCGCAATTCATTGCTCCAATGCGCCCTTTGCTGTTGAGTGAGAGGATGGCTGCTGTGGCCGAGCTCCATAGGCTGTCCGGTCTTGCAATGCGATCTGTAATAGACCATCTATGGCCGAAGGGGCCTAAGCCGGACAATTATTTTTGTTTAGTACAACAATTCCTTGGTACTGTATCGTGGATCGATGCCATGAAGAGGTCGACGTGCATAGAGGGTGCACGGATGGCTCCTGCCCGCGTTAAAGCATATTGGACAGATATGGAGGCCACCATCATTGCGACCCAGAATCCGGCGGGAGGCCAGGATCCGGCCGAGCACTACTTGGAGCAGGTAGTAGAAGGTGCTCGCTTAATAGAGGCTCAGTGCTCAAAGAATGTCATGTTCGAGTGACAAATCATTTCATTGTAAAAACAATGTTATTGTAATTATGGAGGCTATGTTTATACTTTTCGCCCGAAAGTGTTATTGTACCTCCTGTTCGGCCGTTTTATGTATATATGCAATTTTTAAAGTTAGTAGTCGTTGGCTTCAGCCCCCACGCATATAATGCGGGGGTGTTCGCGAAAATATGCGTAATCACACTTGATCCAACATCTTGGTCCATTAAGGAGGTGATCGCACGTCAAACTAGGCAACCGGACTATATAGCTTTAACACTTTCACTTAGCCATAGGAGTTTGACGGTGGGGCTACTATGTAGCCCCTTGTACCTTTGCGTGCATCCAAATACGGGCGCGTGTGTACATGACCGGGAAACGGTCCTTCATTAATGCGGAGGAATCCTAAAGATTCTGATAAGTCTTCGAGTGGTTGAACAGTCTCTCGCTATACCATGACAGTCACTTTTCAGCTTTCTCTACTGAGGTGCTCATCCAGAATAACCAGGGCACAATCGCAGTAGTTCTCCTTTAGCCGCCTTAGCCAATAAGAACGGAACGTAAGGCAGCAAACCCAGGAGCCGGGCAATCCCAACATTTGACCAAAGACATGATTCGGAGCTGATGCATATAAGGCCAAACTCGTGACGCCGAACACTCCCGAAGGTATTCGGACTTTGTAACATAAAATGGGCTGAAGAACGCCCTTTCATTATAAACCCTGTATTTCCAGGTACGTGCATTAGTCTGTCGTGGCGAAATGCCAATAGCGGCAGTACCCTCTGTGGATATAGTACCCATGGGATTTGTAAACAACAAGAGACAATAAAAAGGTTTACACAGGGTCTTAATCTAAAGTGAAACCTATAAGCGGGGCCCTGCTGCACGTGTGCGCCTTTGTCTCCGTCGTGCCGTGTCCTGGAAGGGTATCGCACGAATTGTGTCTGTAAAAAGAAAAACTCATGTAGAAGAGTATAACGCAAGCGTGCGATGGATAGTAAAAGTGTGAGACATTGTCCTGTTAATAAGGCCAAGCCAACGGTGGGGCTTTATTAAATATCTATAGCCCCTGGTGTGCTCTATGGGATTACATGAATGTTACCCTAGCTTGGGTTTATCCGGGCTACCGGACTCGTCTAGCCGAACTACCATCATCGGCCGGACTCCAAGACTATGAAGATACAAGATTGAAGACTTCATCCCGTGTCCGGATGGGACTTTCCTTGGCGTGGAAGGCAAGCTTGGCAATACGGATATGTAGATCTCCTACCATTGTAACCGACTCTGTGTAACCCTAGCCCTCTCCGGTGTCTATATAAACCGGAGGGTTTTAGTCCGTAGGATAACAACAATTACAATAATCATACCATAGGCTAGCTTCTAGGGTTTAGCCTCCTTGATCTCGTGGTAGATCCACTCTTGTACTACCCATATCATCAATATCAATCAAGCAGGAGTAGGGTTTTACCTCCATCGAGAGGGCCCGAACCTGGGTAAAAACATCGTGTCCCTTGTCTCCTGTTACCATCCGCCTAGACGCACAGTTCGGGACCCCCTACCCGAGATCCGCTGGTTTGACACGGACATTGGTGCTTTCATTGAGAGTTCCTCTGTGTCGTCACTGATAGGCTTGATGGCTCCTTCGATCATCAACAACGACGCAGTCTAGGGTGAGACTTTTCTCCCCAGACAGATCTTCGTATTCGGCGGCTTTGCACTGCGGGCCAATTTGCTTGGCCATCTGGAGCAAATCGAAAGTTACGCCCCTGGCCGTCATGTCAGATTTGGAAGTCTAAAATTCACGGCTGACATCCGCGGAGACTTGATCTTCAACGGATTCGAGCCACAGCCGAGCGCGCCGCACTATCACGATGGGCGTGATTTAGCCCTGCTGCCGGACAGTGCCCTGGAGGCCGCACACGAGTCCGCTCTGACCCTTAGTTCGGAGCTGACCGCGCAGATCGAGGACGGGTGGCTAGACACCGCCTCAGGGGCTGCAACCCCTACGGTGATGGAGCCGAATACTGAGCTTGTCCCTTGTGAAGCTCGTGACTCCGAGGTGCCGGACTCCTCGCCGGACTCCGAACCTCCTGCGCCCCTACCAATCGAATCTGATTGGGCGCTGATCATGGAGTTCACCGCTGCAGACATCTTTCAACACTCACCTTTCGGCGACATCCTGAATTCGCTAAGGTATCTCTCGTTATCAGGAGAGCCCTGGCCGAACTGCGGTCGGGACGGTTGGGATGCGGACGAAGAAAAAATTGAAAGCCCACCCACCACCCACTTTATAGCAACTGTCGACGATTTAACCGACATGCTAACTTCGACTCCGAAGACATCGACGGTATGAACGACGATGCCGGAGACGACCAAGAACCAGCGCCTACTGGGCACTGGAAAGCCACCTCAACTCATGACATATACATGGTGGACACACCAAAAGGAAGCGATAACGAGGAACAACGGGACGCGGTGAAGGATAATTCCCCCGAAAAACAACCAAAATGGCGACGCAAGCGCCGCCCGAAGTCCTGCCTCGATAACAACAGCACCCATAATGACCCAGCCGTAGAGCAGGGCGAACTAGTGGACGACGAACATGCAACCGAGCAACCATCTGAACAGGATGAATTGGACAAGCAATCCATCCCCGGCGAAAACAACAGTCCAGACGATCTCACGCTAGACACATCACCGGAGCATAAGAACCTTCACAAAAGGCTCGTTGCCACGTCAAGAAGTTTGAAGAAGCAGAAGCGGAAGCTCAAAACAGCGGAACACGTACTCAGAATGAGATGGAGCAAAGTCCTCAGGACCGCAGATAAATACGGCGATAGTCACCAAACAAAGAGCCACCCAAAGCGCAAGCTGTTGCCCGAATTTGACGAGGAGGCCGTCGAGCCCCCACAGTCAAAAACAAAGAGGCCGCCTGGCCGGATAGACGACCAGACGACAGGCTAAGAGCGGCAGGCGGCGCCGCACACATGCCGGCACACGATCCACATAAGAATCCTCGTAGAAAGGACGGCCCGGTCAGGTCCATCTATGGGCCAAAAAAGAGGGCTCCAGGAAGCAACACAACACGCTGAGTGTCCGAAGATAACGGCACACCTAAATACAGGGGCGCCGCATACCCACTATGTTTCACCGATGAGGTGCTAGATCATGAATTTCCAGCGGGTTTTAAGCCCGTAAACATAGAGGCATACGACGGAACAACAGACCCCGGAGTCTGGATTGAGGATTACATCCTACACATACATATGGCTAGAGGAGACGATCTCCACGCCATAAAATATCTACCCCTCAAGCTCAAAGGGCCAGCTCGGCATTGGCTCAAAAGCCTCCCAGAAAATACCATTGACAGTTGGGAAGAGCTCGAGGATGCATTTAGAGCAAATTTTCAGGGGACTTATGTCCGCCCTCCGGATGCAGACGATTTAAGTCACATAACTCAACAGCCCGGAGAGTCAGCGCGCAAATTCTGGAATAGGTTCCTCACCAAAAAGAACCAAATAGTCGACTGTCCGGACGCCGAAGCCTTAGCAGCTTTTAAACATAACGTCCGAGACGAATGGCTCGCCAAACACCTCGGCCAGGAAAAGCCAAGAACAATGGCCGCGCTAACGAGCCTCATGACCCGCTTTTGCACGGGAGAAGATAGCTGGCTGGCAAGATGCAGCACCAGTGACCCGAGTACATCCGAGGTTAGAGATGGAAATGGGAAATCACGACGCAGAAAAGATCAGCGCCGGAATAAGGAAAATGGCCCAAAAACACGGCGGTCAACGCCGGATTCAAAAGCTCTCGGCCGAACAGCAAAACACTGCCTCTTAAGGACAACAGCGACGAGCTATCCAACCTAAACAAAATCTTGGATAGGATATGCCAAATTCACAATACCCCCGGGAAGCCTGCAAACCACACCCACAGAGATTGTTGGGTCTTCAAGTAGTCCGGCCGACTTAACGCCGAACACAAGGGGCTCGACACACCGAGCGAGGACGATGACGAACCCCACAAGCAGAGCGCCGGACAACAAAATAACTTCCCACAAGAGGTCAAAACAGTGAACTCACTTCAAGTGATAACAAGGAAAAATAGGGTGGCACCTGCCAAAGCGCATGCCGCACGGTCCACCCCAGCGGAATCCCGAGATTGGATGTCAAAACCAATTACTTTCGACCACCTGGATTACTCCAGAAGTATTCGAAATGCAGGATGGACTGCTCTGATATTGGATCCTATAATCGACGGACTACAATTTACACAAGTCCTAATGGATGGCGGCAGCGATTTAAACCTGCTATATCCGGACACAATCCGCAAGTTGGGGATAGACCCTACTAAAATTCGCCATAGCCGCACTTCCTTCAAAGGAGTGACGCCAGGCCCTTACGCCAAGTGCACGGGCTCCTTACTACTAGAAGTTGTGTTCGGATCACCCGACAACTTCCGTCGCGAAAAGCTAATCTTCCATGTCGCCCCATTTAAAAGTAGCCATCAAGCACTATTGGGACGTGAAGCTTTCGCCCGCTTTAACGCAATACCGCACTACGCGTCCCTTACACTTAAAATGCCCGGTCCACGCGGCATCATCTCATTAAAAGGTCGTTCAAGACCCCAGACACGGCTAGGCGAGTCCGGCATAAATAAACTAGGGGCTTCCTAGACGCACACCCCTCTACAAAAGGCTGCGTGCATAAACAATGAGAGCCAATAAAGCTCAACTTTATTCATTTTTAATCATACTCTGTTTTAAACACATTTCTTGAACGATATCTTTCCAAACTAAGTTCGTCTCTTTTACAGATGAATAGCGTGCTACACCCGTCCAGGATACAGTACAACGGAGACACAGGCGCAGACGTGCAGCAGGGACCCGTTGCAAGGATTCTTTTCAAATTAAGACCCTGCGTAAACCTTTCTTACTGTCTCTTGTTGATACATATCCCCCGGTTTTTTAACATAGCCGATGAGGAGGCTGGCGTTTTGGCATCGGCCGCGCCAGAAATTTTCACCCATACCTGGACACTAAGGGCTTAGGGCATTGTTCTGCCCGTTATCATAAAGACCGAATACCTTAGGGAGTGTTCGGCGTCTCGAGTTAGGCCTTATATGCATCAGCTCCGAATCATGTCTTTGGTCAAATGTTGGGTTTGCCCGGCTCCTGTGTTTTGCTGCCTTACGTTCCGTATCATCGGCTAACACGGCACCAGGAGAACTACTGTGATTGTGCCCCGGTTTGGCCGGGCGAGCACCTCAGTAGAGAAAGCCGAAAACTGACTGTCATGATATAGCGAGAGACTGGTCAACCACTCGATCGACTACCGGAATGTCTAGAATTCCTCCGCTTTGACGAAGGACCGTTTCCCGGTCAGGCACATACGCGCCCCGAATTCGGAGAGCGCGGTGCCCCTAGGGCCTATATCATAGCCCCACCTTCGAACTCCTATGGCTAAGTGAAAGTGTTAAAGCATTATAGTCCGGTTGCCTAGTTTGCTACGCTACCACCTCCTTCACAGGACCAAGACATTGGATTAAGTGTGAAAATGCGCCATTTTGCAAACACCCCCGCACCATGTGCGTGGGGGCTGAAGCAGAAGACTGCCATCTTTCAGGTTATACACAAGTATACATTAACGGCCGCACAGGAGATGTTTCAATACTTGAACGCACAAGTATAAAAAGCACTTATATTATGAATATCGTTTTACAAATCATGCATGTCATTTGAACATAACATTTTTCGAGCACTGCGACTCTATTACACGAGCGCCCTGCAGGACTTCCCCAAAATAGTGCTCGACGGGTAACCGGCTCTCGTCCGAACCCCGGGTTGCAACATCGGTGGCATCCATCTCCGTCCAGTATGTCTTCACACGGGCGAGAACCATCTGAGCACCCTCTATGCATGCCGACCGCTTCATCGCCTTGATATGCGGCACCGCCCCAAGGAATTGCTGTAATAAGCCAAAATAACTCTTCGGCTTGGGCCTATCCGACCACATATGAGCCACTACATCCTTCATGGCAAATCCGGACAATCTATTCAGCTCAGCCCACTCAGCCAACCGATCGGTCAACGGAAGTGAACGCTCCGGACTGTGGAATTGATACCAAAAAAGCTCTTCCATCTCGTGATCCTTTTGGCTTCAGAAGTGCACAACCGCATCCGCCGCACTCGCTGCGAGATCAAGATAAGGATCCTCCGCACCCCACAGCTGGCCAAGTTGAGCATATTTCTGATCTGTGAACTTCCTGCGCAGTAGAAAGGGCTTGCCAGCCGCAATGTCTTCGGCCTGACGCATCTCCTCCTTTATAGCCCTCATTGCAGAACGAGCATCCTTGGCTTCGGCGGTGGCCTTCTTCAGGTCTTCTTGCTCCGCTCGGCATTCTTTTCCAAGAACCTCATAGCGGTCGGTAACATCCTCCAGCTTCACGGCCATTCCGGCCATCTCCTCCCTGCTTCGGCAGTGAGCAGCCCTTTCGGCTTCTAGCTCTTCGACTGCCTTCGAGGCAGCCGCATCACTCCTTCTGGCCTGCTCCTTGGCTCGAGCAAGCTCTGCTCGAAGGTCCTCCACAGCAGCGGCACCATCTGCATTAAGCATACATGTTGTAAGGAGTGGGCATCAGCTCCCTTACTAGGTGACCACGGAGAAACAACCTACCTTGTGACTCGTCAAGCCGTTTATTGACCAGCGCGATGTCCGCATCCGCAACGTCGAGTTGCCGCTTTAGTTCGGCAACTCCATCAGTCCGGCTGGCCACCAGACTATCCGCCACCTACATAGGAAAGGCGAGAATTAATACTTGAGATTATGATCCTTGGCACGCTGTCGCTTTCGACAACATACCGAGTCTCATGGGCTACTATCTATACAGGGCGCACTTTATGTGTAAAAAACTGTCAAAAGGTATGTCATTTTTACGTACCTCAAACCCCGCCAGCAAACTTCTGACGGCATCATGCAACCCACCCTCAGCGGATGAAATTATTTCAATCACCGTACTCATCAATGTACAGTGACCTTCTGAGATAGACGCCCTCTCGAGCAGATCCTTCAGCTCCCCCGGTCGTACACCAGTTGGTGCCGAACTCTCCGGCCCTGCCGGACTCGGGGATACCCTCAGCGACGACACCTAAGGGTCGTCCGCCCCGCCTGACGGTGCGGCAGATGGAGGCGTCTCGCTCTCCATCATCTCCGGATGAAGGTCCCCCGAAGACGAGCTCAGCTGAGAAGGACGGAGATCCGAACTACAAGGTAAAAACTTTGGTTATCCTCAGAAGCAAAAATAGGGATGTCCCTTATTACAAAACTCCCCTTTTTCTACTTACGGCTCGCTGGAGGGCTGATTCCTTAGGGGAGATAGTGCGGCCGGGGCTTCCCCAGGCGCAGGACCCTCTGGTGAAGATTTCTTCCCCCGCTTTGAGGCCTTGGCCTCCGGGTCTTCGGAAGCGGTCCTCTTCTCCCCCTGGAAGGAGGGATTCTCGATCCCCCCTTTCTCGAAAGCCTCCTTGGTAGAGGCGGTAGTTTCTCTGTTTTCCCCTTCGCCTTCCTCTGAAGGCGCAACCTCCAGCATCTTGACCAACACGGGATCCGGCGCGGTCTTCGGGAGGGGGGCCGGACACCGTATCAGTTTCGCTTGCGCTATCCACTCCTGTTCAAAGGATGATTGGTTAAAAGGAAAATCCAAGATATGCAAACGAACGGTATGTCCGGACATAGGGCTACTTACTTGAGTATCCGGGCGATTGCAGCTTAGGCCGGCGTCCTCGGTCAATTCCGGACACACCTCTTGTGATCCGAAGAACAATTTGTACATCTCCATGGGTGTCGTACCCATGAAGTGTTGGAGAGCTCGTGGTCCCTCCGGATTGAATTCCCACAGGCGGAGAGGGCGACGTTTGCAGGGCAGAAGACGCCTAATCAGCATAACCTGCGTCACCACAACCAGATTGATCTCCCTCTCTTGGAGGTCTCGAATCCGGCCCTGCAATAGGGGTACGTCCGTGGGCGGCCCCCAGTCAAGCCCTTTGCTGACCCATGACGTCAGCCGCTGTGGAGGACCCGGGTGAAAGACGGGCGGCGGCCTCTGCCTGCTGCCCTGGGAGTGGTAATATAGAACCACTCTTGTTGCCACAAGCCGAGCTCCTCCTGAAAAGAGCCCTCGAGCCATGGAGCATCGGCCCTCTTGCTTATGACCGCCCCACCGCACTCTACTTGATGCCCCTCAATCATCTTCGGCTCCACGTTGAAGGTTTTGAGCCACAAACCGAAGTGAGGGGTAGTGCGGAGGAAGGCTTCGCAGACGACAATAAACGATGAGATATGGAGGATGGACTCAGGAGCCAAGTCATGGAATTCCAGCCCATAGTAAAACATGAGCCATCTCACAAAAGGATCCATTCGGAAGCCTAAACCCCGACGGAGGTGGGACACGAACACGACGCTCTCGCCGGGCGAGTAGGAATGACTTGCCCTTTGGCAGGCAACCTATGCGAAATCTCGTAGGTCAGGTACCTGGCTTCTCTCAGCTTTAGCACGTCCTCTTCCGTGACGGAGGAGGGCATCCACCGGCCCTGTAGGTCGGAGCCGGACATTGCTGAAGGTCCGAGGCGCTCAAATCTGGAGCTCTGGGTGTTGGAACTCGGGGCGAGGGGCAGATTCGATTGAGGATTGAAGAAAAGAAACGAGCCTTGGTCTCATTATAAAGAGGGAGAATACCAAGAGCCGTCCCCGTGGCCATTTTGAACTCACCTTCGATGGAGGAGGCGTGGCAACGGGCACGGTTGGGTTACCCACGTCCGTATTGATGGGAATCCCGGAATAAGGGGGACACGATCTCTGCTTCGACAAGACGTGCCAAGGAAACCGCTTCGCTAAACGCGCTGAGGTGGTATAATAAAAATGATTCAAGTAAAGGCTTGGTAGTGGTGTGACGTCACGCCACAGAATACGTCAGCAGATTGAACTGGTGTACATATTATTCTCTCTACGGTGGTATGTGGAATTTATTTTGCAGAGCCAGACACTATCCTGGTGTTCGCAATCTTCTATGGATTATTCGGAAGAGGAACCCGCCTTGCAATGCCGAAGACAATATGCGCGCCGGACTCGTCGTCATTGAAGCCTGGTTCAGGGGCTACTGAGGGAGTCCTAGACTAGGGGGTGTCCGGATAGCCGAACTACCATCATCGGCTGGACTCCAAGACTATGAAGATACAAGATTGAAGACTTCATCCCGTGTCCGGATGGGACTTTCCTTGGCGTGGAAGGCAAGCTTGGCAATACGGATATGTAGATCTCCTACCATTGTAACCGACTCTGTGTAACCCTAGCCTTCTCCGGAGTCTATATAAACCGGAGGGTTTTAGTCCGTAGGACAACAACAATTACAACAATCATACCATAGGCTAGCTTCTAGGGTTTAGCCTCCTTGATCTCGTGGTAGATCCACTCTTGTACTACACATATCATCGACATCAATCAAGCAGGAGTAGGGTTTTTACCTCCATCGAGAGGGCCCGAACCTGGGTAAAAACATCGTGTCCCTTGTCTCCTGTTACCATCCGCCTAGACGCACAGTTCGGGACCCCCTACCCGAGATCCACCGGTTTTGACACCGACAGGGGGCATTGGTGAAGAGTAGTTCTTCGCTTCTGAAGTTGCCTGGGGGGCCGAATGCCACCTCCAGTACGAGGGAGCCCCTGCAGCGGGCTTCAACGCCTGGTATCACCCCTTCAAATGTGGTGTTACTTTGGCTGATTCTGGATGGGTCTATCCCCATCCTGCAGATAGTGTCCTGGTATATTAGATTAAGACTACTGCCCCCGTCCATGAGGACGCGAGTGAGATGGTATCCGTCGATTATTGGATCAAGCACCAAGGCAGCTGATCCTCCGTGCCGCATACTGGTTGGGTGGTCCCTGTGATCGAAGGTGATCGGGCAGGCCAACCAGTGGTTAAGTTTGGGGGTGACATGCTCTATAGCGTATGCGTCTCTGAGCGCGCGTACGCGACTTCTCGTGGGTATTTGAGTCGCGTGGATCATGTTTACTGTTTTTACCTATGGTGGGAATTTTTTTTGTCCTCCAGTGTTCGGCTGGCGAGGCTCATCCTCATCTTCACTTGGTGTTTCCCTTCCCTTGTGTTCGGCATTTAATTTGCCAGCCTACTTAAAGACCCAACATTCTCTATGAGTGTTGTTCGCAGGTTTTTGGGGGTGCCATAAATTTGGCACAGTCTGTCCAGGACTTTGTTCAGGCCGGACGGTCCCTCTTTGCTGCTTTAAATGGCTTCTTTTGTTGACCGGGTCGAGAGCCCCTGAATCCAGCGTTGACCGTTGTGTTGTACGGACTTTCTTCCTTGTTTCGACATTTGTTTTTATTGCGCCGTGGCTTCCCGTTGCCATCCCTTATTTCGGATGTACTTGGGTCGCTGGTGCCTCTATGGGCCAACCAGCTGTCTTCACCCGTGCAAAAGCGGGTCATAAGGCTTGTTGAGGCTGCCATTGTCCTCGGCTTTTCTTGGCCGAGGTGTCTGGCGAGCCACTCATCCCGGATACTGTGCTTGAAGGCCGCTAGGGCTTTGACATCCGGACAGTCGACAATTTGATTCTTCTTAGTGAGGAATCTGTTCCAAAGCTTGCGGGCGGACTCTCCGGGCTGTTGAATTATGTGGCTTAAATGATCCGCGTTCGGAGGTCGGACATAGGTCCCTTGAAAATTGGCCCTGAAAGCATCCTCGAGTTCCTCCCAACTTCCGATTGAATTTTTGGGGAGGCTTTTCAACCAGTGCCGAGCTGGTCCCTTCAACTTGAGGGGAAGGTATTTGATGGCGTGGAGGTCGTCCCCACGAGCCATGTGGATATGCAGGATAAAATCCTCAATCCAGACCCCGGGGTCTGTCATTCCATCATATGCCTCTATGTTCACAGGTTTAAAACCCTGTGGAAATTCATGGTCCAATACCTCTTCGGTGAAGCACATAGGGTGAGCAGCCCCTCTGTATCTGGACATGTTGTGGCATGCCGTCAGCTGTTGTTGTGTCCGATGCTGATTCCGAACTAGTATTCGATCAGTCTGATCGTTTTGGTGACCATAGTCCTGCGCCGGGGCGTGTCCTCTAGATCCGTAGATGGACCTCGTCGTGTCGGCCTTTTTATCCAGGAGCTCATGTAAATCATGTGCGGCGTCAGTAGCTGCTCTATTACGGTTATGAAGTGGTTGGTCCGGCCTACTAGCCGTATTGTTCTTCGGTGGAATGGCCTCGTCGTCGAATTCTGGCAGCATCTTGCGCTTTGGGTAGCTCTTTGTGTGGCGATCGTCGCCATATTTTTCTTTAGTGTCTAGCACTTTATTCCATCTGCGATTGAGCGTTTGCTGTGCGGCTTTAAGCCTTTGCTTCTGTTTCTTTAGACTTTTCGCAGTGGCCATAAGCCTTATGTGGAGGTTATCTCGTTCCGAACGTGTTTCCGGGATGATGAATGCGTCGTCGTCCGGACTGTGCTCTTGTCCCGGGGTAGTTTGATGAGTTCGTCCCTCGGGATCACTGTGATTGGGCGTCTGCTACGGGCTATGTTCGGTGTGACCTGGCTCATCCTGCTCCATCGCTAGGTCCATATGGTCGTTGTTGCCTTTGGAGTTGACTGGGGTGTCGATCTTTCTAGCGCTGTTATCGCTATTTTTGCTGTGGCCGGACTTAGAGCGGCGTCTGCGCCGTTGTTTTGGCTTTTCTCCAGGGGTTTTATCCTCCGTTTTATCGCCATCGTCCTCCTTAGGCGTATCCACCATGTATATATATCATAAGATGAGGTGGCAGTCCAGCGCCCCGTGGGTGGTGGTTCTGAATTGTCTCCTGCGCCGACGTCCATACCGTCGGTGTCATCAGAGTCGAAGTCAAGCATGTCTGTTACATCGTCGACAGTGGCTATGAATTGGGTGGTGGGTGGGCAACGAATTTCTTCGCCATCTTCTTCCCCCTTGAGCCGGACATAGTTCGGCCAAGAGTCTTCTGACAAAGAGAGACTTTAGTGAGCTCAACATGTCGCCAAAGGGCGAGTGCTGGAAGATATCCGCAGCAGCAAATTCCATTACCGGAGCCCAGCCAGAATCGGCGGGCTCGGGGGCGCGCTATCTGGGACCTACAACCGGACATGAGTCCAGGGGTCTAGAGACACAAGCTTCCTTGGGGGTGAAGTCTGTGTTCGGCTCTTCCGCTGATGAGTGTGCGGCTTCCGTGGCGGGGTCCATCCACCCATCCTCGGACGACGCAATCTGCCCCAGATTTAGGCCCGGGGCTCCTGTAGGTGCGATATCCCGGGTATTGTCCGACAATAGGTCTAAGCCATGCCCATCGTGACTATTCGACGCTCCTAGCGTAGGCCCAAATCCGTCGAAGATCAAGTCTCCGTGGATATCGGCCGTGTAGTTCAAGTTTCCGAACCTGACCTGATGGCCAGGGGCGTAGCTGTCGATTTGCTCCAGATGGCCGAGCGAATTGGCCCGCAGTGCGAAGCCGCCGAACACGAAGATCCGTCCGGGGAGAAAAGTCTCACCCTGGACCACTTTGTTGTTGATGATTGAAGGAGCCATCGAGCCTTGAAGTGACGACACAGAGGAAGTCTCGAAGAAAGCACCAATGTCGGTGTCAAAACTGACGGATCTCGGGTAGGGGGTCCCGATATGTGCGTCTAATGCTAATGGTAACAGGAGGCAAGGGACACGATGTTTTACCCAGGTTCGTGCCCTCTCGATGGAGGTAAAACCCTACTTCCTGGTTCATTGATCTTGATGATATGAGTATTACAAGAGTTGATCTACCACGAGATCGTAGAGGCTAAACCCTAGAAGCTAGCCTATGATGATTATGATTGTGTCTCTAAGGACTAAACCCTCCGATTTATATAGACACCGGAGGGGGGCTAGGGTTTACACAGAGTCGGTTACAAAGAAGGAAATCAATTATCCGGATCGCCAAGCTTGTCTTCCACGCAAAGGAGAGTCCCATCCGGACACAGGACGAAATCTTGAGTCTTGTATCTTCACAGTCCAACAGTCCGGCCAAAGTATATAGTCCGGCTGTCCGGATACCCCCTAATCCAGGACTCCCTCAGCTATCATTAGCCAGGTAAGGTAATACGAAAGCAACATTGACACAATGAATGGATGGGCAACCAGAGCAGCACAACAATTCAGTAATGTGCATGATATGAGATAGTACACTCATGCAACTCAGTATGCAAAACTACCAGACAGTTTTCCTTAAAAAAATCAACATTGTCGCCTTTAACATTTTGCTACAACTAATTTTAGATCAGATAAAGGTTGGATTCATGCGGATTAACAAAATACATGCTGATGTAAAAATATAGTGATATACAACAGGTACTTACATCATCATTGGAGCATAGAGAATTCCCGCAAGATACTTTCCTCGAATATGATCCCAATGGAGGAAGTCTTCTATCGTTTAACCTTATTTTCTAAAAGAGAGATGGGTAAGAAACATGTAGAAAATATGATCAGAATGCTCTAAAATTTCATGATGTAAGGATATGCACACGCTTCTTAGAATGGAGTTGACATATTTTTGCTGGACTGGAGCGGACTAGTTCTTTGTCCACTGGAATCTGCTTATTATCAGTGGGAGTTGGGTTTCTCTGTGCTGGAGCAGTATCTATGAAAACTGGAGTTGGTCTATTATTTCCTGGCGTTTGGATCTTTTGCAAAGACCTGGTTTGTAACCCTTCAGATTCTAACATAGCCGTCTTCCCCTTGCATGCCTTATATAAAAGAATGGTGCTTCAGTTATAAAACATGCTACAATAGAGATGGAATAGGCACTGAAGAATAGAAAGGCATGACATATTGACATGTATTCCCTCCATCCAGAACTAAATGGATGGGTCTAGGCGTATTTCAGTTCTAGATACATCCAGTTTTATCCATTTCTGCGACATGTAATCCGGACGGAGGGAGTATGATGTAAGAGCTAGGGATACGACAAGACAACAATGTAAAAAACACTACTTGAATGTAAAACTATATGCTAGCGGAATACATATAGAAAAGCACTGAGGCAACATATGCGTGTATGATTGGGAAACTAAGATGATTGCAAGAGACCACTAGAACAACACTTCAATGTAAAAAAAAGAACATGATATGACTCTATATGAATGCTTCTGGCGGTGTACCAGGATGTTCAATGATCTAGCGTAGCAATGACATCAAAAAACGGACAAGCCATGTAAACATCATGCTAGCTATCTTACGATCATGCAAAGCAATATGACAATGAATGCTCAAGTCATGCATATGATGATGATGATGAAAGTTGCATGGCAATATATCTCGGAATGGATATGGAAATGCCATGATAGGTAGGTATGGTGGCTGTTTTGAGGAAGATATAAGGAGGCTTATGTGTGATAGAGCGTATCATATCATGTGGTTTGGATGCACCGGCGAAGTTTGCACCAACTCTCGAGGTGAGAAAGAGCAATGCACGGCACCGAAGAGGCTAGCAATGATGGAAAGGAAAAAGTGCGTATAATCCATGGACTCAACATTAGTCATAAAGAACTCACATACTTATTGCAAAAATTTATTAGCCCTTGAAACAAAGTACTACGCACATGCTCCTAGGGGGGAGGTTGGTAGGAGTTAACCATCGCGCGCCCCGACCTTCACACAAAGATAAACAATCAAAATAGAATGCGTGCCAATTTGGTTACATAGTTAGTAGACCATACGTGCATGCTTCGGGAATCACAAACCTTAACACCAACATCCTTACTAAACACAACCATCTACTAGTACCTCCCACATATTATCACCTCTATATCGCAAAAGTATTGCAAGGAATCAAACATATCATATTCAGTGATCTACAAGTTTTATGTAGGATTTTATGACTAACCATGTGAATGACCAACTCCTGTCATCTCTCTAAATAGATATAAGTGAAGCAAGAGAGTTTAATTCTTTCTACCGAAGATATGCCCATGCTCTAACAAATATAAGTGAAGCAAAATAGCATTCTACAAATGGCGGTTTTCTATGTGAAGAGAAACATGCAATCCAAACTTCAAATGATATAAGTGAAGCACATGAAGCATTCTATAAAGCCATACTCAAAAGATATAAGTGAAGTGAAATGAGCATTCTATAAATCAACCAAGAACTATCTCATACCAGCATGGTGCATAAAAGAAAAATGAAAACTAAATGCAAAAGACGCTCCAAGACTTGCACATATCGCATGAACGAAACGAATCCGAAAACATACCGATACTTGGTGAAGAAAGAGGGGATGCCTTCCGGGGCATCCCCAAGCTTAGACACTTGAGTCTCCTTGAATATTTACTTGGGGTGCCTTGGGCATCACCAAGCTTGAGCTCTTGCCTCTCTTCCTTTTCTCATATCGAGACCTCCTCGATTAGACACTTCATCCACACAAAACTTCAACAGAAAACTCGGTAAGATCCGTTAGTATAATAAAGCAAATCACTACTCTAAGTACTGTAGCAAAACAATTCATATTTTGTATTTGCATTGTTTCTACTGTAATATAACTTTTTCATGGCTTAATCCACTGATATAAATTGATAGATTCATTAAAACAAGCAAACTATGCATCAAAAACAGAATCTGTCAAAAACAGAACAGTCTGTAGCAATCTGAACATTCACCATACTTCTGGTACCCCAAAAATTCTACCCAAATTAGAAAAATAAAAAAGTTGTGCAGAAAGACAGTGCAAAAAGAATCAGAACCGTTTGATGTTCCAGTTAAAAATGTAAAATGGCGTACTACAGCCAAAATTTCTGTCCTGCACCATACAAACCAACAAGCATTGTAAACATCCTAAAGGCAAACCTTAGCACATTATTTTTATAATACAATGGAATTATACAAGGGGATAATTATTTTCGTTGAAAAGTTTCTGTAAGCAGGATTCACAAAGTTTACCTGACCAACTCTCTGGAAAGCTTATTACCAAAATTGGTCTCACCGAGTTTGTGTAATCGGTTTCACCGAGGTTACGTTATGCCCTAACCCTAACCATATCGGTCCTACCGAGTTGCATGTCGGTCCCACCAAAAATCCTAACAGTCACTAGGTTTACTAAATCGGTCCGACCGAGTTTGTTGATTCGGTCCCACCGAGTTTGGTAAATTGTGTGTAACGGTTAGATTTTGTGTGGAGGCTATATATAGCCCTCCACCTCCTCTTCATTCGTGCAGAGAGCCATCAGAACAAACTTACACTTCCAACTTACCATTTCTGAGAGAGAACCACCTACTCATGTGTTGAGGCCAAGATATTCCATTCCTACCATATGAATCTTGATCTCTAGCCTTCCCCAAGTTGCTTTCCACTCAAATCTTCTTTCCACCAGATCCAAATCCCATTAGAGAGAGTTGAGTGTTGGGGAGACTATCATTTGAAGCACAAGATCAAGGAGTTTATCAGCAACGCACCATTTGTAACTTCTTGGAGAGTGGTGTCTCCTAGATTGGCTAGGTGTCACTTGGGAGCCTCCGACAAGATTTTGGAGTTGAACCAAGGAGTTTGTAAGGGCAAGGAGATTGCCTACTTCGTGAAGATCTACCGCCAGTGAGGCAAGTCCTTCGTGGGCGATGGCCATGGTGGGATAGACACGGTTTCTTCTTCGTGGAACCTTCGTGGGTGGAGCCCTCCGTGGACTCGCGCAACCGTTACCCTTAGTGGGTTGAAGTCTCCATCAACGTGGATGTACGATAGCACCACCTATCAGAACCACGCCAAAAACATCCATGTCTCCAATTGCGTTTGAATCCTCCAAACCCTTCCCTTTACATTCTTGCTAGTTGCATGCTTTAATTTCTGCTTCTCATATACTCTTTGCATGCTAGCTTGAATTGTGTGAAGATTGCTTGACTTGTCTAAAGATAGCTAAAATCTGCCAAAGTCTAAAATTGGGAAAAGGTTAAGTTTTTAATTGGTCAAGTAGTCTAATCACCCCTCCTCTAGACATACTTCAAGGTCCTACAAGTGGTATCAGAGCTTTGGTCTCCATTTGCTTTGATTTCCATAGCTTTTGGTGGTCATAGCCTTGGTTTCACAACCTAGGAGAGTATGGCGTCTAGCGAGGGAAATTATCACCGTAGAGGTCCTTACTTTGATGGTACTAATTTTCCTAGTTGGAAGCATAAGATGAAAATGCATATTCTCGGACATAACCCCGCCGTTTGGGCTATTGTGTGTATTGGCTTGCAAGGTGAATTCTTTGATGGGAGAGCCGAACCGTGAAGCTAGCGCGGAAGAATTGAAGATGCTGCAATACAACGCTCAAGCTTGTGATATCCTATTCAATGGCTTGTGCCCCGAAGAATTCAACAAAATCAGCCGTCTTGAGAATGCAAAGGAAATTTGGGATACTTTGATTGATATGCATGAAGGTACCGACTCCATCAAGGAATCCAAGTTGGATGTGCTCCAAAGTCAGCTTGACAAGTTCAAAATGAAGGATGGTGAAGGTGTCGCTGAAATGTACTCTAGGCTTGCTCTTATCACAAATGAGATTGTCGGCTTAGCGAGTGAAGAGATGACCGACATATTCATCATCAAGAAGATCCTAAGAGCATTGGATGGAAAGTATGATACCGTGTGCACATTGATCCAAATGATTGCAAACTACAAAGATCTCAAGCCAACCGAAGTCATTGGAAGAATTGTTGCTCATGAGATGTCACTGAAGGATAAGGAGGAACTTCACAACAAGTCAAGTGGTGCTTACAAAGCCTCATGTGAAGCCCCCACATCATCAAGTGAGAAACAAACCTTCAATGAATAATTGAGCTTAATGGTGAAGAACTTCAACAAATTCTACAAGAGTAGAAGCAAAGAAAGAAGCTCTAAGTCAAGGTCCTATAATGACAAAAGATCTTCTAGTCGAGAGCGCAATTGCTACAATTGTGGGAGACCCGGACACTACTCCAATGAGTGTACAACACCCTACAAATAAAGAGAAGATTCTCCAAAAATAAGAAGCAAAAGAGAAGAATCACCACCAAGAGAGAGGAGGAGTAGAGATGATCGTTATGAACGAAGACCCTCACGGAGAAGCAAGGATTTGGAAAGGAAGGACAAGTCATCAAGGAGCTACACAAAACGAAGACATCAAGCTCATGTTGGTGAATGGGTATCCGGCTCTGACTCTGACTCCGACAATCACTCCGAGAGAAGCTATCACTCCGACTCCGAATATACTCAAGATGAAGGTGTTGGCGGTCTAGCACTTGTGTCAACCAACTCCTACGACATATTTGACTCACCAAATGAAGGAATTGGAAGATGCTTCATGGCCAAAGGTCCTAAGGTAACACATCCCGAGTATGTTCATTTCAATAGTGATGAAGATGACTTGCTAGGTGATGATGATTTACTTGTTGACAACTCTAGTGATGAATACTATGATGAAACGTCAATTAATCATGCTAATCAAGATAAAACAAATGACAATGATAAGGAGAAGATTGAGCTTCTAACTAAGGAACTAAACACTCTTAAGTTAGCTCATGAAACTATCTTCGAAGATCATCGAGAACTTTAAGGGCTCATGAGAAGTTACGCTTTGAAAAGCTCAATCTTGAGCAAGAGCATGCGTTCTTAAAGGCAATCAATGATGATCTCCGTAAGAAAAGTTCTTCTTACATTGCCAAGCGTTTACTCTTATCTACTTACATGCCTCAAGTCAAGTCTAGTAACAAGAACAAGAAAGATCCTTCCTCTAGTAGTAACAATAATAATGCTAAATCCAATATTGTTGCTTTTATTAGTTCTATTGATTCCACTAATGATTCTCTTAGCCAAGTTACACTTGAGCAAGAAAATAGCTTATTGAAGGGAATTATAGAGAAAGGTGTATACAAGAGCCTTGCCGGGAGTAAGCAATTCGAGGAAATTGTACGCAAGCAAGGAAGGCACCGGAAGAATCAAGGTGTTGGTTTTGAACGAAAGTTCAATGCCAATGGAGTTGTGTGGGAAGAAGATCAATACCCCAAGACGAAGTTTGTACCGCAACAAGAGAAGTATGATCCTACTTCCTTCAAGGGAACACAAGCACAAGATGATCTTCCACCACAGGACCACAAGAACAAGGGCAAGGACAAGCTTCAAGAGGAGATTGATGCATTTGAAGAAGCACCTAAGGCTTTGGTCAAATGGGTTCCCAAGACTACGTCAAGTTCTACTTCATCAAGTACAACTACAACTCCAAGGATTCCCATCAAGATGATGTGGATCCCGAAGAAGAAGAACTAGAGAGTTCTTGAGGGTGACTCCGCCAACATTCTTCACTCATATCATTATGGCAAGGACAAGTGCAATAACCTTCCACATCTTGCACTAGTTCAAGGAGTCACAAACCCTCATGTTGGTAAGGCAAGGGACAAGGTAACCAAATGATTTCATGGACATCATCTTGTGTGTGCATCACTCTATGTCTATGGATATTCTTGTTTGTTCCTTGTGGGACTAACCCATGTAGGTATTGAAAGTGCAACTCACTCCAAAGGATTGCTCCAAATGATCTACATCAACATTGAGCATCCACATCTTCAACACCTACATGAAGTCATCATCCACAAAACCCAAGGTTAGTTCATCCCTCTAAGGGGGGATCTCACATCTAGGGGGAGCTTAACTCTAAGAATTGAGTCAAAGCAACTCTAATAGTGTGAACACATCAATGCATTATGTAAAAGTGGTAACCCCACTTGAGCTTAAACAATGAGTATGACCTATGATCAAATGTTCTCATTTGACTCCTAAGTCAATATACTGATATATAGATGACCTAGTCATCGCCAATTGTTTGATAGATGCTAGAATTGGTTGTGCATGCTTTGCCACATATTTCATTTGCCATTTTATTGTGTGAGCATGTTGAATGCATATTTTACTCATTCGAGGACATCCACTTGTTGCTTTGATTGTTTGGGTTCTTTTTCCTTGGCCAAGTGGATGGACAAGAATGCCTAAGAACCTTCTCTAGCTATCTATGCTTTTTTGTCTCAAACTCTATTCATGCTACATCACAAAATTTGATCAAGTCAGATTCGAACCACTCTGTGTGAGGAGCACTCGGAGTCCCCGATTCATCATAGACTTAAACTTCCAAAACTTCTTTGTGATTCTCGGTCTGACCGATTCCTCCATTTTGGTCCTACCAAAATCACTTAGTCGATCTAGGTTTTCAATCTCGATGCAACCGATTTGAACTTTTCGGTCACACCAAGTTGCTGTAACTATATACAGTTATGCATCTCGGTGCCACCGAGTTGTTCCACTCGGTCACACCGACAGGGTCGGGCTCTATATACTCACGGGCAAAATTTGGAAAACTTTCTCCGAATCTCTTCGCCCGCGCATAGCTCGCTCTGCCTCGAGGGTCTCCGGATCCTCTCCTCGTCGCCAGCCGCCTCCTGTCGCTGGTCTTCGCCGCTCTCAACGGAATTCACCCCCGCCGTTGCCGCCGTAGCGAGTTCATCGCCAAGCTAGGGTATGGACTCGATCACAGTGCTATCCCCGTCCGATTCCTAGCACATTGTGTTCATTATGATTCTTGCCACGATTGAAACACTCCTATCTAGTCAATACAATCCTTAGAATAGACGCGATTTGAAAATTTAGGGTTAGGTTTCCGCCGAAACCATCTCGGACCCACCGGGTTGAAAAACTCTGTCCCACCGATTTGGCTAACGCCATTGCACTAGTAACTCTCGGTCTGACCGAGAATTGCTAATCGGTGTGACCGATTTTAAAACTTTGTGAAACCCTAGCGGTCTCGGTGCCACCGAACTGTGACTCGGTCTGACCGAGTTCACTAGTTTAGGTTCCAAAACTGCTTCGGTATCACCGAGTTTGAAAATCGGTTGATCCGAAATGCTTTCTGTGGAAAACTAAAACTAACTTTTTGAATCATTCTTTTGCAAAAATCTCTGCATTTTGTGATGCTCATCCATTCTATCTCATCTATAACTATTCACAGGGCCAGCAGTCAGTGATTTCAGCATGTCAGACCAAAGTGATAGTCAGAACAAGTGAGAAGAGCACAATCACATAAGTGAGGGCACTAGTCCCTCTAGCACTTCAGATGATGGCAGCAGGAGCACCCCAAGTAATTTGCCTAAAGCTGCCACCAGGACAAGGAAGAAGAGAACCTCAGAATCTGAGGATGAGGATTATATGGCAGAAGAAGATGATGCTACTTCCAAGAAGGTAGTGCTCAAAAAGGAGTATGCCTCAGCAAAGAACACAAAGCCTGGACTCAACAGGAAGGTCCCTGCCAAGAGGACACCTATGGTGAAGGTCAGAGGATCAACTCAAGTACCCGAAAAGACTGATCCCAAAGAGGCACCCGCAAGAAGAATTACCACTTTCAAACCCAAGAAGGTTCCTACTGGAGAAACCATGAAGTTTACCGTTGAGTCAGAGGATGAAGCTGTTGGTCAAGATAAGAAGAAGAAGAGAGCCAGAACCACTACTGCCAAGGTTCTTGGCAACCCCTCTATGAGGAGAGACTCTGAGGAAGAAGAAGAAGAGGTTGCTGCACCAGCACCCAAGGCACAAAAGCTGATGGGTGATGCTATAAAGTCAGGGGCTACATCATCAAAGCCCAAAGAAGCACCCAAAGCTGCCCCCAAGCCCAAGATTGCACCAAAGAGGAATACCAGGAGTATTCCAGCTGCTGAGAAGAACAAGGCCCCAGTGCCTGAAGTTGCTGATGAGGAAGATGATGAAGGACAAGTCCTGAGGAAGCTGAAGCCCAAGATTCCAGACCACAATGATGCTCATCCTGTGGCTGAGAACGTGAAGTTAAGAAAGGATGCAGGACTCAGACTGTGGAGGCTGTTAGATCCATATGCTATCATAAGAAGGACTGCTATTGATTACAGGTTCCACACTAAGGAACAACAGGATTTCTATGAGACAGTGTTGTTGGACAAGAAGCCTATAGTGTGTGATATGAGGTGGGTCGACTGGACCTACATGAATGCAGACTTTGTTGGGCAGAAGCTCACAAAGTGGAATGATGAGCTCTTTGTGCAATTCTACTCCACAACACATTTCTATCCAGATGGCAGGATAGTTTGGATGTCTGAAGGTACAAGGTACCAGTCAGCCATTGAGGAATGGGCCAATCTGATCAATGCCCCAAAGGAGAGTGAAGATGACTTGGATGTCTATGCCAAGAAGAAGATGGATCACAATACCATGGCTCATATGTACAAGGAAATCCCAGATGCTGCAGTTGAGACACATAAGTTTGGGTCAGTTCATTTTGTTCTGTCAGGACTCCCAACAATCATCTAGATCCTAAGGCATACTCTTTTTCCCAAGTCAGGTGACCACAACATGATTAGAGGGCATGCTATAAACTTGCTCCACTTGTTTGATGTGCCACAGAAATTCAAGGTCATGAGCCTCATTGTTGAGACCATCAAGAGGACAGCAGCAGACCAGAAGAGAAGTTGTGGGTATGCCCCACAGATTCAGGAGTTGATTAACTCAAAGATGGGCACAGGCACATACTTGCTGGACAAGGAACACTTTGCTATCTATCCAGAATTTGAGGACAATCAAGTTGTGATGAATGAGAATGAACCATCATCAGTGCAAGCTCAAGAGAAGGAGAAAGCAAAGAAAGAGAAGGCTGCCAAGATGCCAACTCAAGTGGAGGCATCTGAGTACTTTTTGAAGAACAAGCAGGAGTAGCTTGGTTACTTGATAGCATCAACTCTGAGGATTGAGAAGGGGTTGGCCACCCTAACTCAAAACCAGGAGAGCCTGGAAAGAATCATGGAACAAAAATTCTATGATCTAGATGTCAAAGTAACTGAGATTCAGTCAGTTGTGGAGCAGCTACAGGATGACATGCAGGAGAGGAAGGGCAAGACAACCACTGATGCATTTGCCAAAGTGCCTAGAGCTCAGAGATCAACTGCAGTGCCTGTGACAGACACCAGAGCCACATCATCTGCACCAGCTACAACTCCTACAGCTCCAGTGCAACCAGCTCCAGCACCAACTCCTTCAGCTCCATCCACCTCAACTGAAGCCTTCGTCCAAGGAGCCATCTCTACACCACCACCTGAAGATCAAGCCTGAGAGTCGATCTAGCACTATGCATTTCCTATGAACTTTTTGGTAACTTGTTGCCAAAGGGGGAGACAAATGTATAGATCATAGGCTTTGAGAGAGAGTGTGTTGCCTTTTTGTTCTCTCTTGCTTTGGTGGTTAAACTTTGTTTGCTTTTGATTGCTTAAGATACAATGCTATTATTTGTGAGACATTGATGATCATGTGTTTGATCATAAGCTATACTTATGCTTGCTAGTTGATATTATCTTACCTATCCTTATATGATCATTCACTTTGCTTGGTGATGAGTGCATGTATTCAATCTTTATTATTTTGAGCGCTCCACCAAGATGTATGTGACATGGAAGAGTAACCCATGAGCCTAATTCCTTGTGCATTTGCAGTCCAAAGCAAATCTTAAACTATGCACAAATTTAGGGGGAGCTCTTGCTTATCACATACTTCTCAAAGCGACGATGTTTTTCAATCTTATTATCATTTGTCAAAGCTTTGATCTATATGTTGTCATCAATTACCAAAAAGGGGGAGATTGAAAGTGCAACTATCCCTAGGTGGTTTTGGTAATTCATAACAACATATAGCTCATTGAGCTAATACTATTCCAAGACTATTATTTCAGGAAAGCTCAATGAATGGCATGGCATGGATGATGAAAGTGGATCCCTCAAAATACTAAGGACAAAGGATTGGCTCAAGCTCAAAAGCTCAAGACTCTTCATTTTACATCTTAGTGATCCAGGATCACATTGAGTCTATAGGAAAAGCCGATACTATCACGGAGGGATGAGGTGTTGATTAATGAGCCTCTTGCTCCAAAGTGCTTAGTGATATGCTCCAAAAACCCTCAACTACTTTCTCACATCCACATATGACCTAATCCCAAAGTCAAAATCGGTCCCACCGATTCTTTCTATCCGGCACCACCGAGTTCAAATGTCATAGCCACTGCCACAAACCCTAGGCAAATCGGTCTTACCGATAGGGATCTCGGTCTCACCGAGATGGGATTGTAATCTCTCTGTTTCCCTTTGTAACGTTTCGGTCTAACCGAAGTGAGCGATCGGTCCCACCGAGATTGCAATGTAAACTCCCTGTTTCCCTTTCGTAACATTTCGGTCTCACCGAAATGAGCGAATCGATCCCACCGAGTTTACCTGACCAACTCTCTGGAAAGCTTATTAGCAAAATCGGTCTCACCGAGTTTGTGTAATCGGTCTCACTGAGATTACGTTATGCCCTAACCCTAACCATATCGGTCCTACCGAGTTGCATGTCGGTCCCACCGAAAATCCTAACGGTCACTAGGTTTACTAAATCGGTCTGACCGAGTTTGTTGATTCGGTCCCACCGAGTTTGGTAAATTGTGTGTAACGGTTAGATTTTTTGTGGAGGCTATATATACCCATCCACCTCCTCTTCATTCGTGGAGAGAGCCATCAGAACAAACTTACACTTCCAACTTACCATTTCTGAGAGAGAACCACCTACTCATGTGTTGAGGCCAAGATATTCCATTCCTACCATATGAATCTTGATCTCTAGCCTTCCCTAAGTTGCTTTCCACTCAAATCTTCTTTCCACCAGATCCCAATCCCATTAGAGAGATTTGAATGTTGGGGAGACTATCATTTGAAGCACAAGAGCAAGGAGTTCATCATCAACGCACCATTTGTTACTTCTTGGAGAGTGGTGTCTCCTAGATTGGCTAGGTGTCACTTGGGAGCCTCCGACAAGATTGTGGAGTTGAACCAAGGAGTTTGTAAGGGCAAGGAAATCGCCTACTTCGTGAAGATCTACCACTAGTGAGGCAAGTCCTTCGTGGGCGACGACCATGGTGGGATAGACAAGGTTGCTTCTTCGTGGATCCTTCGTGTGTGGAGCCCTCCGTTGACTCGTGCAACTGTTACCCTTCGTGGGTTGAAGTCTCCATCAACGTGGATGTACGATAGCACCACCTATCGAAACCGCGACAAAAACATCCGTGTCTCCAATTGCGTTTGAATCCTCCAAACCCTTCCCTTTACATTCTTGGAAGTTGCATGCTTTAATTTCCGCTGCTCATATACTCTTTGCATGCTTGCTTGAATTGTGTGAAGATTGCTTGACTTGTCCAAATATAGCTAAAATCTGCCAAAGTCTAAAATCGGGAAAAGGTTAAGTTTTTAATTGGTCAAGTAGTCTAATCACCCCCCTCTAGACATACTTCAAGGTCCTACAACTTTCTTTAAAGCCATTAAGCTAGGGATATAGTGCTCAAGTAATGGATCCACCTGGATCCCAAGGTATATCAAAGCCAATTTTAATTAACAATGATTTGTAATTTAGTAGTGAGAACAAAGTAACATATATCATGCGACAACGAAGAGACTCTCTTCCTATGCATAGGCATGTCATAAAAGAATAATTCATGCACACATAGTAAAGTCCAATGCATAGTGTTAGCAGTTTCTTGCAATTTTATCATATTGGAAACATAGAGAGGTGGAGATATAGTTCCTCTCTCATAATAATTGCAAGTAGGAGCAGCAAGCACATGCATATTACATTCATCAAAATCATCATGTGCAATGATAAAAGGCAACCCATCAATATAATCCTTAATAAGCACAAACTTCTCCGATATAGTGTAGTCGGGAGAATTCAAATAGATAATAGGACTATCATGTGTGGGTGCAATAGCAACAATCTCATGTTTAACATAAGGAACTATAGCAAGTTCATCTCCATAAGAATAATTCATATTGGCATCTTGGCCACAAGCATAGCAAGCATCATCAAAAAGGGATATTTCAAGAGAATTAACGGGATCATAACAATCATCATAGCAATCATCCTTCGGTAAGCACGAAGGGGAATTAAACAATGTATGAGTTGAAGAGTTACTCTCATTAGAGGGTGGGGATGGGTGATCAATCTGCTCTTCCTCCTTTTGTTCTTCGCTCTCCTCACCATCTTTTTCATCCAATGAGCTCATAGTTTCATCAATTTCTTCTTCCATAGCTGCCTGCAAAATATTAGTCTCTTCTTGGACAACGGAGACTTTCTCAATAAATGCATCAATATTGTAATTGTATTCATAATTGTCATAGCAATATTTCAATATAGCAAAATTTTCAGGCCTATAAACATCATCATCTAAATCTTCATACTTTTCAAACAAAGATTCAATTTCATAAGCAGCCTTAAAGGCAACAAATTCTTCAATTCGTTCAACATCATAGTAATCATATATACCTTTAGCATAAGAAGCTAAGGTTTCATTATCATTAAATTTGCATGAAAAGGGAAGGTGTGGAGCCTTCATCCTAGAACAACAAGTATAATCATATCTCAAGCAAAGATCCCGAGCATACCAACGCAACATATTAATTTGATCCCATAATAGTTTCCCTTTTCGTGTCAAGCGATAATCCCTAAAGTATTTACGTTGATCCAATGTTACTCCCATTATAAAGTTGATTAGGGTTTTCTCAGGATTATCAAAGTAGTACATAATATTTTTCACATAATGATCATCGAGGGTTTTAGGAGGTTCCCCATCTCCATGAGCAGGAAGTACACCTAATTTTTTTGGTATTTCGTGTTCCATATCCATAACTAAAGATAGAAAACAACTAATAAAAGCCAATAAAAATTACTTAGTGATAAAGCAAACAAGCACACACGAGAATATTCACCCCACGCTATGACTCCCCGGCAACGGCGCCAGAAAAAGGTCTTGATAACCCGCAAGTATACGGGATCAATTGTAGCCTCTTTCGATAAGTAAGAGTGTCGAACCCAACGAGGAGCTAAAGGTAGAACAAATACTCTCTCAAGTCCTATCGGCCACTGATACGACTCTACGCACGCTTGATGTTCGCTTTACCTAGAACAAGTATGAAACTAGAAGTACTTTGTAGGTGTGATAGGATAGGTTTGCAAGATAATAAAAAACACGTAAATAAAAAGTAGGGGCTGTTTAGATAAAGATGCAATAAAGTAAATATAGCGAGTGTGGAAAAGTGGTGGTAGGAGTTGTGAAATTGTCCCTAAGCAATTGACTATGTTACTAGACCGTTAATCACTATTGCCATTCTATTTGAGGGAGAGGCATAAGCTAACATACTTTCTCTACTTGGATCATATGCACTTATGATTGGAACTCTAGCAAGCATCCGCAACTACTAAAGATCATTAAGGTAAAACCCAACCATAGCATTAAAGTATTAAGTCCCCTTTATCCCATACACAACAATCCCCTTACTCGGGTTTGTGTTTCAATCACTCACGCAACCCACTATAAGCGAATCATGAACGCATTGCAACACCTTACAGCGGGAATCCCTCACGCTTGCGCGACACGGAGGGCACCATAGGACAGCACCAATAATAAAACATGCAACTCAAACCAATCATAGCAATTCATCAATCACAGATAGGACAACGGAAATCTACTCAGACATCATAGGATGGCAACACATAATTGGATAATAATATGAAGCATAAAGCACCATGTTCAAGTAGAGGGTACAACGGGTTGCGGGAGAGTGGACCGCTGTAGATAGAAAGGGGAAGGTGATGGAGATGTTGGTGCAGATGATGGAGGTGTTGGTGAAGATCGCGGTGATGATGATGGACCCCGGCAGCGCTCCAACGCCACCGGAAGCAACGGGGAGAGGGGCCCCCTTCTTCTTCTTCTTCTTCTTCTTCTTCTTCTTCTTCCTTGACCTTCTCCCTAGATGGGAGAAGGGTTTCCCCTCTAGTCCTTGGCTCCCATGGCGTGGGAGGGGCGAGAGCCCCTCTGAGATTGGATCTATCTCTCCGTCTCTCTCTGTTTCTGCGTTCTCTGATTACTGCCCCTTCACTGATTCTTTTATATCCGGAGATCCGTAACTCCGATTGGGGTGAATCTTTCGCCCAGATTTTTCTCGTGAAAT
The DNA here is from genome assembly GCF_002162155.2 of Triticum dicoccoides. Lineage (NCBI taxonomy): Eukaryota > Viridiplantae > Streptophyta > Magnoliopsida > Poales > Poaceae > Triticum > Triticum dicoccoides. Next base: position 299,048,362 of record NC_041381.1, read on the forward strand.
TAGCTTTCTTGCGGCAAAAGAAGAGCATCAACCGCCTTACAGATGGCCTAGGAGAGTGCCAGGCACGCCCAGGGGGGGAGGGCGCGCCCCCTATCTCCTGGACACCTCAGGCACCGTTTCGCGTTGATTCTTCCTCCGGAAAATCCCAAATATTTGAAAATAATTCTCCATCCCTTTTTATCCCGTTTAGATTCTGTTTGATATTGGGTTTCTGCGAAACATAAAACATGCAACAAACAGGAACTGGCACTAGGCACTGGATCAATATGTTTGTCCTAAAAATAGTATAAAAAGTTGCCAAAAGTAAATGAAAGTTGAAGAATATTGGCATGGAACAATAAAAAATTATTGATACAACGGAGACGTATCAGGACCCGACCAAAACCCCGCTCCCTGCCCCACCGCACTGCCGTGGTTGCGCCGCCCCCCGTCCAATCCACAAAGACTCGCCGTCATCTAGATCCGACGGTGGTAGTACCTTCAACCCACGCAACTCTAAGATAGCCATCTAAGCGCTGCTTCCGCGGCGAACTTGCGCCCCCGCACCCTTACGTTAGACACCATCCCACTGGCAGCCTACGAGCTATGATGGCTTGAGGGGTGCTGCTTCCCATTGGGAATAGTTTGGCCTAGAATAAAAAATCGGACGACGCCTAAATAAAGTGATTCGAGATGAGGGTGCGACCTATCTGGCGGCCCGGTGAAGTAGGAAGCTCCAGCTGCCGAGTCAGTGAGGCCGGCGCGGTTGCGGTGGCTACTGGCGGCAGGGAAGCAGAGATGTCGCGATGGTCGACGGCTACGGGGAAGCAGCACCGGGGCTCTAGACGGATCCAAAGTTGGAGCCGCTCTGGCGCCGTGAACAATGGCGGGGGTGAATCGGCTCCGGTACGGTTCACGTGATCGTCGTCGAGGCAGCTCCGGCAGCATGGAGTAAGAGGCACACGGCCCAGTGCACGATGGCAAATGGACAACATCTTCGGGATTAGAGAGGAGGGCGGCTATGAATTTGGTGCGGTGGGGGGAGCCATGGAGGAGGGGCTGAGGTTTCGCGGCTCGGGAGAAGGGAGCTTCCGGGGAGAAGGTGATTTGGCACCCACGAGGTATG
>NC_041381.1:299049717-299050731 GCF_002162155.2 Triticum dicoccoides
CTGTGTACTGAGGGTTGGGGATAGTAGAGTAACTTTGCTTCTCCCAAATAGTGTGCTCGATCGATTTCGGGCGAGGAGGGCGTGTTTTGAAATATAGTGGGCACGGGCGATTTTGGGCGAGGAGGGCGTGTTTTGAAATATAGTGGGCGCGAGCGATTTTGAGCGAGGAGAGCGTGTTTTGAAATAATGGACGTGAGCTATTTCAGGCGAGGAGAGGGTGTTTTGCCGACCATGGTTTATGAATTATTCGTCACATGTCATTTCGGCCGAGGAGAAGGCACGCTTGGATGAAGTTATGAACCTACCCTCGATGTACAACGGGCCAATTGATGCGTGTCCCACATAGGCCGGTAATTTCGCATCTCCCATTTATTTGCTCGGGAGAATTCCATCGAGCAGAGGGTGTTTAACGGTTCGTTCAAATTTTCGGAGAACGAGCATCCACGTCTACCTTACCAAGTCAATTCGAATCAAATTTTGAAATATTAGCTGGAGAGATGATGCTCGGGAGTAATGTGTTTTTACATGCTAGTTGCTAACGATTTACTATATGACAAATAGTTGACTCACTCAAAAACAGGAATCAAACCCAAAATGAAATATCTTGATTCAATGAAATAGCTCATTCACTAGGTCAAAATAGTGAACTAAACCAAAATTGAACACCTCAATCGAGTAGCATGTTGTACAGTATTATAGTACTCCATGAACATGTTGAAAGTCAAATTAATGAACTTGTTTGATATACGCATATCTCCGTTCATGTGTGGATTGCAGACAACTTGTTCTCCAATTTAAATATTTGAATGCAAGTTTATATCGAAACATGGTTTATATCAGTCTTTGATGCATAAAACGCGACCTCCCCCTCTCCCGGACTCCTGCTCTTTCTCTCTCTCTCTCTCTCACACACACACTCTCTCTCACTCTCTCTCTCCCTCTCTCTCTCTCTCTCTCTCTCTCTCTCTTCTTCAATCTTCAATTCCGTCGCACGCATCCAACACACAAACCTTG
>NC_041381.1:299050931-299056775 GCF_002162155.2 Triticum dicoccoides
TTTCTAGTTCGCATGCATATATACTCCATCTATAGGTCTCTCTTGCACATGTAGGATTCTCTAGTCCAAGCTAAATATCATGGGTGCACTCATCGTACGCACACAAATTCCTTGGCTCGTTGCCCGTAACTCTCTCACGCACCACTCTGTCGTCTTGGAGCTCTTCCCTCGCTCTCTCAAACTCTCCATCTCCCTGGGTCACACATACACATGCATATCTCAATAGCACTCAATAGACCCATCTAAAACTCTATCTCTCTCCCTCATTCTCTCTCCATCTCACATGCACACACACACAATCTCATGCCTAACCAAGTATGATGGTCTCTCACTCAATTGTAGGCACACGCAGTCCCCCCTATATGTAAATGACTAGCTAATCTTAGTCTCCATCACAAACATGTGCATGGTCTATCTCGATTTCTCTCGGGGCATCTTTCTATCGCGCACGCACCTCCCTCGATCTCCCACCCATATAGTCCCCTCACTATCTCGAGGGGATCTCTCTATCACAAACACACCCTCTCTCCCTCCCCATGCATCCATGTTCTCCATGTGTCCCTCTCGACCTTTGTTCCTTGTTGGCTAGACCTCTATTGGACATGTGCTATAGCAGTGTCTCTCTCCGTTGGAAACAACCACGCACTAGCTATCTTTGTGTATCTCCTCACCTCGCTTTTCTATCTCGGAGATGCATGCGTGATATGTTTGCATAAGAAACGAAAACACACACACTCTCTCTAATTTATCATTTCTTGTCCCTTTCTCTTTCACACACATACTCTTTTTGCACACTCACTCATTCTCCTCCACACGCACTTGATCTCTCTCGACTTAGGCACTCTCTTCGGTCCATACCATATAGATTTATTAAAAAGTCAAACATCACAAAGTTTGACCATGTACGTGGAGAAAAACATTTACATCTAGAATGGCGAACATATACCCTTAGATTCATCATGAGATGTAGTTTCGTATGATGTATCTTTGGTATTGTAGATATAAATAACATTTGGGTAAACCTGGTTAAATTTTCCAAAGTTCGACTTACTAAAAAATTTACATGCACTGCATTACCGAGTGGATGGAATATCTCTTTCCCCCTCTCAGCTATCTGACGCACCACTCAGCCTTATTGGGGCTCCTCTATCTCTCTCAAACTTTATATCTCCCTGGTTCACACATACACATGTCTCGCTCGCGCTACATAGACCCATTTAACACTCTCCACCCTTGTTCTCCCTCTATGTGACATGCACCCCCTAACATAATCCCTCACTCCATCATAGGCGCACACACTCCCCCCGTAAGTATGATTATCTCTCACTAGCCATCAGGAAAACACGTATTGTCTCCTTCCATCCATACGTCTATCTCGATATCTCTTGAGGTATCTTCTATCGCGCACACACCTTGTCAGTCGATCTCCCATCCATGTAGTCCCATCACGATCTCCAGGGGATCTCTCTATGACAAACATACACTCTCTCCTCCCCATGTCTGCATTTTCTTCGTACGTCTCTCTTGACCTATCTCTGTTGTTTGTCAGACCCCACTTGGCCACGTGCTAGGGGTCTTTCTCTCTCGGTTGAAAACAACCACACACTATCTCCTCACCTTGCTTCCGCTGTCGAACATGCATGTGTGATATGTTTGCATAAGACACACATGCTTTTCTCTACTTTTATCGTGTGTTGTCCATGTCTCTTGCACACACGCACACACCCTTTTTTCAGTCACTCTTTCTACTTCACACATACTCTCTCCAGTTAGGTACTCTCTCACATCCATAAGCACATGGATGTTTTGAAAAGTCAAACCTCAGAAAAGTTAGACCAGGTATATGCGGAGAAAAACATTTACATCTGGAATGATCATTAGATTCATCACAACATGTACTTACTTCATACTATCATTTGTCTTTGGTATTGTAGATATAAGTAATTTCTTTATAAACTTTGTCAAAGTTTCAAAAGTTTGACTTTTAAAAAAATGTTGGCACTGCATTATCGAACAGAGGGAGTAGCTCTTTCCCTCTCTCTGCTATCTCTCACGGGCCTCCCCTCTCACTCACTCTCTATGCCGACGGATTATACGCTCACTCTGTTAGCGTATAGCTTTGTATATTGTTTAGTTGACCGGTCAACCAGTCCACATGCTGCCTTGTCAGCTCGTGTTCTCTATCTTCATGTGCTGGCCCATGTGGCAGTGGGTGAAAATAAGTAAACTAGAGGCCCATCTGCACGCGGTGAAGTAAACAAAGTTGAAACCACTCGGGGTAGCACCCCGCATGCCAGTAAATTGAGGGCACACTTCTTCAGGGATGCACTCGTGCACAATTCACCACTACGTGGTGGCATGCACAGAAGGACGCGCTCGTGCACACCCAGCAGGCCAGCACACAACACACACCAGCACACGTGTACACCAGCGTCGCCGCCGGTTGAGATGGACGGCGAGGCAGCCAACAAGCGGAGGCGGGCTCGAGCCAAAACCACATCCGGCAAGCCTGGACTTCATTAGCAGCCTCCTCGACGACATGCTGCTCGTCATCATTGGCCTCCTCCCCACCAAATGTACCGTGCGGACCGCCCTGCTCTCCCGGCGACGGCACCCCCTCTGGCGCCGTGTCCCCCTCAACCTCACCGTCGACAGCTGCCTCTGCGACGGGGATTGCAAACGCATGGCCGCAGTCTCCAATAACCTTTCATCGCACCCTGGGCCAGCCAGACGCCTTGACATCCGCATGTTCATTACCAACTACAAGGTCCAAGCCAAGTTCGACGAGTGGTTCTTATCCCCCACCCTAGATCAGCTCGAGGAGCTCAGCTTTGAAGCTGGACGATGTCGCTATCTGCCACCGCCCGTGCTCCGCCTCATGCCAACGCTGCGCCGCACCAGCTTCAGCTCCTGCTATCTTCCCCAGATTAATGCCACGCCCGCCCTTCTTCTCCCTCAACTCAAGCAGCTCGACCTCTTTGACGTTCTCATCTTGAAGAAGGCTATGGAGCACCTGCTCCGCAGGTGTACTGCGCTTGAGTACCTTCGTCTTGAGAAGACCCACGGGTTCATTAGCCTCAACGTCGCCTCGACGAGTCTCCGATGGATCTATGTGTCTTGCTGGCCCCACAACAAGACGTCAATTGGGAAGAGATCACTCCAGAAATTCCATGTTATGGTCACTGAGAATGCGCCTTTCCTTGAGAGATTGCTTGTATCTGATCTAGAAGGTCCAACAAAAATCAGGGTCATTGACACGCCGAAATTGACAGCGTTGCTATACTCGTTTGCCTAATTCTTTGAACTCTTTATTGGATCTGTAATCTTCTTCTCCATCTTCTTGAAATTCAAATTTTTAAATTTTTTCTTGATGTATTTACGACTGTCTTCTAGAAAATGATTCCCACAAGCTTGACCTAGTCTATGCGCATAGTGAAAATCTTGGCAATAAAATCTATCGACCCCAATCTGGATCAAGTTGTTGGATTCCTTACATGCTTTCTGTGCACGGAGAAGCTACCCATCGAGGTGAAACTTCTTTCCTATTAGTAAACGGTAATCACAACGTAGCTCAATATTTTCGTAATTTTCCCAAATTACAATGACAAGTGTAGTGTTCAAAACTGCATCTACACATGCACCAAAAGAAATGTTTTAAGTATTTTTTCTCACGTGATCACCTGCATCATTTTTTTATTGTACTACTATAGTAGCCTAGGCTAGTCATAGTGGAAAGTAACTTAGACTAGTAAATCTATGTTTACCCTAAGAGCAAGTACTACCTCCGTCCTGGTTTACTCTTCCTATTTTGTAGTATCAAAAATTGACCATAGTTTTAATTGACAAAATGTTAATGCATGTCACTGAAAATTATATCTTTGGATTCGTATTTGAACATAATTTCAAATAGTATAATTTTTGGTGACATGCATTGGCATATTCTTAGGTAAATCTATGGGCAAAATTTTACACTAAATACAAGGTAGTACAAAAGTGGGCTTTAACGACCCTCCACTATGTAGGCCAAAACACGTGCCAAATTCACTTGTGATGCATTTGGCATCGATGCCCCTCCATTGCTCACCTGGATCACCTACTTTGCTTCGGGGCCAAATTAACTCATGCAATGAAAAAACACTTGCGTGGGAGAGAGAGAGAGAGGACTGAGGCAATAAAAAAACACTTGTTTGGGAGAGTGAGAGGCTGGTGTAGTTGGTTTGATTAATTTGTTTATACATGTGGGTCTTTGTGCACAACAGTGCCAACTCTCTCACATGACGAGAGCGGTGGCAAAATCTTTTGATTTGACATCGATGCGTATTATGTGGCATACTTTTGAGAAATATGGCATCGGCCACATAGTGTAAGGCAACAAATGCCCAAGCTCTTCACGTGCTCCTAGGTAAATGAGAGGAAAGAGAAAGAGAGAGAGAGAGAGAGAGAGAGAGAGAGAGAGTGAGTGAGTGAAAAAATATCACTAGCCAGCCAACCCTATCGTATGAGCGAAAATATGACACGACAATTTTATATAGCCAGCTGCCCTAATATGTTCTCTTCTTTTGCAGATAAAAAAGACCCGAAAATGAAAAATGTGCTACACTATAACAATCTCATCGAAGGCCTTGATCTCCATCTTATAGAAATTGATTTGATCGACTACCGAGGCAGCACATCTTAGATTAAATTGGCCAGGTTCTTTGTTCTGGAGGCAAGTGTGCTCAAGGTAATGAGGTTTGGCGTTCTCTGGCGCAACAATGAATGGCGTGCTGATCACCGCAAGCGTCTAAGCCTAAATGACAAAGTCTCCGCAGAAGCTGAATTTGTTTTTGAAACATCAAGTTGCCAGAGACTCAAAAATGTATTTGCCCATTAGTGACTTGTTAGGGCGGTGGATTTTAGTTTGTACGATAATGCTTCATCCACCTAAAGTAATGAAAGTTCTTATGTAAACTTCCTAGTAATTTCCTCTTCGTAGGTGCAACATTACTCGTAACATTTGTAATATCAGTTTGAAACTTGTAATATTGCCGTGTCGTATTCCTGCGTTTTCAAAATCCTGTGAATCAAAGAGGTCCTGAGTTGGTGATGATGTTGTGCCTGCCATCTTTCACCAATAGCCGTCGGATCTAGATCTGACGCATACAAACCAAACTTGTCCAGTTTTGCAAAGAGATGCGCACACTTGTTCCCTATTTACAAACAACTCCTTGTCTCTCACAATCAGCCTTATCTCCTCCACACCACATCTAGAAGGCCATGGAAAAATTTGGCACGATGGACGCTGCCAGCACTGTCCACCACCAATCTTGGTGTTCCGTGCAATGCATGCACTACAAAAAAAGACACATCTGTGACACTTTGGGCCGAACGATTTTTTTGTCATACTTATGACACTTCTATGACGATAATTGTGACAAAATCCAGTATCATCACAGATGTGGCGGGCTCCTACTTCTATGACAAAAAATCATGATAGAAAATTGGCTTTTGTCCTGGGCAGGCCGGAGATGCAGCCGCATGACATTCTTTGGGCCGTCCATGACGAAAAAACCGTGGTAGAAGCGAGGGTGAGGAAAATATCTGGGTGTTCTCGGTTACGGTGGGTGGTCGGGGCCGAGGGATGCATGTTTCTCTCGTACACTTACGCGCGTGGGTGCGAGGCGTTGGGCTCTAACTGAACCCGAGTGAGGCGTTCACCTATTGAACCCGAGCGATTGCACTGCAGACTACGCGTTACTAAACCCGAGCGGTTGATCGATGGTAGTTAACTGAACCAGATCAAGCGATTCCTTCGCTAGAGCTGCTAACTGAAGCCGATTGATGCTGCCTCTAGATGAACAGTGA
>NC_041381.1:299057203-299070730 GCF_002162155.2 Triticum dicoccoides
GATGAATAGTGAGTGGTGGGGGTGGATGAACAGGACCCTGTGGTGTTGCCTCTGGATGAACAGGACCTCGATCGATCGAGCCGGTTAGGGCTGGATGAACAGGACCCCGTGGAGGTCTGGATGAACAGGATGACCCCGTGGAGGGCTGGATGAACAATAGACGGTGGAGGGGTGGATGAACAGTAGCCTGTGGAGGGGTGGTTGAATAGGAGCCCGTGGAGAGGGGTGGTTGAACAGTAGCCGATGGAGTAGCGCGCGGTGGAGGCTAGATGAACTGGAGCCCGTGGATGAACAGTTGCAGGTGGAGGCTAGAGGAGGTCGATGGTGGATGAACAGTAGCCCGTGGAGGCTGGAGGAGGTCGACGGTGGAGATGAACAGTATCCCGTGGAGTCCCGTTTTGTGGTATGCCACACCCCTCCCGATGAACAGGACCCCCATTTCGGCCGTAGCGCTCCAACACAAGTCCGTTTCCTTTGTTTTGCGGTACGCCACACCCCTCCCGATCAACAGGACCCCGTTTCGACCGTAGGAGGTCCAACAAAAGTCCGTTTCCTCCGTTTTGCGGTATGCCAGACCCCTCCCGACGAACAGGATCCCGTTTTGAACGTGGCCGGTCGAACACAAGGCCATTTCGTATGTTCTGTGGTACACCAGGCTTCGTTTCCATCGCCTGTTCCGTCCAAGCTGGTTGGCTCCCACGCGTTCCGTTGCCTCCCGATTAACACGACACATTCTGTTGCCTCCCCATGAACACGACGCATTCTGTTGCCTCCCCATGAAGATGACGCAGTTTCTCCATTCCGACCTAGCCATGTACATGAGCCATGGCTGTAAGTATGCATGAGTAGGCGTTCAAGAGCCCGCTCGTATGTACGTACGTGGCCGTATTTACTTTCTTGCACCCTGGCCGTTGTACGTACGTGTACATGCTACGTGCGCGCCTCTACTACGACACGTGCGTGCCTCTACTACGACACGTGCACGCCTGTACATCAACCAGTATGTACGTACATGTTCGCAACCAGAATGACAGCGCTACGTACGCTTCGACCAGGCGGGTCTGATTGTTAGGCACTTCCTTGCGTGCGAAGATGTAGCTGGTGGGTCCCAACAGTCAGGGGGGCGAATAATTTTTTTTGCCCGGACGCACTTCCTTGTGTGCGAGGATGTAGCTGGTGGGTCCCAGCAGTCAGGGGGGAAATGTTTTTTTCATGAAATACGGTGGCCCGTCCGGTGGGTCCCTGCTGTCAGGTGGAGGAATAATTATTTTGTGTGTAATAAGGAGGCACTTCCTTGCGGCCGCCGTGGACCCAGCTGTTAGCCTCTCCATGTACAGTACTCTTCCGATGGAAGTCATTCCTTGACCACGTTGACAACACCGCGCGGAGAGCACCAGGGCGATGGACGACGGCGAGGCCTAGGAAGGGGATGACGTGGAGCCGGAAAGACTCGGAAGTGGAAGCCCGTGCGGAGAGGAGTACGAAGGTTCACTGGTTTGGCGGCGGTGTGAGGCTGCCGTCGCCGCAGGGCCTGGCCAGCGGTGGGAATAGTAGGGGGCGGTGAGGCCTTCACGGCAGCACAGCCGGCCACGGGAGGCAGGAGCATGCGGCACGACCGGCGCTGCTTTGGGCGGCTGGAGCACGAAGACCAGAGGTTGAAGAAGCACTACAGCCGTTGATACGTCTCCAACGTATCTATAATTTATGAAGCATTCATGCTATTATATTATTTGTTTTGGATGTTTACGGGCTTTATTATACACTTTTATATTATTTTTGGGACTAAGCTATTAACTGGAGGCCCAGCCCATATTGCTGTTTTCTTGCCTATTTCAGTGTTTCGAAGAAAAGGAATAATAAATGGAGTCCAAACAGAATGAAACCTTCGAGAGCATGATTTTTGGAACGAACGTGATCTAGGAGACGTGGAGCTGAAGTCAGGGAAGGTTTGACGAGGCCACGAGGCAGGGGGCCCACCCACCCCCCTGGGCGCGCTCTCCACCCTCATGGGCCCCTCGTGGCTCTCCCGACCGACTTCTTTCGCCTATATAAGTCCATATACCCTAAAAACTTCGGGGAACACAATAGATCGGGAGTTCCATTGCCGCAAGCCTCTGTGGCCACCAAAAACCTCTCGGGAGCCCGTTCCAGCACCCTATCGGAGGGGGATCCCTCATCGGTGGTCATCTTCATCATCCCGGCGCTCTCCATGACGAGGAGGGAGTAGTTCACCCTCGGGGCTGAGGGTATGTACCAGTAGCTATGTGTTTGATCTCCCTCTCTCGTGTTCTTGACATCACACGATCTTGATGTATCGCGAGCTTTGCTATTATAGTTGGATCTTATGATGTTTCTCCCCCTCTACTCTCTCGTAATGGATTGAGTTTTCCCTTTGAAGTTATCTTATCGGATTGAGTCTATAAGGATTTGAGAATACTTGATGTATGTTTTGCCATGCTTATCTGTGGTGACAATGGGATATTCACGTGATCTACTTGATGTATGTGTTGGTGATTAACTTGCGGGTTCAATGAACTTATACATAGGGGTTGGCACACGTTTTCGCCTCGACTCTCCGATAGAAACTTTGGGGCACTCTTTGAAGTACTTTGTGTTGGTTCAATAAGATGAATCTGAGATTGTGTGATGCATATCATATAATCATGCCCACGGATACTTGAGGTGACAATTGAGTATCTAGGTGACATTAGGGTTTTGGTTGATTTGTGTCTTAAGGTGTTATTCTAGTATGAACTCTATGATAGATCAAACGGAAAGAATAGCTTTGTGTTATTTTACTATGGACTCTTGAATAGATTGAGCAGAAAGGATAACTTTGAGGTGGTTTCGTACCCTACCATAATCTCTTCATTTGTTCTCTGCTATTAGTGGCTTTGGAGTGACTCTTTGTTGCATGTTGGGGGATTTTTATATGATCCAATTATGTTATTATTGTTGAGAGAACTTGCACTAGTGAAAGTATGAACCTTAGGCCTTGTTTCCTACCATTGCAATACCGTTTACGCTCACTTTTATCATTAGTTACCTTGCTGTTTTTATATTTTCAGATTACAAAAACCTATATCTACCATCCATATTGCACTTGTATCACCATCTCTTCGCCGAACTAGTGCACCTATAAAATTTGCCATTGTATTGGCTGTGTTGGGGCCACAAGAGACTCTTTGTTATTTGGTTGCAGGGTTGTTTGAGAGAGACCATCTTCATCCTACGCCTCCCACGGATTGATAAACCTTAGGTCATCCACTTGAGGGAAATTTGCTACCGTCCTACAAACCTCTGCACTTGGAGGCCCAACAACGTCTATAAGAAGAAGGTTGTGTACTAGACATCAAGCTCTTTTCTGGCGCCGTTGCCGGGGAGGTGAGTGCTTGAAGGTGTATCTTTAGATCTTGCAATCGAATCTTTTTGTTTCTTGTTTTATCACTAGTTTAGTCTATAAAAGAAAACTACAAAAAAATGGAATTGAGTTTGCCTCATATGCTTCATCTTTTTAATATCTTTCGTGAAAATGATGGAAAGGAAAATTGTGCTAAGTTGCTAGAAGAAGAATGCATTAAAATGTTTGGTACTAGATCTTTGTATGATGAGCATGATTGCAATGTTGTTAGTATGAATTCCTTGAATATCCTTGATGCTAATGATATGCAAAGCCACAAGCTTGGGGATGCTATGTTTGATGAAGATGATATGTTTAGTCCCCCAAGTTTTGATGAACAAATTTATTATGATTAAAGCATGCCTCCTATTTATGATGATTATTGTGATGATACGTATGCCATAAAGAATAAACTTGCTTATGTGGAGAGTAGTAAATTTTCTATGCTTGTAGATCATGAGAAGAATGCTTTATGTGCTGGTTATATTGTTGAATTCATTCATGATGCTACTGAAAACTGTTATGAGGGAGGAACATATGCTTGTAGGAATTGCAATAATATCAAGTTTCCTCTCTATGTGTTGAAAATCTTGAAGCTATACTTGTTTTACCTTCCTATGCTAGTTGATTCTTGTTCCCATAAGTTGTTTGCTCACAAAATCCGTATGCATAGGAATTGTGTTAGGCTTAAATGTGCTAGTCATATTCTTCATGATGCTCCCGTTATGTTTCAATTCTTATCTTTTATGTGAGCGTCATTGTCATCATCATGCCTAGCTAAAAGGCATTAAAGAAAAGCGCTTCTTGTGAGATAACCCAATATTTACCTTTACTGTTTTTGTGTGTTAACATGATTATTCTACTATAGTAATCATGTTTTATAGCTTTTCTTTCAATAAGTGCCAAGTAAGACCTTTAGGATAGCTTGCGGTGATAGTTGTGTTGATCCTGCTGAAAATCAGCAACTTTTGCACCCAGTAATTAGTTTTTATAATTCACAGAAATGTGCTTTTGATCTGATTATTCTTGATCTTGATTGGTACATCAATTTCTCAGGTTTTCCTAATTTTGTAGAATATTTGGAGCTCCATAAGTATACGTTTGATACAGACTACTACAGACTGTTCTGTTTTTGACAGATTCTGTTTTCTATGTGTTGTTTGCTTATTTTGATGAATCTATGAGTAGTAACGGAGGGTATGAACCATAGAGAAGTTGGAATACAGTAGATATTACACCAATATGAATTTATAATGAGTTCATAACAGTACCTAAGTGGTGGTTTATTTTGTTATACTAACGGAGCTTACGAGTTTTCTGTTAAATTTTGTGTTGTGAAGTTTTCAAGTTTTGGGTAAAGATTCGATGGACTATGGAATAAGGAGTGGCAAGAGCCTAAGCTTGGGGATGCCCATGGCACCTCAAGATATTCAAGGACAACCAAAAGCCTAAGCTTGGGGATGCCCCGAAAGGCATCCTCTCTTTCGTCTTCGTTTATCAGTAACTTTACTTGGAGCTATATTTTTATTCACCACATGATATATGTTTTGCTTGAAGCGTCATGTCATTTTATTTTGTTTTGCTTGCTGTTTGAATAAAATACCAAGATCTGAAATTCTTAAATGAGAGAGAGTCTTCACATAGCTACACAATTATTTAACTACTCATTGATCTTCACTTATATCTTTTTGGAGTAGTTTGTCATTTACTCGTGTGCTTCACTTATATCCTATGAGTAAATGGTTGAATGTCATAAATCTGAAATTATACATGTTTCACATGATTATTCCATGCGGAGTAATGACTTCACATATAAGAAGTATAGGTGGAAAATTTATTGAAAGTTAAGAAACATAGTATTGGTCACTTGAACAATTCATGAAAGAATATTGAAGGAAGAGAGGTTTCACATATAAATATACTATCTTGGACATCTTCTATGATCATGAGCCCCATTAATTATTTTAAAACTTGAGCAAATTAGTTGAAGTTGGACAAGGAAGACAATAAAATGAGTTATGCTTGGGTATATTTGTATAGAAGTTATACTGTTATAGATCATCCAACATGTGGTGCTTGCTGTTTAGAATCCTTTGCTAGCCAAAATATCTGTACTAAGCGGGAATACTGCTTGTGAATTCAAATCCCTTGAACCAAGTTTCTCCCATGAGTTTCCACCATACCTACCTATATGCGTTATTTACCTGCCGTTCCAAGTAAATTTGCAAGTGCCAAACTCTAAACCTTCAAATAATAATCTATTTTGTATGCCCGAATCGCTCATGTAGTGACTAGGGGCTGTCAGTATCTTCCATGCTAGGTGGGTTATTCTCACAATGAGTGGACTCTGCTCATCATTCACGAGAAAAATGGCTGGTAACCGGGATGCCCAGTCCCATGATCAAAAGATCAAAATCAAATCAAAATAATTGCAAACAAAACTCCCCAGGATTGATGTTAGTTGGACGGCACCCGTTGTTTCGGACAAGCCGTGGAGTGTGATTGTTGGTGGAGGGGGAGTAGAAACTTTACCATTCTGTTTGGGAACCGCCTATAATGTATGTAGTATGGAAGATATTGGGAACTCTTGGTTGTTATGTTGAGAATGAAAGCATACCTCTCAAAATTATTTTCATCTCTATTTCAAAATCGAGCTCTGGCACGTCTGCAAATCCCTGCTTCCCTCTGCGAAGGGCCTATCTTTTACTTTTATGCAAGAGTCAGTAGTATTCCTTCTCATTCCTACCTACTCTTTAGTTGGCAAGCAGCGTGTGTTGGGGAAAGATCTAAGCATATATAGCCATGCAAATATATTTGATCATGAATTATTATTGTTGACAATTATCTATATGATAGGTGAGTTGGGAGGCGAAACACTAAGCCCCTATCTTTCTCTGTGTTCGATGGATGCTATTTGTTCTAAGAATATGCTTTGAGTGGTTGCAATCATGGAAGACTATATGATAGTTGAGTATGTGGAGTTTGCTAAATCAAAGCTCTGACATAGACCCTTCCTGAAAATAAGATGAATTATAATTGTTTGATGAATAAGAATGAAGTTTGCTAGTTTTCAAGAAAGTTTATGGTCTATACTTTAACATGTGAATAGCTTGTTACTTGATCTTGAGAAGTTTTATGAGATGAACTACTATTATGACATATAATGATGCTAGAAAAGGTGACTGAAATTATCATTGATCAAACTTGTGCATCAGCTAGCATTCACCCTTCATAAATTATTTCTTTTATCATTTACCTACTCGAGGATGAGCAGGAATTAAGCTTGGGGATGCTGATACGTCTCCAACGTATCTATAATTTATCAAGCATTCATGCTATTATATTATCTGTTTTGGATATTGACGGGCTTTATTATACACTTCTATATTATTTTTGGGACTAACCTATTAACCAGAGGCCCAACCCATATTGCTGTTCTCTTGCCTATTTCAGTGTTTCGAAGAAAAGGAATATCAAACGGAGTCCAAACGGAATGAAACCTCCGGGAGCATGATTTTTGGAACGAACGTGATCCAGGAGACGTGGAGCTGAAGTCAGGGAAGCTTCAAGGAGGCCACGAGGCAGGGGGCGTGCCCACCCCCCTGGGCGCGCCCTCCCCTCGTGGCTCTCCCGACCGACCTCTTTCGCCTATATAAGTCCATATACCCTAAAACCTCCGGGGAACACAATAGATTGGGAGTTCCACCGCCGCAAGCCTCTATAGCCACCAAAAACCTCTCGGGAGCCCGTTCCGACACCCTGCCGGAGGGGGGCATCCCTCACCGGTGGCCATCTTCATCATCCCGGCGCTCTCCATGACAAGGAGGGAGTAGTTCACCCTCGGGGCTGAGGGTATGTACCAGTAGCTATGTGTTTGATCTCCCTCCCTCTCTCTCTCTCTCTCTCTCTCTCTCTCTCTCTCTCTCGTGTTCTTGCCTTCGCATGATCTTGATGTATCGCGAGCTTTGCTATTATAGTTGGATCTTATGATGTTTCTCCCCCCTCTACTCTCTTGTAATGGATTGAGTTTTCCCTTTGAAGTTATCTTATCGGATTGAGTCTTTAAGGATTTGAGAACACTTGATGTATGTCTTGCCGTGCTTATCTGTGGTGACAATGGGATATTCACGTGATCTACTTGATGTATGTTTTGGTGATCAACTTGCGGGTTCAATGAACTTATGCATAGGGGTTGGCACACGTTTTCGTCTTGACTCTCTGATAGAAACTTTGGGGCACTCTTTGGAGTACTTTGTGTTGGTTGAATAAGATGAATCTGAGATTGTGTGATGCATATCGTATAATCATGCCCACGGATACTTGAGGTGACAATGGAGTATCTAGGTGACATTAGGGTTTTGGTTGATTTGTGTCTTAAGGTGTTATTCTAGTACGAACTCTATGTAGATCGGACGGAAAGAATAGCTTCGTGTTATTTTACTATAGACTCTTGAATAGATTGAGCAGAAAGGATAACTTTGAGGTGGTTTCGTACCCTACCATAATCTCGTCGTTTGTTCTCCGCTATTAGTGGCTTTGGAGTGACTCTTTGTTGCATGTTGAGGGATAGTTATATGATCCAATTATGTTATTATTGTTGAGAGAACTTGCACTAGTGAAAGTATGAACCTTAGGCCTTGTTTCCTACCATTGCAATACCGTTTACGCTCACTTTTATCATTAGTTACCTTGCTGTTTTTATACTTTCAGATTACAAAAACCTATATCTACCATCCATATTGCACTTGTATCACCATCTCTTTGCCGAACTAGTGCACCTATAAAATTTGCCATTGTATTGGGTGTGTTGGGGACACAAGAGACTCTGTTATTTGGTTGCAGGGTTGTTTGAGAGAGACCGTCTTCATCCTATGCCTCCCACGGATTGATAAACCTTAGGTCATCCACTTGAGGGAAATTTGCTACTGTCCTACAAACCTCTGGACTTGGAGGCCCAACAACGTCTACAAGAAGAAGGTTGTGTAGTAGACATCAGCCGTTGGATGGACATCGTACGGTCACTGGAGCTATAATCGTTCATATTAACTAAGTTGACAAAGCCCTCCGTCCCTGTCAGCTTATTAGTCCCACAAGTCAGCCTCCCACCAAGGTGAGTCCCAGCTAGCAGGGGGAGTATTTTTTTTGTGCATAATATGGAGGCACTTCTGGTGGGTCCAAGCTGACAGTGGGGGAACGTTTTTTTATGTGAAATACAGAGGCCCTTCCGGTGGGTCCGAGCTATCAGGTGGAGGAATCATTATTTTGCGCATAATAGGGAGGCATTTCCCTGTGTGGGCCCGTACTGTCAACCTCTTCTGAGGGCTGTTGTTTGTTGACCATGTTGACCTCGCCACGCCGAGAGCACAAACGCGGTGGACGAGGGCGAGGCCCACGAAGAGAACTACCCGGAGCCGGCGAAGCAACCGCAGCGGATGTCCATGATGAGGGGAGTACGAGCATTGACTGGTCGGCTGCGGGGTGAGGCTGACGTCGCCGGAAAATAACAGGATGTGTGGGTGGTTAGAGGGATGGCCTGGCGGCAGCACAGCCAGCCACGGGAGGAGGGAGCAGGCAGTCCCGCCGGCGCTGGTTTGGGCGGCTGGAGCAGGAAGATCAGAGATTGAAGAAGCACGGCGGCCGTTGGATGGGCATTCAACAATCACTGTTGTGTGTTGACTAAGTTGACAAAGCCTTGCGTACGCGTCATAATTTTTTTAGGACAACGTTATCGTCTACCTAGTAGGCCCAGAAGTCAGCCTCCAAATCTGTGGAAAATAGCATAGAACCCATTAGCCATTATTTTCAATAATTTACAACCCATTTGGTAATTCTTAAGGATATTTGAAGTCCATATTCTTTTATTAGCATTACAGACCATATATTCTGGGCACTGCTGAAAATTCAAAGAAAATTTGCATATTTCGGTGGGGTCCGAACTCTTTTAATCACGAAATTTCGAGTCATGTTAAAAATAATTTTCAAAAAATTATATCAAAATAAAATTCGAAAAACAATTCTCCGCAAAAAATGAATGAAATTTAGAATCTTAACTAGCAAGATGCCCGTTCGTTGCACGGAACATGAAGATGCATTTGTATGAGTAGCTTATCTTGTGGGAGAAAAGATGATATTTCAATGTAATTGCCAGTTGGCTTTGGTTTTTATAAGAGTAGAGAGTAGAGAAATCCTGAGAAAAAAAATGATATTTTAATGCAACTGCCGGTTGGCTTTGGTTTAAAAATTTACATCCCATTTCTTACAACTTATAGCCCATTTTCTGGGGAAGCCCATTTCTTACTACTTACATCCCTCCTCGTCTAGAAAGATTTGTAGCCCAGCAGGGCTGAGAAAAGCAAGTAGACCTCGGTTTTGGTATTCTCCAAAAAAGGAACTGGGCAAGGCATTTTTGGAAAGAAAAAATATATCAACTGGGCACGTCATGTGCTTAATAAAAGCATAAGCGTGGGCTAGATGGGCCACAACCCCCGCACAGCGCGCAGTTGAGGTCCATCTCTGAAACTAAAAAATAACTGGCGAGCTGCTGGGTCCCTGGTATTACCCGCTCATTGTGTAATTTTCTCGTTTATTGACTACATTGACAATGGCGTGGGACCTAGTTGTCAAACAATTAGGAGGAAGTATTTTTTTGGCTTGTAATAACGAGGCACCTGCTTGCCAAATGCAATGACCCTGGTGGGTCCCTACTGTCAGCCTCTCCATGTACAGTCATCTCCTGATTCCTCTTGGTTGTTGACCATGTTGACAACGCCAGACGGCGGCGGGCACAGCGAGCGAACCAAGGCGAAGAACGACGGCGAGGCCTCGGATGGGAACAAATAGCAGCCGTGGAAGATGTGGCAGTGTAGTGGCAGGTGGAGGGGAGTACGAGGGCAAAAACATGCAACTCAAGCATACAAATGGTACAAAAAGCCCAAGGATTAATTGTTCATCAAATTTTTAGAAAAAACCCAGATTGAACGTGATAGTAACATCTAACCCAACCACTTTTTTGCAGTCACAAACAAATGGATCGGTCTGATCCATAAAATCAACATCCTGTGCAAAAAAAATATATTTCAGGATGACTACAACTTGTTGTAAATAGAAGCCGAGAACGTTTAGAAGCCCATTTGTCCACCTAAAACTTCTTTTTTGCTGTTCAACATGTCCATCCATGAGAAATCTCTTGCAGTAAAAAATAAGCATCATGGACAATAGTAACCTCGCATTCAACATGAAGAATGTGACAAAGCTTCTGTTTGCCTGGTTGGATGCATATCGTTCCATTGTTATTGTCCTCAAACGAATGTCATGAGAACTGAGAAAATCCTGGTGCTTATTACGCCACCGATTGGTTATATGTTTTTCTCCATGTGGTTCTGCCTAAGTAGACATGAAGATTGAAAACAGTTAAGGTGTGAAAAAAGAGTATGTCGAAAGAACGACAACTGAACAGTTAATTCTAGTACAATATATACGGGCTTTCAATGTGCATGAAATCATCACCTCTCTATATAAATTCTCCAGAGATCGAAAGCATCGCAGCAAGCCAATAATTATGTCCAGATCAAAACTAAACATTCTGATATATATGATCTTGACAGAATCGAGCAACATTGATAGGCTATCAATGGACGAACTCTTCATTGAGCATATAACATAATATTAGTACCCAAAGTGTACTCCAAGATGATATAAAACTTATGCACACAAATTAAAAATGCAACATATGATTACAAATGTGTAGATGATAATATACGGTACGTGAAAAAGTGAGGAGCCAAACACCAACTCCTTGTGATTATTAAACGGGTCACGAATTACACCCAAGGTCTCCAGTTTGGGCGCAGAGACGACAATTATTTTTGAAAGTGTATAACAATTATCAAGGAGCAACCTTTGAAGTGAAGGGGCATCTTCGATGATGAGTTGCTATCCTTCAAAACAAAATCCAATGCTTTTAAGGTGAGGCGACTTTATTTGCAGACAACTGATACGGATTTCTATTCCCAAAACAATCAGCAAGCGCTCTAGGGCAGGGCAACTGGAGTGGATGATGCTGTGTAGTGAGGCCTCCGACAGATAAACCAACACAAGTGGAAGTTTTTTTAGCAGTGGGAGTCGAAGCATTTGTACCGGATTGTCTGGTAGATGGTGATACGTCTCCAACGTATCTATAATTTTTGATTGTTCCATGCTATTATATTACCCGTTTTGGATGTTTATGGGCTTTACTTTACACTTCTATATCATTTTTGGGACTAACCTACTAACCGGAGGCCCAACCCGTATTGCTGTTTTTTTGCCTATTTCAGTGTTTCGAAGAAAAGGAATATCAAACAAAGTCCAAATGGAATGAAACCTTCGGGAGCGTGATTTTTGGAATGAACGTGATCCAGAGGACTTGGAGTGCAAGTCAAGAAGCAATCGAGGAAGCCACGAGGGTGTAGGGCGCCCCTTACTGGGCGCGCCCCCTATCTCGTGGGCCCCTCGGGCGTCCACCGACCTACTTCTTCCTCCTATATATACCCACGTACCCCGATAACATCAAAGGCGACCACGAAAAACTATTTCCACCACCGTAACCTTCTGTATCCGCGAGATCCCATCTTGGAGCGTTCGCCGGTGCTCCGCCGGAGGGGGAATCGACCACTGAGGGCTTCTACATCAACACCATAGCCTCTCCGATGAGTTGTAAGTAGTTTACCATAGACCTTCGGGTCCATAGTTATTAGCTAGATGGCTTCTTCTCTATCTTTTAATCTCAATACCATGTTCTCCTTGATTCTCCTGGAGATCTATTCGATGTAACTCTTTTTGCGATGTGTTTGTCGAGATCCGATGAATTGTTGGTTTATGATCAAGTTTATCTATGAGAAATATTTGAATCTCCTCTGAATTCTTTTATGTGTGATTAAGTTATCTTTGCAAGTCTCTTCGTATTATCAGTTTGGTTGGGCCTACTAGATTGATCTTTCTTGCAATGGGAGAAGTGCTTAGCTTTGGGTTCAATCTTGCGGTGTCCTTTCCCAATGACAGCAGGGGCAGCAAGGCACGTATTGTATTGTTGCCATCGAGGATAAAAAGATGGGGTTTATATCATATTGCATGAGTTTATCCCTCTACATCATGTCATCTTTCTTAATGCGTTACTCTCTTCTTTATGAACTTAATACTCTAGATGCATGCTGGATAGCGGTCGATGTGTGGAGTAATAGTAGTATATGGAGGCAAGAGTCGGTCTACTTGTCACGGATGTGATGCCTATATACATGATCATTCTTAGATAATCTCATAATTATTCGCTTTTCTATTAATTGCTCGACAGTAATTTGTTCACCCACCGTAATACTTATGCTGTCTTGAGAGAAGCCACTAGTGAAACCTATGTCCCCCGGGTCTATCTCTTGTCATATAAGCTTTCAATCTACTTTTATTTGCATCTTTACTTTTCCAATCTATATTATAAAATACCAAAAATATATTTATCTTATCATTTTACCTCTATCAGATCTCACTTTCGCAAGTGGCCACGAAGGGATTGACAACCCCTTTATTGCGTTGGTTGCGAGTTCTTGTTTGTTTGTGTCGGTGCGTGGGACTTTTGAGGAGCCTCCTACTGGATTGATACTTTGTTTCTCAAAACTGAGGGAAATACTTATGCTACTATTGCTGCATCACCCTTTGCACTTCAAGGAAAACCAACACAAGCTCAAGACGTAGCAGATGGCACCGGGCAAAGGTGGCGATGTGGAGAGAGGAGGAAAACCGCGAGATGGACAACGATGGTGTGGGCACGAATTCTTGGTGTGTTCGTGGTATGAAACTTTTGTGGTAATGGTACAACTCAAACTGCTGGAGTTTTCAAATTCAGGGGATGTCAGCCAAGCGTCCACCTTGCCGGGTATGGACAGCAGGTAGCGTGTCAGGATGCAGAGGCATTGAACAGGGCCCTACTGGTGAGAAGAGACGATGGCTCTAAGGAGATCAAATTCAAGAAGGACAGATATCTGACGACAGTCGAGATTGAGGGGCGCGGTGCGCCACCAAGTTGAGAAGACTTGTGTGTGGCAGCAATCCTTGGTGGGGAGAAGCGAGATGATCTCCTCAAGGATGACGTCCGGGAG
>NC_041381.1:299070962-299099498 GCF_002162155.2 Triticum dicoccoides
GTTGGGGCTAGCCGACTCCATTTTCCTTGTGGGCGTCGTGCTGAGCTCACGGGTTTGAGCAGAGTAGCCAGAGACGAGCCTAGTGGCAGTGCGAGTGGGGAAGAAGGAGGGCTAGGGATTTCTGTAGGAGTGGAAGATGAGGAGCATGCGTTTTATGTACGAGTGAGGAAGAAGGTGAGCGGGGGTTTTCTGGAAGAGTGAGGAAGATTGTGGAGCGGGGGGAATGGGGGTGGGGGAGACGGAAGCGGGAGAGCGAGCTATTCGTGTTTATAAGGCCCGCAGCACTAACTACTCGCTTTTTCCCAAGAACCGCTCTCTTCTTTTGCGTTGCTGCATTGGAGCTGGCGCATGGACTTGGCTGACTGGCCATGCATGCAGGATGCATGTGCCCGCCGGCAACTGCATGCGCCTGGTTTGTTACCAGGCCTATTTAATAGGGTGGTGATTGAGTAAATTAAGGAGATTTATTTTCTCTGTGTGCATCCACCAAATTAGAGGATGCGGTACTAGATGCAGACACTCACATTAAACTAAGCTTCAGAAGATACAGTATGCATACTAACATTCAGAAGAACAAAAGTTCAGCATGTTTATGCATCTCAATGGTTCACCGTACTATAACCAATACAAAGCTGTGAGAAGGTGTGGAAATAAAGAAAATTGGTCGATGCTTCTCTGAGAAAAGGGCCTCCCTGGTCACGCATTAATTTCCTAGGCATGCTTGTTTCTTCTCAATGTTGCATCCACTTTGAGCATGTTGGCAACTCCACAGCTCGGTAGCGGCCTCATCTTGCATTTGATGCTGACACATTTGCAGCAAACACATGAGGCAATAGAGATGACTCAACATGAGTCCATATTGTGCGTTCCCCTGAAATCATATTCATATTCCTGAATCTGAAAAGATAGGAAAACAGTAGCTATACTTAAACGGTGTTGCACAACAGTAGCACATATCAATAGCTCGGCATGACAAAACACGATTGTCGGTGTCAAAACCGGTTGATCTCGGGTAGGGGGTCCCGAACTGCGTCTAGGCGGATGGTAACAGGAGACAAGGGACACGATGTTTTTACCCAGGTTCGGTCCCTCTCGATGGAGGTAAAACCCTACTCCTGCTTGATTGATATTGATGATATGGGTAGTACAAGAGTGGATCTACCACGAGATCAAGGAGGCTAAACCCTAGAAGCTAGCCTATGGTATGATTTTTGTGTCCTACGGACTAAAGCCCCCCGGTTTATATAGACACCGGAGTGGACTAGGTTTACACAGAGTCGGTTACAATGGTAGGAGATCTACATATCCGTATCGCCAAGCTTGCCTTCCACACCATGGAAAGTCCCATCCAGACACGGGACGAAGTCTTCAATCTTGTATCTTCATAGCCTTGGAGTCCGGCGGACGATGACAGTCCGGCTGTCCGGACACCCCCTAGTCCAGGACTCCCTCAGTAGCCCCTGAACCTGGCTTCAATGACAATGAGTCCGGCGCGCATAATGTTCGACATTGCAAGGCGGGTTCCTCCTCCGAATAATCCATAGAAGATTGTGAACACCAGGATAGTGTCCGGCTCTGCAAAATAAATTCCACATTCCACCATAGAGAGAATAACATGTACACAAGTTCAATCTGCTGACGTATTTTGCGGCATGACGTCACACCACTACCAAGCCTTTACTTGAATCGTTTTTTACTATACCACCTCAGCGCATTTAGCGAAGTGGTTTCCTTGGCACGTCTTGTCGAAGCAGAGATCGTGTTCCCCTTATTCCGGGATTCTCATCAATACGGACGTGGGTAACCCAACCGCGCTCGTCGCCACGCCTCCTCTGTCGAAGGCGAGTCCCGAACAGTCACGGAGACGGCTCTTGGTATTCTCCCTCTTTATAATAGGACCAAGGCTCGTTTCTTTTCTTCAATCTTCCATCGAATCCTCTCCTTGCTCCAAGTTCCAACACCCAGAGCCCCAGATTCGAGCGCTTCGGACCTTCAACAATGTCCGGCTCCGACCTTCAGGGCCGGTGGATGCCCTCCTCTGTCACGGAGGAGGACGTGCTAAAGCTGCGAGAGGCCAAGTACCTGTCTTACGAGATTTCGCACAGGCTGCCCGCCGAAGGGCAGGCCATCCCCACCCCCGAGCCCGGCGAGTATGTCGTCTTTGTATCCCACCTTCTTCGGGGTTTAGGCTTCCCGACGGATCCTTTTGTGAGAGGGCTCATGTTCTAATATGGGATGGAATTCCATGACTTGGCCCCGGAGTCCATCCTCCATATTTCCGCATTTATTGTCGTCTGCGAAGCCTTCCTCCGCGTCACTCCCCACTTCGGCCTGTGGCTGAAGACCTTCAATGTGGAGCCGAAGATGACCGGGGGGCGTCAAGCAGAGTGCGGCGGGGCGGCCGTAAGCAAGAGGGCTGATGCCCCGTGGCCCGAGGGCTCCTTCCAAGAGGAGCTCGGCTTGTGGCGGCGGGAGTGGTTCTATATCACCGCTCCGAAGGGCAGCAGGCAGAAGCCGCCGCCCTTATTCCGCTCGGGACCTCCACGACGGTTGATGTCGTGGGTCAACCAAGGGCTCAACTGGGGGTCACCAAAGGACGTGCCCCTTCTGCAGGGCCGGATTCGAGACCTCCAAGCGAGGGAGATCGATCTGGTAGTGGTAATGCAGGTCATGCTGATTAGGCGTCTCCTGCCCTGCAAACGCCGCCCTCTCCGGCTGTGGGAATTTAATCCGGAGGGACCACGGATTCTTCAACACTTCATGGGTATGACACCCATGGAGATGTACAAATTATTCTTCGGACCACAAGTGGCGTGTCCGGAATTGACCGAGGACGCCTGCCTGAGCTGCAATCGCCCGGATACACAAGTAAGTAGCTCCGAGTCCGAACATACCGTTTGTTTGCCTTTCCATGATTCGTCTTTTGACCGATGTCCTTCTAAACAGGAGTGGATAGCGCAAGCAAAACTGATACGATGTCCGGCCCCCCTCCCAGAGACCGTGCCGGATCCCATACTGTTCAGGATGTTGGAGGTTGCGCCTTCAGAAGAAGGCGAAGGGGAAGATAAGGGAGCTACCGCCTCACCCAAGGAGGCGCTTGAAGAAGGGGGGGGACCGAGAATCCCTCCCTCCAGGGGGAGAAGAGGACCGCCTCCGGAGACCCGGAGGCCAAAGCCCCTAAGCGGTGGAAGAAATCTTCACCAGAGGGCCCTGCGTCCGGGGAGGTCCCGGACGCACAGTCTCCCCTAAAGAATCAGCCCTCCAGCGAGCCGTAAGTAGAAAAAAGGGAGTTTAGTAATAAGAGACATCCCTATTTGTGCTTCTGAGGATAACCGAAGCTTTACCTTGTAGTTCGGATCTCCGACCTTCTCAGATGAGCTCGTCTTCGGGGGACCTTCGTCCGGAGATGATGGAGAGCGAGACGCCTCCGTCTGCTGCGCCGTCGGATAGGGCGGACGATCCAGAAGTGTCATCACGGAGGGTATCCCCGAGCCCGGCAGAGCCGAAGAGTTCGGCGCCGATTGGTGTTCGGCCGGGGGAGCTGAATGATCTGCTTGAGAGGGCGTCCATCTCAAAAGATCACCATGCATTGATGAATATGGTGATTGGAAGTGTTTCGTCCGCCGAAAGCGGATTACATAATGCCGTCAGGAGTTTGCTGGCGGGGTTTGAGGTACGTAAAAATGACACACCTTTTGACAGTTTTGCACATAGAAGTGCGCCCTGTATAGATAGTAGCCCCTAAGACTCGGTAGGTTGTCGAAAGCGACAGCGTGCCGAGGATCAAAATCGTAGGTTTCAATCTTCGCCATTCCTATGCAGGTGGCGGATCATCTGGGGGCCAGCCGGACTGATGGAGTTGCCGAACTGAAGCGGCAACTCGACGTTGCGGATGCTGGCATCGCGCTAATCAACAGGCGACTTGACGAATCGCAAGGTAAGTTTTTTCTCCGCAGTCACCTAGTAAGGGAGCCGAAGCCCATCTCTTATAATATTTGTGCTTGACGCATATGGTGCTGCTGCTATGGAGAGCCTTCGGGCCGAACTTGCTCAAGCCAAGGAGCAAGCCAGAAGGAGTAATGCGGCAGCCTTGAGGGCGGCCGAGGAGTTAGAAGCCGAAAGGGCTGAGCACTGCCGAAGCAGGGAAGAGATGGCCAAAATGGCCGTGAAGTTAAAAGATGCTACCGACCGCACTGATGCTCTTGAAAAGGAGCGCCTATCGGAGCGGGAAGACCCGGGGAAGGCCACCGCCGAAGCCAAGGAGGCCCGATCTGCAATGCGGGCTATAAAGAAGGAGTTGCGCCAAGCCGGAGACATTGTGGCTGGCAAGCCCTTTCTACCGCGCCGAAGGTTTACGGATCCCAAGGATGCCCAACTTCGCCAGCTGTGTGGTCCGGAGGATCCTTATATGGATTTAGCGGCAAGTGCGGCGGATGCCGTTGTGCACTTCCGGAGCCAGAAGGATCACAAGACGGAAGAGCTGTTTTGGTCTCAATTCCATAGTCCGGATCGTTCACTTCCGCTGACCGATCGGTTGGCCGAATGGGCTGAGCTGAATAGATTGTCCGGGCTTGCCATGACGGATATCGTGACTCATGTCTGGCCGGATAGGCCCAAGCCGAAGAGCTATTTTGGCTTATTGCAGCAATTTCTTGGGGCGGTGCCGCATATCAAGGAGATCAAGCGGTCGGCCTGCATAGAGGGTGCACGGATGGCACTCGTCCGTGTGAAGACACATTGGACGGAGATGGATGCCGCCGCTGTTGCGACCCAGAGTTCGGAGGAGAGCGGGTTACCCGCCGAGCACTATTTTGGGGAAGTTCTGCGTGGTGCTCATATAATAGAGTCGCAGTGCTTGAAAAATGTCACGTTCAAATGAACGTTTTATTTTGTAAAACAATGTTTATGATATAAGCGCTTTTTGTACTTGTGCGTTCAAGTATTGAAATATCTCCTGTGCGGCCATTTATGTATACGTATGTATAACCTGAAAGATGGCAGTCGTCGGCTTCAGCCCCCACGCACAAGGTGCGGGGGTGTTCGCAAAAATAGCGCATTTTCACACTTAATCCGACGTCTCGGTCCTGTTAAGGAGGTGGTAGCGTAGCAAACGAGGCAACCGGACTATAATGCTTTATCACTTTCACTTAGCCCATGGGGGCACCGCGCTGTCTGAGTTCGGGGCGCGTATGTGCCTGACCGGGAAACGGTCCTTCGTCAAAGCGGAGGAATTCTATACATTTCGGTGGTCGATCGAGTGGTTGACCAGTCTCTCGCTGTATCATGACAGTCAGTTTTCGGCTTTCTCTACTGAGGTACTCGCCCAGCCGAACTGGGGCACAACCGCAGTAGTTCTCCTGGTGCCGCGTTAGCCGATGATACGGAACGTAAGGCAGCAAAACACAGGAGCCGGCAAACCCAACATTTGACCAAAGACATGATTCGGAGCTGATGCATATAAGGCCTAACTCGAGACGCCGAACACTCCCTGAGGTGTTTGGTCTTTATAATAACGGGCGGAATAATGCCCTAAGCCCCTAGTGTCCAGGTACGGGCAAGTTCCTCTGATGCGGCCGATGCCAAAACGTCAGTCTCCTCTCTGGTTATCATGAAAAACCAGGGGATTATAGCAACAAGAGACAGTAAAAAAGGTTTACGCAGGGTCTTAATCTAAAAAGAATCCTTTCAACGGGTCCCTACTGCACATCTGCGCCTGTGTCTCCGTTGTGCCGTTATCCTGGACGGGCGTGCACGTTGTTCATTTGTAAAAAAGAGAGGAACTTAGTTTGAAAAGAAATCGTGCGAAAAGTGCATAAAAATTAAAATATTAATAAACTAATAAAGCTGAGCCTATATTAGCTCGTTGTTGCTTATATGCCCAGCCCATTGTGAAGGGGTGTGCGGCTGGGGAGCCCCTGGCTTATTTATGCCGGACTCGTCTAGCCGTGTCCGGGGTCTTTGAATGACCCTCTTAATGAAATGATGCCTCGTGGACTGGGCACTTTGAGTGTAAGAGACGCGTAATGTGGGATTGCGTTAAAGTGGACAAAAGCTTCACGTCCCAGTAGTGCTTGACAGCTACTTTTGAATGGGGCGACATGAAAGATTAGCTTTTCGCGTCGGAAGTTGTCCGGTGACCCGAACACAACTTCTAGTAATAAGGAGCCTGTGCACTTGGCGTAAGGGCCTGGCGTCACTCCTTTAAAGGAAGTGCGGCTACGTCGAATTTTAGTAAGGTCTATCCCCAACTTGCGGATTGTGTTCAGATATAGCAGGTTTAAATCGCTGCCGCCGTCCATCAGGACTTGTGTAAATTGTAGTCCGTCGATTATAGGATCCAATATCAGAGCAGTCCATCCTGCATTTCGAATGCTTCTGGAATAATCCAGGTGGTCGAAAGTGATTGGTTTTGACATCCAACTTCGAGGTTCTGCTGGGGTGGACCGTGCGACACCTAACTTAATGGGTGCCGCATTATTTTTCCGTGCTATCACATGAAGTGAGTTTACTGCTTTGACTTCATGTGGGAAAGCCTTTTGTTTTCCGTTGTTCTGCTGGTGAGGTTCGTCATCGCCCTCGCTTGGCGCATCGAGCCCCTTGTGTTCGGCATTGAGTCTGCCAGACTGTTTAAAAACCCAACAATCTCGGTGGGTGTGGTTCGCAGGCCTTCCAGAGGTACTGTGGATTTGACATATCCGATCCAAAATTTTGTTTAAGTTGGATAGCTCATCACTGTTGTCCTTAAGAGGCAGTGTTTTATTGTTTGGCCGCGAGCTTTTGAATCCGGCGTTGACCGCCGTATTCTTTGGGGTTTTTTCTTTATTCCGGTGCTGATCCTTTCTGCGCCGTGATTTTCCGTTTCCATCTCTGATCTCAGATGTACTTGGGTCGCTGGTGCTGCGTCTTGCTAGCCAGCTGTCCTCCCCCGCGCAAAAGCGGGTCATGAGGCTTGTCAGCGCGGCCATTGTCCTCGGCTTCTCTTGGCCGAGGTGTCTGGCGAGCCATTCGTCACGGACGTTGTGTTTAAAAGCTGCTAAGGCTTCCGCGTCCGAACAATCGACTATTTGGTTCTTTTTGGTAAGGAACCTGTTCCAGAATTTGCACGCTGACTCTCCGGGCTGTTGAGTTATATGACTTAGATCATCTGCATCCGGAGGGCGGACATAAGTCCCTTGAAAATTTGCTCTAAACGCGTCCTCGAGCTCTTCCCAACTTCCAACAGTGTTTTCTGGGAGGCTTTTGAGCCAATGCCGAGCTGGCCCTTTGAGCTTGAGGGGTAGATATTTTATGGCATGGAGATCATCTCCTCTAGCCATGTGTATGTGTAGTATGTAATCTTCTATCCAGACTCCAGGGTCTGTTGTTCCGTCGTATGCCTCTATGTTTATGGGTTTGAATCCTGCTGGGAATTCATGATCCAGCACCTCATCGGTGAAACATAGTGGGTGTGCGGCGCCCCTGTATTTGGGTGTGCCGCTGTCTTCGAACACTTGACGTGTTGTGTTGCTTCCTGGGGCCCTCTTTTTTGGCCCGTAAATGGACCTGACTGGGCCATCTGGTCTCCCAGGGTGATGAGTCGGCTTGAGTGCGGCGCCGCTTGTTGCTTTTGGCCTGTCATCTGGTCGTCTATCCGGCCAGGCGGCTTCTTTAATTTTTGACTGTGGTGGCTCTATGGCTTCCTTGTCAAATTCTGGCAGCAGCTTGCGCTTCGGGTAGCTCTTTGATTGATGGCCATTGCCATATTTGTCTGCGGTATTGAGTACTTTGCTCCACCTCATTCTGAGTATGTCTTCCGCTGTTTTGAGCTTCCGTTTTTCCTTCTTCAGGCTTCTTGCGGTGGCGACGAGTCTTTTGTGAAGGTTCTTATGCTCCGGTGGTGTGTCCGGCGTTAGGTCGTCCGGACTGTTGATTTTGCCGAGAATGGATTGATTATCCGATTCGTCTTGTTCGGACGGTTGCTTGGTTGCGTGTTCGTTGTCCACTGCTTTGCCCTGCTCTATTGCTGGGTCATTAGGAATGCTGTTTTTGTCGAGGCGGGGCTTGGGGTGGCGCTTGCGTCGCCGTTTTGGTTGTTTATCGGCGGGATTATCCTTTGCCACGCCCTGTTGTTCCTCATTATCGCTTCCTTTTGGGGTATCCACCATATATACGTCATGTGTTGGGGTGGTCTTCCAGTGCCTTGTAGGCGCTGGTTCTTGATCGTCTCCGGCATCGTCGTCCATACCGTCGATGTCCTCGGAGTCGTAGTCTAGCATGTCGGTTAGATCGTCGACAGTGGCTACAAAGTGGGTGGTGGGTGGGGTTTGAATTTCTTCGTCGTCCGTGTCCCAACCATCCTGGCCATAGTCCGGCCAGGGCTCTCCGGATAGCGAGAGATGCTTTAGCGAATTTAGGATGTCACCAAAGGGTGAGTGCTGAAAGATGTCCGTGGCGGTGATCTCCATGATCGGCGCCCAATCGGATTCGATTGGCAGGGGCGCAGGAGGTTCGGAGTCTGGCAGGGAGTCCGGCACCTCGGAGTCACGAGCTTTATAAGGGATAAGGTCAGTGTTCGACTCTATCACCGTGGAAGTTGCAACCCCAGAGGCGGTGTCCAGCCACTGGTCCTCGATCTGCGCAACCGGCTCCGAGCTAAGGACCAGAGTGGATTCGTGTGTGGCCACCAAGGCACTGTCCGGCGGCAGAGCTAAATCATGCCCATCGTGACAGCGCGGCACGCTCGGCTGTGGCTCGAGTCCGTCGAAGATCAAGTCCCCGCGGATGTCGGCCGTAAAGTTTAGGCTTCCGAACCTGACCTGATGGTCACGGGCGTAGCTTTCGATCTGCTCCAGATGGCCAAGTGAATTGGCCCGCAGTGCGAAGCCGCCAAATACAAAGATCTATCCGGGGAGAAAAGTCTCACCCAGGACGGTGTTGTTGTTGATTGAACAAGCCATCGAGCCTATCGGTGACGACACAGAGGAACTCTCAATGGAAGCACCAATGTCAGTGTCAAAACCGGTGGATCTCGGGTAGGGGGTCCCGAACTGCGTCTAGGCGGATGGTAACAGGAGACAAGGGACACGATGTTTTTACCCAGGTTCGGGCCCTCTCGATGGAGGTAAAACCCTACTCCTGCTTGATTGATATTGATGATATGGGTAGTACAAGAGTGGATCTACCACGAGATCAAGGAGGCTAATCCCTAGAAGCTAGCCTATGGTATGATTGTTGTGTCCTACGGACTAAAGCCCCCCGGTTTATATAGACACCGGAGAGGGCTAGGGTTACACAGAGTCGGTTACAATGGTAGGAGATCTACATATCCATATCGCCAAGATTGCCTTCCACGCCAAGGAAAGTCCCATCCGGACACGGGATGAAGTCTTCAATCTTGTATCTTCATAGTCTTGGAGTGCGGCGGACGATGACAATCCGGCTGACGATGACCGTCCGGCTGTCTGGACACCCCCTAGTCCAGGACTCCCTTAACGATCATCTGGACGAAGGGGATACTGACCTGCCTGAGGAAGATTATATATAATTTCATAAGTCCTTGGTTGATTTCCACCTTCGGCTGCACTGCTTGTTTGCTCCTCCACACATGACAGGATCGTTCCGCACTACATTCAGCAAGTCAACATATGAATAAGCTAATTTCATCTTGCGGTGGTCATTGTACCTAGTTACGAATGTAGGAATACCTAGAGCACCATGAGGTTAGCTGACAGCAGGTAGATGCAGCCATATAAATTTTGTGCGGTGCTACCAAAATTGAGGTTTGTATCCCTTCCCGTTATGAGAATTCTTCTTGAAGTTGGTAGAATGTGACAGCTTGTTCTTTGCATCAAACTTGCCTTTCCCCTGAGATTTGTTCTTGTTATTTTGGGGCTGGTTGGGCTGGAAGTTTTTCTTGTGTACCATGTGGGCACTAGAATCTCCCTCAGCGACCCGAGCACGTGTGTCTTTTGCTCTCGCCTTCTCCTCAAAATTAAGAGTGCTAATGAGATCCAAAACAGAAAACTCATGTCTCTTGTTTTTCAGAGAAGTAGCAAAATTGTTCCACGAAGGTGGAAGCTTGGCAATGATGGTCCCAGCAACAAATTTGTCCGGCAACACACACTTAAAGTACTCAAGTTCCTTAGAGAGTGACTGTATCTCATGATTCTGCTGAACAATAGAGCGCTCATCAGTCATCTTGTAGTCACAGAATTGCTCCATGATGTACAACTCGTTGCCAGCGCCCGAGGGCCCAAATGTGGCCTCGAGCGCAGCCCACATGTCTTTGCCGCTGTCAAACGACATATATGAATCCACAATGGAATCCTCAAGAACACTCAGCAGGGCGGCTTTGAAGAGGGTATCCATGTTCTGAATAGCTTCCTGCTGTGTAGGATTAAGATCGCCTCAGGCTTACCCTTAGTGGCGTCATAGCAGTACATGATCTGAAACCAATATACTGCTCTCGTGCGCCACCTTTTATATTGCACCCCCTTAAAAGTAGGCAGCTTCAAAAGTGCAGCAAAACCACTTGTAGTAAATTGCCTATAATCAGGTTTTTGGATTGGATTGTTGAATATATGAGCAATTTACTATGAGATTTAATCCGAATCAGCAGTAAATAGATCATGACGACAATTGCAAACATCAAAGTAATGATGCGGACTAAACCAGGAGGACAGAATCACATACTGTACAGTGGGAGCAGAACTGCTGTGGTTGATGTTGTCACTCATGTCGTTGATGAAGAGGTTACCGAGGTTGGGGAAGAAGGCTGTCGTTGAGGAAGTCGTTGCTGGTAGCAGTCACAGGAGTGTGCTCCCCAAAAACCTGATCGCCCCTCTCCCGTACAGGATCACGAAAGGCGGGGTTTGGAGGACTGCTATCCCTTCTCGCGGTGCATGCCGGAAGGAGGGCTGGAGAAGAATTGCGTGGCGGCGCTAAGATCTGGAACGATGCGAAACCATATGATACAGCGGCGGCTAGGGTAGAGCATGTCAGGTCGGTCGTGCGAGTAAGAACAAGTATAATAGTAGGCCTTTGGCCCCCAAACCCCATGTCCAAGTCAATAATAGCCCCACCAAGGTTTGTCTCAAAAAAACCTAGAGTAATTAAGGCGTCCGTTAGTTCCTTTAGTATAAATACTATATCATTAATAATGGCCCCACCTTTTGTCTCACAAAGTTTGTTGGTGCTCCTGCTACAACCGGCTACAAGTTTACAATCCGCTTCTCTTCTCTCTCCTCTTCTCTCTCCTTCAACTAAGCACAAATACTATATTTAAATCCTTATAGCATGCTTATGTCATCTAATTGTAGTACTTGCTCTAAAGTTACTCTCCACTTTGTAGTCTGAAATGCCGGGCATGCAGTGGGTGGTGCCCTCGGTCGGCGCGCCGCTTCAACGGCGGAAGCAGTGAGAGGTTGCGTCGCCCTGACTTGCCATCAATGTGGAGTGGCAGGCTTAGCTGGCGTTGGGCGGGAAGCACGCACGGGAGGGGCGAGGGGTTTTTGTTGGGCCAGGAAGGTGAGAATCCAACTTGGGATCGGTCCGGGCGGGGAAATATCATGTGCTCCCATACTCTGCATATGACACTAGTCTATGTTACTACTCCCTCCTTTACGGTTTATAGAGATGTTTAGAGTAACATAGTAATATGTTACAGTGTAAGTTACTCCCCACTATGACCAGCCTTGGCCTCTCCCAGTGCTCCACCATGTATAGCTGCTAAGCCTGCCACATAGGCATAAAATATGATGTGGCAAGTTAATTAAGAAGAGAGAGACTAGTTTGGTGACCGCAGGGAGAAATGGTGGAAAGACAGTTTTGAGTCTATAGATAATTAAATGAACCAAGCTTAGCAACAATAAACTAAGCACCTATGCATTGAAGACTTGAGTTACTAAGCCATTTAATGCACTTAGCACCTCATCTAAGCACATCTAAGCACTTAGCACTTAGCACCCCTTGACCATGGACCTTGATGGTGTACGTCACCTTATGTCTCATAATTTTCCTCGTCATCATCTGAGTCCTAGAAGATCTCACCCACCCATCATTAGGCATGCAGCCGCCTTGATAGACAACAAGCACAGAAGGAGTAGAGGCGACTGGGGACGCACCACGTCGTGGGCACTCCGTACGTGCTCGTGTACATGCAGCGTTTGTGTTCTTCCATCGGTGCTAGCTCTAAGGCCGAGGCTGCGGTCGTCTTCGTCTCTGACTAGTCGTTGAGCAACGACGACAAAGAGGTGCTGCAAGAGATGCGTAGGTGCCGCTGTGTGCGAGCTTCGCCGTAGCACGACGAACCGTACGTCGCCGCAGATGGCGCAAGCCTCCATGCAGCCGAGTATGTGTGCATGCATGTGTTATTCACGTGCATTCTGCGGCCGAGTCTGTGTGCATGCACGTGTTGTGTACGTGCGTTGTGTGCTCCATGCTGTGCGCGTATGTGCATGAGTTGGATCGGATGGAGTTAGTGCGTTGGCTTGTGTACATGCGTGGCTGCATGCGTCCTGTACATGCGTGGCTTGTTGCGTGGTTATCAATATAAATTATAAAACATCTTCAACTTAGCATCCTGATGTATCGTTTCTAGTGGTTAGGAAAGAGTTCATGTTCTTTTATTTGTTTATAAGTGGGCAGGCAGCAAAAAACAGGGGAAAATGTGCAAGGTTCCTTGCAGATGCTCCACCACGAGGTTTCTTGCTCCTTCTCGGTCGTCGGGAATCTATGCTCTTCAACTCTTTTCTTTTACGTGAGCTTTGTTCATCCTTTTCCCAACACGCAAGACATCTAGCATCAAGGTGCGCGTGTCATGCAAGAAACTGGTGATAATCAGATAAGCAGTGCATAAGTGAGTCGTGCACTTCGATGGCACCTACGCAACATTTTTCTCCTCGATGGCACGTGAATAGTGCACGTACTCAACGACGGAGCACGGGATGGTAGCAATGACATGGTCAGCCCTTTTTTAGAGAGAGTACATACTAAATAACTTTGATGTGTCGTGTTAACTCGCAGAACGACGAGAAGTTTGATTACGCCTTCTCCCTCGCCAATGCGTGCTCGGTGGCTCGCAGCACGAGGAGAAACTTTTGCTTACAAGCGGTGGACGTGCCGCAGTTCATTTGGTGCCAGATTGCCAGAAGTACTACTGTAGAACCATCGACTTCCGGAAGAGGCGAAGAGCCAAGTGCAAGGTCACCTACTAACCTTAGGCTAGGCGTAGTGGGAGTAACATAAGTAGGGGTACCTGCTTTTTTATTCTAGAAACAACCACACGCGAAAAGCCTGCCGTGTTCACGTCGCACCCCACGCGGTTGGTCTGGCATGTCGCTCAAGGGGGAATGCGTGCTGTGTTGTATTTTCACTTACAAGTGGGACCGCAGTTGAGCAAACCAACTGTTGGCAAACCCCCACCCCGCCCACCGCGCAATGGCTGACAAAACATGAGGGAGAAGAGATGGCTGTAGCATGGACTTTAAGAAAATTGGTGTCAGATGGGACTCTTGTTGGTGGCGTGTGCCGTACTGCTAGACGTGAATGCTAGTTATGTCCCATGCCACCCCACTATATTCAGCCTATATCAAGGTGCTGGTTACGTAGAACAAATTTCCTGGAGTCCGTGCTCAACCCTCCTCCATCTCTCTTCTCAGCTAGCGAGCGGACGCACAGAGCCCATCGTCTGTTTTCTCATATGCGGTCCCACATGTCAGTGAAAATGCAAGAGGACCCACTGAACCTGCACATCTTTCACCTCGGCGTGCTGGTGATGAAAAACAAATCCAATAAAGATCTTTGGTGGCCGCCTTTGGAGTTACTCAAGAGTATTAAGATTCTATTTACAACTTAACCCAAGATGCACATCACGTGGCTTCAACTACCACTCTATTTTCTTGCATGACATGACCTGGATGCTGGATGTCCCACGTGTCGGCAAAAGGAGGAAGAACCCGACCAAATCTTAGGTTGTGCTCTCGGATTAGACTAGTTGTGCTAACTTAAAAAATTTATTGTGTAGAATGGATGCAAGTTTTGGTATTGGAAAGAAGAGTACATCGATATATTGATAGAGCGCAATTTAGTAGACGTTTTAGCACTTTTAGCTAGCATAGAGGCTAGAGATGAGACTAGTGCACTTGTTGATACTAGAATAGAGGCTAGACACAAGACTAGATGCGAGGAAGCAACATGTACTTCTTTACACTCGAAGAAGAAAGAAGCACGCAAGATCGAGCCTCCGCAGATCAACAATGAATGCATCAAGAAGGCACTAATCCAACTTACAGGAGCAATTATGGAAGTTGGATATCTTCTAAAATGTATTCTTGTGGTTCTTGTTTTCTTTGGTCTTGCTTTTCTAGTCAAAATTATCGTTGGAGTTCGTGCAAAACGGAGGTCCATTTGGGGTCGTGCGTTGGAGTTGGCCTTACAAGTGGGACCGTAGTTGAGGAAACCGACTATCAGCAAACCCCCACCTCACCCGCCACGCGATGGCTGAGTTAGAGAAACGACGAGGTTGAAGAGATTGCTCTTGCACGGACTCCAAGAAATATGGTGTCAGATGGATGTCGTGCTGGTGGCGTGTGTCGTACTCCTGGATGTGAATGCTTGTTCTGGCCCATGCCACCCTACTACTCCTACTACTTATATAGTAATAGTAGTATCGAGGATTCGAGGTGCTGGTTATGTACAGCGAACACATTAACATATGGCCCACCTCACAGTGTGGCCAAATTTCCTGGAGTCTGTGCTAGGTTAAAAAGTGTTCCTTGTGAGGGTGGGTGGCTGGTCTCAAGTTTAAAACTTGTTGTATTACGTATACATAGACGTAGAGATAGTGCAAAAGTTCTGAAAGTTTGAACCCAAACATCAGAATGCAATTTCTACTGGACTCATCCGAGGACCTAGGATGATGGGATTTGCAGCTACAGTAAAAACGCCCGCCCAACGCGTGAAGCATGTGAAGCTAGTACAAATAGTATACTACTATTGTTGATTGGCCTCATATGATAACCTGTTGCAATGCACGTACAATTATGTATTCGGAAAATATTTTTTTGCCTCGTCGCAACACTCACTCAGAGAAGCGACTCGAATGCCATTCATAAATTTAGTAAGTTTATCACAGGCATATCATTTTATTAAATACAACAGGTCATCAACCCACATTGACAATGGGGATACCTTATAAATACTAAAGTTTTCATCACACAACAAATAACAAGCAATGAAATGAACTTCAACTCAACCAATCCTCAGTGTTGGAAACGCTTGCTTTGAACCACAAGTGATTCTCTTGGATGGGCCATCTATTGTCAATCTCGAGACCAACGCAGGACTGATCATCTAGGCTGAAGCGGCCTACTATATCAGTACCAGGGTAGGGAACCACCGAAATGTCCGAGGTATAGATACAATTGCTTCTCATAAATGGTAGTAACGTGTGTCAACAGCAGTTGGATCGCCTTTCACCCATCACCGGATAGTTTTCTCCAAGGAAGAGCGAGTTTTCTCCAAGACTATCAATTCTGCACTAGGGAGAAGGTGTTGGCGCTAGCACACCAGTATCCAAACCGAATACCATGCAACAAGTGTTGGAATAGGTCCATAGAGTGCGACCATGGGAGACAACATGTGCTCCCTCGGTAGTAACAAACTCAATGCGCTTTATACAGACAAGAAGAGGTGATCCATTGGAATTAGTTGCCAGGCGGCACTGAGTATATAAGTTCTGCTCGTCCTCATGATCGTGATCATCACCATCGTCATCTCCCCCTTGGTTATAAATTTTTTGAAGTATAGGTGGTGGAATGTTCATAGGACCTTGGAAACACAAGAAGAAGGTTAATTAGTAAAGGGAAAGTTGCTAACCCGCATGCATGTGGATGAAACAATTATAATTATGGTGGAAGACAAATGTACCGAAACTACGAGGATCCCAAGCAAAAATAGTGCATGAGTGGTGGAAGCAAACACAAGACCCTCGTATTGAATTGCATCACAGTACACATACGTGTATAGAAACTGATTTTTGAGTAATATCCATCGAGTCGAACCACAAAGGACGACAACAAGCTTATCGAAGATAGCAACAACTTCATAGTTCTTGTAATTCCAAGAGCGGTTGGGAACTCTACAAATTGCTATCTTCCATAGTAGACAATCACCATGATCGTATTTGAACGTGCGTACAATACCGGTGTGCTCAACCTCTGGGCAGTCTGCTGAGATTTTTCGAAGTGGAACCCGGTGACGAGTGTACACATTCACAAGTTCCCACTCGCAGTTGTACCCAATATAAATAACCCAATCTCCATTTGCGCCTGCCCAATCCTTGCCCTCAAGCGATGGCATCTTAACATCATACGTATCATTATCAAGCGGCATCAACTTGCACAAGGCGAGGCCTCCGTCGTCCCCGCGCCAGTCATCAGGGTCACGGCAAAGAAGATAGGGGAGATCAAACCGCTCCTTCACCCTTGGGTTCCTTGTAATGATGTTATTAGTTGAGTCGAGAATGGTCTTGGACGAACCTGCCATGCTAGCTGAGGTGATGACGTCACACCGATTAATGAGTTCCTCCACCATGTCATCTTTCAGATCGGGGCAAGAATATCGGGGTCGTTTCCGACATGTTCCCTCCATGGAGAAGACGATTGAACAATAGCAGAAGGAAGGGTGAAGGCAAATGGAGGAGGGAGGAAGAGCATGCAATGATCGTTCCAAATCGAGAGGGAAAGGCGAAGAGTCGGTGGATGGTTGCCAGTTTGGCACGGTACACGAAGAGGCGCCCCGGCCTACATGTCCGTTCGGGAAATACTAGTAGAAAAGGACTCGCCGTCGTCTCACTGACATGTTGGAACGGGACCACATGTCAACGAAACATGGTGTGTAATTTCTTGTGCAAAATGCCATCTGGCCGCGTTGGCCCGAGGTGCCACATTAGTTTTTTGAAAGTTTGCCGCATTAGTTATCGACCTTTAATTTTTTTAACATACAATCTAAATGGATAGCTCCTATAGTCATCACAGGTGAGCGGATATATAGGTGGGCTAGGTGGGCAGGTGGTTGATAAGGCGGCAACAATCTGAGTGCTAAAAGAGTTGATCCAATGCTTGGTTTTGTTTTGATTTTCCAACTATGACCATTGGATAGAGTGAATCAATAGCTTACGTTCAAATTGATTCCCATACTATAGAATTTTTGATTCAGTTGGTGTGCTGCTACCATCCAATATTCGCATGTGGTTGTTTCTAGAGTAAAAAAAGGAGGTACTAGTACTTACTGTGGGAAAGGTGAAGTGATGGTTGATTCGCCTGAGCAACTTATTACTGTGGGAATATGGGAGTACCAGCGGATTCAAGGAACAGAGAAATGATGGTTGCTTCGTCCGAGCAACTTACTGTGGCGAAGGTGGGGCTCTGTGATTTTACTGCTCACTAGTCATTACAGGGGTGAATCTTTCCCTGCAATTGTGTTGCGCACTCAATATTGCTGCATGGCAAGTGGAGCCGGATGAAGGATGTCCAGCATGTCGGCAAAACAAAGTTGAATTGTTTCTGGCATTGCTATCGATCCTTTAGGATTTGTTTATATGTACGCATAATTTTAATGAAATTGTACTGTGATGCTATAAAGTTTTCAACTTTGGTTCCCGCAGGAAAAAAAGGTTTCAAGATAGGATTCATGTGTCTTGCCTCGAGATTGTCTTGTTACAACATTCCATCAGATACAAATGAAACTACCATGGCTACTATGGCTAATGCATCTCAATGGTTCGCAGATCAGCGCCAATATTCACATCACAACTGAAGACAAAGTTGTGAGAAGGTGTACAAATAAAGAAAAAAATATTATTGATAGATGCTATTCGTAGGCATGGCTCCATTTCCTTGGCACAATGTTCATTGCTTGGCAGCTAGTTTCACCTAGCTCTGTAGCCAAAAAAGAGGTGTATGGAGGACACTAGAATCCGATCCTTTTGTGCAGCTCCACTAAAATCGAGCGGACCATCCCTGTTTGCAAAGATATCCAGTCAGTGTGATTACAATAATAGTGGAACTAGATGATGAAACATAACACACATAAATAGAAGCCGATCACCTCTACGATCTCTCTTTAGGACTAACTTCTTGTTGGAGAAGATTAGGCACGGAGTTGGATGAGGAGGATAGCACAACCAATATCCCTTTCTGCAGTCCCACAGAAATGTAAAAACGTTGCCCGTGTGACATTTTGGCGGAACTGCACAAAACACTCTTAAGAAAAAAGTGATTTGTGCAGTTCACCAAAAGGTCGCAATAGCAACAAGGTGAAAATGGATAGCCCTGTTTGCAAAAGGAGGTAGAAAGGAAAAAAATTACTGCCCAATAACACGAGTTGAAGACACATACGCTGACAAAAAAGAAGCATATTCCATGTTATAAGGGAAAGATAGAACATGGTGGTTTATCAAAAATGGTTTGAGGATGAGATTGGAAGATGGAAAGTACGCCGGCCGAGATACGATTTAAGCAAACAACTAAAGAAGATCCACATGCAGCAACGTGGGAAGATGGGCAGTGGAGCAAGGCCGGAGGAAGGTGTACCTGAGGGTCATCGGGATATTACTAGGAGGGCGCCGGCGGCCGGGATCTGCCCATACTGCGGCAGCGAGCAAGTGGCGAAGGCCCTACCGCGTCGGAGCTTGGTCGGAGAAAACAGCGGGTACCGTAGGTTGGGACGTGCTGCCTCAACATCGTCGAACGGAGAGACGATGCACATCCTCCCTTTCCACCGGCGGATAGGATGCGGCTGGATCACTGGCCAACACTGAGGGAGAGAGGCCACGGCGGCCTTGGGTGAGATGGTGTGATGAGAGACAAACCCATTTTTCCATTTTCCCCACGGCAATCGTTTTATATTCTGCACGTGCCATTGAGGAGTATATAACTTTATTTAATACTAACATGTCAAGTCAAACTTTGTTCCGTCTAGGCGTGGTACTCGACTGAGGGAGTCCTGGACTAGGGGGTGTCCGGATAGCCGGACTATCATCGTCAGCCGGACTCCAAGACTATGAGGATACAAGATTGAAGACTTCATCCCGTGTCCAGATGGGACTTTCCTTGGCGTGGAAGGCAAGCTTGGCGATACGGATATGTACATCTCCTACCATTGTAACCGACTCTGTGTAACCCTAGCCCTCTCCGTTGTCTATATAAACCGGAGGGTTTTAGTCCGTAGGACGAACAACCATTACAACAATCATACCATAGGCTAGCTTCTAGGGCTTAGCCTCCTTGATCTCGTGGTAGATCCACTCTTGTACTACCCATATCATCAATATCAATCAAGCAGGAGTAGGGTTTTACCTCCATCGAGAGGGCCCAAACCTGGGTAAAAACATTGTGTCCCTTGTCTCCTGTTACCATCCGCCTAGACGCACAGTTCGGGACCCCCTACCCGAGATCCGCCGGTTTTGACATCGACATTGGTGCTTTCATTGAGAGTTCCTCTGTGTCGTCACCGATAGGCTTGATGGCTTCTTCAATCAACAACAACGCCGTCTAGGGTGAGACTTTTCTCCTCGGACAGATCTTCGTATTGGGCGGCTTCGCACTGCGGGCCAATTCACTTGGCCATCTGGAGCAGATCGAAAGCTACACCCCTGGCCATCAGGTCAGATTTGGAAGCCTAAACTTCACGGCTGACATCCGCGGAGATTTGATATTTGATGGATTCGAGCCACAGCCGAGCGTGCCGCACTGTCACGAGGGGCATGATTTAGCTCTGCCGCCAGACTGTGCCCTGGAGGCCGCACACGAGTTCGCTCTGACCCATAGTTTGGAGCAGACCGCGTAGGTCGAGGACAGGTGGCAGGACACCGCCTCGGGAGCTGCAACTTCTACGGCGATGGCGCCGAATACTGACCTTGTCCCTTATAAAGCTCGTGAATCCGAGGCGCCGAACTCCTTGCCGGACTCCGAACCTCCTGCGCCCCTGCCAATCGAATCCGATTGGGCGCTGATCATGGAGTTCATCGCCGCGGACATCTTTCAGCACTCGCCCTTTGGCGACATCCTAAATTTGCTAAAGCATCTCTCGTTATCAGGAGAACCC
This sequence comes from Triticum dicoccoides, assembly GCF_002162155.2. Lineage (NCBI taxonomy): Eukaryota > Viridiplantae > Streptophyta > Magnoliopsida > Poales > Poaceae > Triticum > Triticum dicoccoides. The sequence continues at coordinate 299,091,048 of NC_041381.1, forward strand.
TGGCCGGACTGCGGTCAGGATGGTTGGGATGCGGACGACGAAGAAATTCAAAGCCCACCCACCACCCACTTTGTAGCCACTGTCGACGATCTAACCGACATGCTAGACTACGACTCCGAAGACATCGACGGTATGGACAACGATGACGGAGACGATCAAGAACCAGCGCCTACAGGGCACTGGAAGACCACCTCGTCATATGACATATACATGGTGGACACCCCAAAGGATGGGGACGGCGAAGAAGCAGCGGAGGCAGATTCTTCTAAGAAATAGCCCGAGCGCCGACGTCAGCGGCGCCGCTCTAAATCCCGCCACAGTAAGAATGGAGATTCTGGCACCGGAGATAATAACACCCCAGAGAGTGCTGAAGACAACCCCCTCCGGCAAGATTCAGCACAGGAGGACGGAGTAGCGAGCCCTCAAGAGAGAGCGGCAGACGAGGAGATAGACGATGACAATTACATGCCTCCCTCCGGAGACGAGGCAAGCCTCAATGACGACGAATTTGTCGTGCCAGAGGATCCCGTCGAACAAGAGCGTTTTAAACGCAGGCTTATCGCCACGGCAAATAGCCTAAAGAAAAAGCAGCAACAGCTTCAAGCTGATCAAGACCTGCTAGCCGACAGATGGACCGAGGTCCTCGCGGCCGAAGAATATGATCTCGAACGCCCCTCCAAGAGCTACCCAAAACGCAAGTTGCTCCCCCGACTAGAGGAGGAAGCATACAAACCTTCATCACCAGCGCACAATACAGCAGACCGACCACCCCGTGGTCGTGACAGAGAGGCATCTAGGCCCTCCATCAGGACCGTACCCCGGCACCGCTCGAAAAGTACGAAGCCACGAGGGAATGCGCCGGACTTGCGGGATATATTGGAGGACAAGGCAAGACAATCCAGATCTATCTACGGATCACGTGGGAGCCCCACGACCCACGACGACTACCGTCGCGCCGGATACAACAACTCTGGCCGGGCCGAACACAGCAGACAACGCTCTCTTGAGCTACGTCGTGATATTGCTCAATATAGAGGCGCCGCACACCTACTATGCTTCACAGACGAAGTAATGGATCATCAAATCCCTGAAGGGTTTAAACCCGTGAACATTGAATCCTACGATGGCACAACAGACCCCGCGGTTTGGATTGAAGATTATCTCCTTCATATCCATATGGCCCGCGGCGACGATCTCCACGCCATCAAGTATCTCCCACTCAAGCTTAAAGGACCAGCTCGACATTGGCTTAACAGCTTGCCCGCAGAGTCAATTGGGTGTTGGGAGGACCTGGAAGCCGCATTCCTCGACAACTTCCAGGGCACATATGTGCGACCACCAGACGCCGATGACCTAAGCCACATAATTCAGCAGCCAGACGAATCGGCCAGACAGTTCTGGACACGGTTCTTAACAAAGAAAAATCAAATCGTCGACTGTCCGGATGCAGAGGCTCTCGCAGCCTTCAAACATAACATCCGCGACGAGTGGCTGGCCCGGCACCTAGGACAGGAAAAGCCGAAATCCATGGCAGCCCTCACATCACTCATGACCCGCTTCTGTGCGGGAGAGGACAGCTGGCTAGCTTGCAACAAAAACCTCAGCAAAAATGCTGGCAGTTCGGATACTAAGGACCACAATGGCAGGTCGCGTCGAAACAAAAACAAACGCCGGTTAACGGCGATAACAATGAGGATACGGCAGTCAACGCCGGATTCAGAGGCTCTAAACCCGGCCAGCGGAAGAAGCCATTCAAAAGAACTACTCCGGGTCCGTCCAATTTGGACCGAATACTCAACCGCTCTTGCCAGATACATGGCACCCCCGAAAAGCCAGCTAATCACACCAACAGAGATTGTTGGGTATTCAAGCAGGCAGGCAAGTTAATTGCCGAAAACAATGACAAGGGGCTGCACAGCGACGACGAGGAAGAGACTCGGCCGCCGAACAGTAGAGGACAGAAGGGTTTCCCCTCACAAGTGCGGACGGTAAATATGATATACGCAACCCATATACCCAAGAGGGAGCGGAAGCGCGCACTTAGGGACGTATATGCGATGGAGCCAGTCACCCCGAGGTTCAATTCATGGTCCTCTTGCCCGATCACTTTCGATCGAAGAGACCACCCGACCAGTATCCGCCATGGCGGATTCGCCGCATTGGTTTTAGACCCAATTGTCGACGGATTTCACCTCACTAGAGTCCTGATGGACGGCGGCAGCAGCCTGAACCTGCTTTATCAGGATACAGTGCGCAAGATGGGCATAGACCTCTCAAGGATTAAACCTACAAAGACGACCTTCAAAGGCGTCATACCAGGTGTTGAGGCCAATTGTACAGGCTCAGTCACACTGGAAGTGGTCTTCGGATCCCCGGATAATTTCCGAAGCGAGGAGTTAATCTTCGACATAGTCCCGTTCCGAAGTGGCTATCACGCTCTGCTCAGACGAACCGCGTTTGCAAAATTCAACGCGGTACCGCATTATGCATACCTTAAGCTCAAGATGCCAGGCCCTCGTGGAGTCATCACGGTCAACGGAAATACTGAACGCTCCCTCCGAACGGAGGAACACACAGCGGCTCTCGCGGCAGAAGTACAGAGCAGCCTTTTAAGGCAATTTTTGAGTCCGGCCGTTAAACGACCAGACATGGCCAAATGCGCCCGGAGTAACATCAATGAAGACCACCTGGCACGTTCCGAGCATGCGTAGCAATGCGGCCCCAACCCCAGCCCTTGCATGATTGCAAGACCAGCTCTTCGCGTACATCATTACGCTCTGGAGATACCATGGGCATAGGGGGAGGGGCACGACCATGACAGGCCCAGAGTCCGGCTTAACCACACCAGGGGCTACCAAGTGTGTCACTCTTTTTTCTTTTTTTTTATTTTCCACAGGACTCCGTTCACCAGAGGCCCTGTCCGGCAGTAGATCTGCCGAACTCATGATGCAACAGCCAGGGAGGGACAAAGGCTACGACGAACACTCAGGTGGTCTCCATTATGAGCATTAAATTTGTTAAATACACCAGTCCGCAGCCCACCCCTGGAGGGGGACATGTTTAAAATAGTCCAATCCCTTGCTTACCGCACTATTTGTATCGTTCTGCACTCATGGCAGAATTCCTTGAATAAAACAATGCATCACTTTCTGTTTATAATTGCATTCCATTCTTTTTATTATATGTTCATCTATGACATCTTGCATCCGTACATTTTGGTACAGCCGAATACACCAGGGGCTTATGTTCCCCGCATTATGGTGTGGCAAGTCCGAACACTTTCACAAGTGCGGCACCCCGAACTTATAGCACTATATGCATTGGCTCCGAATCATGTCTTGGGTCAATAGTTGGGTTTGCCCGGCTCCCATGTTTTGGTACCTTACGTTCCATTCTATCGGCTAAGGTAGCACTGGGAGAACCACTGCAATTGCGCCCCGGTTGAGCTGGGCAAGTGCCTCAGTGGAGAAAGCTAAAACTGACTATCATGATAAGGCGAGAGCCGGTCGCTGTTCGAGAGGTCTTTTCGAGTCCCTAAAGACTTATGCCGCTTAGAGCGAGGAACCGGCTTCGTCCGGCCCAGGCGTGGATAGCACCCCGAACTCGGTCTTCCGAATACTAGGGGCTTCGCCAAAATTTAAAATTATAGAATTCTATGGCTAAGTGAGAGTGTTCAAGCATTATAAGTCCGGTTGCCTTGTTCGTTGTGTTGAGCGCCTCCCTAGATGGACCCAAAAATGGGAACAAGAGTGCTCAAGTTTATCCCGAACACCCCAGCACTCGTGGCATGGGGACTGAAGCCGATGACTTGCCATTTCTCAGATTTAATAAAGACCGCACAGAAGGTAATATTTTAAATCAATAAGCATTGCTTAGCGCATATGAACAAAGTTTTCATCGCACAGGATAACACATTGCGAGTTTACTCAATAATTACATCTTTGGGGCACTCATCCGCAATCTTGCGGGCACCCTTCAGGGCACTCTTATAGTACATTTTGGGCGTACGATACTCCTTGCCCGTCGGCGGCGCGTCCGTGATAAGCCTCTCAGCATCCAGCCTGCCCCAGTGCACCTTTGCACGGGCAAGGGCCCGACTGGCACCTTCAATACAGGCGGAGCGCTTGATGACCTCCACCCAGAGGCACGCATCCACCAGCCGCCGCACGAGACCGAAGTAGCTCCCAGGCATGGCCTCTTCAGGCCACAGCCGGACTATGAGGCCCTTCATGGCCTGATCGGCTACCTTGTGGAGCTCGACCAGCTGCTTCAGCTGGTCGCTAAGGGGCACCGGATGTCCGGCCTCAGCATACTGAGACCAGAAGACCTTCTCCGTTGAGCTCCCCTCCTCGGCCCGGTAGAATGCGGCGGCATCGGACATGCTGCGAGGCAGATCTGCAAACGCCCCTGCAGAGCTCCGAATTCGAGTAAGTAACAGGTAATTTACATTCACATGCTTGCTTTGCATGAAAAATGCCTTACCCGCCGCTATCTTCTTCATCGCCTCAATCTCCTGGAGGGACTTATGGGCCTCGGCCTTAGCGGCTTTGGCACTTTCAAGAGCCGAGGCAAGCTCGGACTCTCGAGTCTTTGAGTCGTGCTCCAAACTCTCATGCTTTTCCATGAGAGCCTGGAGCTCTTGCCGCACCTCCGCCACCCGCGCCTCCTGCTTCTCTCGCTCCGCTCGTTCCGTGGCCGCATTGTGTTCGGCTGCGGACACGGCCTCCTTCAGGGTCGCCACCTTGTTCGTGGCCCCTGCAGTACCCACGTTATCCTTGTTACTTCTATTGCAACCAAAATCCTTTTCTGTAAGGTACAAAGTTAAAAGTGGTGTTACTCACCTTCTTTGTCCTCCAGATGCTTCTTGGCAAGGCCGAGCTCTTGCTCGGACCGCTCGAGGTCCTGCTTCAAAGCACCGACCTCCGCAGTCAGTGCGGCAGAGGTCAGCAGCGCAGCCTGCAAACCCATATTGACATAATTTTTAGCACTCCTGCGTATATCTTTTTTAGATCCTTAGTCCGGTTTTTCTTTCCGAACACCGAACCGAGCATCAAGGGCTACTGTCTATGCAGTATCACATTGCATATTTTAAACTTCTTACCTCAAAGCCTATTAGAAGGCTACTGCAGGCTTCGGTCAGCCCACTCTTGGTGAGCTAAACCTTCTGAATCACCGCACTCATGATAGTGCGGTGTTCTTCCTCGATGGAAGCACCGTTAAGCGCCTCCAACAAGTTGTCCGGCGCCTCCGGTTGGATGGAGGCTGCCGGCATCACGGTCTTGCCCTTCTTACGAAGGGGCCGCCTGCCAGACTCCGGAACCACTGCGGGTTCCGGCATGGAGTCCGGCGCAAAGTTCGGGAGGCTGCCTTGCGGCACCTCCGGAGCCTCCTCCTGATGGGTCCCCTCCTGGGATCCCACCTCGGCGTCGTCAGCATCACGAGGGGTGGAGGCGGTCGGAATGGAATCCACGTCCAACGGAGCCAAGGACCCGCTCGATGAAGCGGGAAGATCATCATCGGCCGGACTACAGGTAGTGTGCGGCATTAGAAGGACACTATGTGACACAAAAGAGAAATTATAAATCATACAGGAATCCGGATACATACGATCTTGCCGGAGGCCTGGCCCTTGAGGGCCACTCTTCGTCGCCAACGTTGGTGTTGGTGGAGCTGTCCGGGGGAAGGGTCCTTCCCCTCTTGGACCCTTCGGCCTCCCCTGTTGGGGAAGCCTTCCTTTTCCTCTCTCCCCGCTCCGGGGGAGAGTCCTCTTTCTCCTCCTCGTCTTCGGGGGAGGAGTCCGCCTCGGAGCCATCGGACGATGAGTCCGATATCACCTGGCGCCGGGAACTTCTTCGAGTTCCCGTGGCCTTCTTCTTGGCCTTCTTCTCCGGCACCACATAAAGTGCCGGGACTAGCAGCCCCGTTAAACGGGCGTCCGCTGGGTCATCGAGAAGGGGAGCCGGACAGTCTACCTGTTCGGACGTCCTCTGCCAGTCCTGTCAAAGGCATTGGGAGTTTTAAATCCCACATAGAGTCAAACTATGAAAGAAAATAAGTGTCCCATAGAGGATAACAAAGCTTACCTCGCCGACCGGGCGCTTGGTGTTGAATCCGTGGTCTTCCGTCGCGGATGCGGGGGCTTCTCCGCCCTTGAACAATACCCTCCAGGCAGCTTCGTACGTTGTGTCGAAGAGCCCGCTCAGGGTCCGGTGCTGTGCCGGATCGAACTCCCACAAATTGAAGGCCCGCTATTGGCAGGGGAGAATCCGGCGGACGAGCATGACCTGGATCACATTGACAAGCCTAAGCTTCTTGTTCACCAAGGTCTGGAGACAGGACTGAAGTCCTGTCAGCTCCTCCGAACTGCCCCATAGCGAGCCCTTCTCTTTCCAGGAGGTGAGCTGCATGGGGATACCAGATCTGAACTCGGGGGCCGCTGCCCATTTAGGGTCACGTGGCTCGGTGATGTAGAACCACCCCGATTGCCATCCCTTGATGGACTCCCCGAAGGCCCCCTCGAGCCATGTGACGTTGGGCATTTTGCCCACCATGGCGCCTCCGCACTCGGCTTGGACGCCCTTCACTACCTTCGGCTTGACATTGAAGGTCTTTAGCCACAAGCCGAAGCTGGGGCTGGATGCAGAGGAAGGCCTCGCACACGATGATAAACGCCGAGATGTTGAGGATGAAGTTTGGCGCCAGATCGTGGAAGTCCAGGCCGTAGTAGTACATGAGCCCCCGGACGAAGGGATGCAACGGGAAGCCCAGTCCGCAGAGGAAGTGGGGAAGGAATACGACCCTCTCATGGGGCCTGGGGGTGGGGATGAGCTGCCCCTCGTCGGGCAGCCTGTGCGCGATGTCGTTGGAAAGGTATCCGGCGCCGCGCAGCTTTTCGATGTGCCCCTCCGTAATGGAGGAGGCCAACCACTTGCCTCCCGCTCCGGACATGACTGGAGAAGGTCGAGACAAGATGTGCGGACTTGGGCGCTGGAGCTCGAGTGCGCGGAGATGGATAAGCAAAGGAGGAAGAAGGCGTAGGTAAAAGGTGGATCCTTATCCCCTTATATATAGGCGGACGAAGACTATGCGTCCCCACCGGCCTGGTAAAACTCGCTTATCTCCCAAGCGCCACCATCAATGGCGCGGTTGGGTTACCCACGTCCGTATTGATGGGAATCCCGGAATAGGGGAAGACGATCTTTGCTTCGACAAGACGTGCCAAGGAAACCGCTTCGCTAAACGCGCGGAGGTGGTATGATAAGAAACAATTCAAGTAAAGGCTTGGTGGTGGTATGACGTCATGCCACAAAATATGTCAGCAGATTGAACTTGTGTACATATTATTCTCTCTACGGTGGAATGTGGAATTTATTTTTGCAGAGCCGGACACTATCCTGGCATTCACAATCTTCTATGAGTTATTCGGAGGAGGAACCCGCCTTGCAATGCCGAACAATATGCACGCCAGACTCATCGCCATTGAAGCCTGGTTCACGGGCTAATGAGGGAGTCCTGGACTAGGGGTGTCCGGATAGCCGGACTATCATCGTCAGCTGGACTCCAAGACTATGAAGATACAAGATTGAAGACTTCGTCCTGTGTCCGGATGGGACTTTGCTTGGCGTGGAAGGCAAGCTTGGCGATACGGATATGTAGATCTCCTACCATTGTAACCGACTCTGTGTAACCCTAGCCCTCTCCGGTGTCTATATAAACCGGAGGGTTTTAGTCCGTAGGACGAACAACCATTACAACAATCATACCATAGTCTAGCTTCTAGGGCTTAGCCTCCTTGATCTCGTGGTAGATCCACTCTTGTACTACCCATATCATCAATATCAATCAAGCAGGAGTAGGGTTTTACCTCCATCGAGAGGGCCCGAACCTGGGTAAAATCATTGTGTCCCTTGTCTCCTGTTACCATCCGCCTAGACGCACAGTTCGGGACCCCCTACCCGAGATCCGCCGGTTTTGACACCGACATCGACCCTTCTTCGAGTAAACAACCGCTACACGCGTCAAATTATCACGTGGGCTGCCTTTTCGTACATAAACAAACTCCATCGTGTACCCGCGCAGTTGTGGCCGGGAATGAGACGTGAGTACATGCGTACTGCATGCACTTCTTCTTTTGGTGCAGGTACGTACGTGGGTGGGTGTGAGCGAGATGGTTTGTGCGAAAAAGAGGCAATGTGTTGATGATATCTCAAACAGAAAAACGTAACATATGCAATGTGTGTGAAACGGAGTCAATGACGTGAGTTATCGATAGAATTGAAAACAGGGATGAAGTGTGTGGCTGCGCGATCGATAAAGAGTGCCATCGAATTTGTGTTTTCCCACGTCAAACATACAGGGCGGCTGGCCTACTGGAATTTGAGAGGGCAACGGTGCAGTTTTTCTCCGTGGCATGGATACCTACCTACAGCGTTCGACTATCGGTGTGTGTGT
>NC_041381.1:299099636-299101681 GCF_002162155.2 Triticum dicoccoides
GGCAGAGACCGATCGACTAGTATATGTGTGGGGAAGGAGAGAGACCTAACTATGTATTGAGGGAGATCGATCGACATCCATGGATATGTGTAGCAGAGGAATAAGGTTGGGAGAAAGGCAAAGGTAGAGCGTCGGAGGGTTGGTGGTGCAGTGGCGTCTCACAAATGGTGGGAGAGGTCTGCTAGACAAACGGAGGGTACGAGTGCAATATCAATAAGAGAGGGCGGGGGATGTCTGTCTGTCTGTGCATATGCGTGTGAGAGACGGGTCGGGAGGTATGCAAGGATGATGAGGGGAGACGATATGGTTGTGGTAAGAACATGTAACTATATAGGAAGATCAACCGTCGTGTGTCCGAGAAAGGGAGAGACATAACAAGCGAGGTAAGTGTATCGGTGCGTGGGGAAAACGAATTATAGTCGACCTGGCTATATGTAGGGAGATCAGTTTGTATACACGCCTGCATGTGTTAGAAGCAAATAAGGTCCGGAGAGACAGACAGGGGGAGAGGGGTGCGGCTAGGAGGTGGTGCGAGAGTCCTACTGATACGTCTCCAACGTATCTATAATTTTTTATTGTTCCATGCTATTATATTACCCCTTTTGGATGTTTATGGGCTTTATTTTACACATTTATATCATTTTTGGGACTAACCTACTAACCGGAGGCCCAACCCATATTGCTGTTTTTTTGCCTATTTCGGTATTTCGAAGAAAAGGAATATCAAACGGAGTCCAAATAGAATGAAACCTTTGGGAGCGTGATTTTTGGAACGAACATGATCCGGAGAGCTTGGAGTGCAGGTCAAGAAGCTTCCGAGGGCCCCACGAGATAGGGGGCCGCGCCCCGCCTGTAGGGCGCGCCCCTGTCTCGTGGGTCCCTCTGGCGGCCACCAACGTACTTCTTCCTCCTATATATACCTACGTACCCCGAAAACATCCAGGAGCACCACGAAACACAATTTCCACCGCCGTAACCTTCTGTATCCGCAAGATCCCATCTTGGAGCCTTCGCCGGCACTCTGCCGGAGGGGGAATCAACCACGGAGGGCCTCTACATCAACATCCTTGCCCCTCCGATGAGTTGTGAGTAGTTTACCATAGACCTACGGGTCCATAGTTATTAGCTAGATGGCTTCTTCTCTCTTTTTGGATCTCAATACAATGTTCTCCCCCTCTCTTGTGGAGATCTATTCGATGTAAACTCTTTTTGCGGTGTGTTTGTTGAGATCCGATGAATTGTGGGTTTATGATCAAGTTTATCTATGAATAATATTTGAATCTTCTCTGAATTCTTTTTTGTATGATTGAGTTATCTTTGCAAGTCTCTTCGAATTATCAGTTTGGTTTGGCCTACTAGATTGGTCTTTCTTGCCATGGGAGAAGTGCTTAGCTTTGGGTTCAATCTTGCGGTGTTCTTACCCAGTGACAGAAAGGGTTGCAAGACACGTATTGTATTGTTGCCATCGAGGATAACAAGATCGGGTTTATATCGTATTGCATGTGTTTATCCCTCTGCATCATGTCATATTGCTTAATGCGTTACTCTGTTCTTATGAACTTAATACTCTAGATGTAGGCAGGAGTCGGTCGATGTGTGGAGTAATAGTAGTAGATGCAGGCAGGAGTCGGTCCACTTGTTATGGACGTGATGCCTATATACATGATCATGCCTAGATAATCTCATAACTATGCGCTTTTCTATCAATTGCTCGACAGTAATTTGTTCACCCACCGTAATACTTATGCTATCTTGAGAGAAGCCTCTAGTGAAACCTATGGCCCCTGGGTCTATCTCTTATCATATTTGCTTTCAATCTACTTTTATTTGCATCTATCTTATAAAATACCAAAAATATATTTATCTTATCATACTATCTTTATTAGATCTCACTTTCGCAAGTGGCTGTGAAGGGATTGACAACCCCTTTATTGCGTTGGTTGCAAGTTCTTAGTTTGTTTGTGTAGGTGCGTGGGACTTTTGAGGAGCCTCCTACTGAATAGATACCTTGGTTCTCAAAATTGAGGGAAATACTTACGCTACAC
>NC_041381.1:299102080-299120920 GCF_002162155.2 Triticum dicoccoides
CATTGAAAAGAGGGGCAGGAGTGTGCACCTGCGTGGAACCGTATTGGACATAGGGGGGCATGGACGGTGGGAAGATAAGGGGGAAGGATGTATGTGTTTGTTGTAGGCACACTTGGCTAGAGAGGTATATCGACCGGTGTGTGCCGAAAAGGAGCCAGGGGCCTACACACACCGCGGGTGGACGACCTAAAGATAAATAATGAATGTGCGTGATGGAGGGATGCTAAGGGTGGGTGAGAGAGCGTGTGCATGCACAATAGAAATTTAGCACTAGCTAGCTACAAATAGAAGAGGACCGTGAAGGTGTAAAAGACGAACAAAGATCATAATTCATTATAAAAAAGTGGATATGGAACTTGAAGAAGATATCATAATGTAGAACGTTGATTATAATTTGGGCTAATGTGTGGCTTTTGCAGCTCAGGTCTAAATACTTGTCATAATGTGGGGGGCGGGGCACTATACTTTGTGTGATAAACACGATGTACATATGGAACATGGTTTAGATTATGAATATATAGTTAGTACATCAAATGTACTATTATTTCGAATCAACATCAAGTGTATTCAAAAAATAGTATTCGAGTTCATGTAGTACACATAGTTCATATCTATCTCTATAGTAATCATGTGGCGTGTTATTAGGGTAATACACGAATGATGGTTGAAGTTGGCAACAATCATGATTGTAGATTCTTATTGAAATAGAGAAAAGAATTCAAATTCAGTTCGAATTGCAGCGGTAGTATAGACATTTGGAATGCACTAAAATGTTGGTATGAGTAGGTTAGATGCATGTAAGCGAAAACATTTAATTGGACATAACATGGATTCATAGTCCCTCCTTCCATCTATATAGGGCGTAATGAGTTTTTTAAGACCACCTTTGACTATTGACAAGATTAATAGTAAATGACATGCACAATTTGAAAATTATATCATTGAAAGAACCTTTCATAGACGAATTTAACGGTGTTCTTTGTGTAAGTTGTAGGTCATATATTATTGCTCTAATATTTGGTCAAAGTTAGCATCAAAAAATGCATTAGGCCCTACATAGATGGAAGGAGGGAGTAGCTTTGAATAGCATTTGTATAGTAAAACGGAGCAAGACTCTCTCTTTGTGTGGTGTGAATAGTTTTATTTTTTTTGTTTTCTTTTTGGTTGAGGGAAGTGTGAATTGATTTGGTACGTACAAGTACAATATTACTACACGTTAGGCTTGTCCCTAAAATTCAACCCGTGCCTTGTTATATCCCAAAAATTCAGATATCGTGCTCCCAAAACTAGCGCCTTCACAACCCGCGCCTTGCTATCCCGAAACTACAACGCGCGTGAAAACTCCCTCTAGCTGCCAAATCCCGACCCGCGAAATCCCCCTTCTAACCCTGAGCCGAAAGGGTGTAACATCCCAAAATTCTAAATTTTGGAATGTTATATTAAATAGATAGTTATGATTGATTGTTTGATTGATTGTGTGAAGTTGAGTGACATTTGAAACTTTTGAAAGTTAAATGAGAGGGAATAAAAGGACTTTTCCAAACTTTCATCTTGCTTTTATGGTATCTATGAATTCAAGTTCTTTTCAAATACAAAACCCTAGAGAGAAGATGACATGACTTCTTCCATTTAATAAATGAAAAGGGTTTTCAAAAGATTTTGAATTTCATTTGGAAATATTTTCAAATTCAGAAACTTTAAGCAACTCAATGATTTTCATGAGAGAAGATAAAACGACTCCTTCAAAACATGTGAAATATGAGTTGGGAGTTTAAAAGAAATCCAATTTAAAATCCTTTTGAAATTATTTTCAATTGGGAGTTATTTGGGTTTTATTCAAATTATTTTTCTCCAAAAATAAAATATATGGAAATTAGGGTAAAATGATTCCCTACATCAAAAAATTGGAGAGAAATAAATTTGAATTATTTTGGTATTTTTAAAATGATTTTTATTGGAATTTATTAGAGCGGTAGCACTCTTTGCTTTATTTAAAATTTTGTGGATTTTATTTGATGCTAGAAAATGTTCATGCTGTAGGAAATAATTTTCTGAAAATTTTGATATATTATATGCCTATAGTATATTTCTATTTTGTATGGTTTATTTTATTTTTGCTGTTTGCTAAATGTTTTTATTAAAAACTTCATCTCCGGACCGGGCCAACTCGGCCGAAGCCCAGCCAGCCGGCCCAAGTCACCGCCGCCTTTCTTCCCCGTGCGCGACCGGGACTCCACCCGGAGTCCGGCGCCGATCCGCCACCGTTCGCCCTTCGGCCAAGGCAGGCCTCGCCCCTTGAGCCCTTTATAAGGAGCCGGACCCCGACGCCGCCCTCTCTTCCTCGCGCCTTGCGCCACCACCACTGCATCTGTCGCCGCCGCGACGGAGTTCTCGCCTCCGCCGAGCTTCCTCGCCGCCGCCCCGCACCTCCCCGACCCCCGTAGCCACCACCCACCTCACCGCCGTCCCGCGCCGCACCCATCCGTTCACTCTGCCGAGCCGGAGGGCCACAAGAGCCTCCGCCCCGGCCGGACCCGAGCCGTCGTCGCCGTCCCGTCTCCCCGTTGACCGTCGCCGCCTCCGCGGTAACCGCCGCCTCTCCCCTCGTCCGTTAGATCAAAGATCAACGACTCAGATTAGATCTAGGTTTTTTTTCTCCAACCGTTTCTTCTAATTTATGAACGTCCGCTTGATAAGCTCTGGAACAAATGGTTTTGGCCTGTATAAATCTGCCACGTGTCCAGGGACCTATTTGCATTTTTTTCTTCACAGTTTAGTACCTAATCTTTAAACGTTCACTACTTTTTACTCGTGTATCCAAATCCAACGAAACCAACGCCCACTTCTTTGTTATGATCCCCTCTATCCAGTAAAACAACTTAAACATGTTTTTGAAAGTTTAAAATTTGATTTTCAAACAGTTTAGTATTTGAACTTCGTTGGATCGTAACTTGAGTTTTATAACTCCGTTTGAGTTGATTCTTTTTGCAAATCGAAGCTCTTGACCTAAACTTTCTAACAAGGATAAATCCACATAATTTTGGTACTGTTAGGAATTGTTTTATGTTGCAAGAGTTATTTGCTTGGTTTTGATGTTTTCCAAATTGTCTTCTTCGTTCTTTCCGATCTTTTGAGTGATTGCTTATGTGTGGTCACTATTGCTTGCTTACGATAGGTTGAACGGAGTGTGACGAGTAGAACTATAAGGAGTGTTGAGTGCGAAGGTTCTTCATTAATAGTACAGGAAAGTTCGCACTTTGATCATACCTCTTTACTACCCAGTTTTATTGCATTGGATCAATCCTCAAACAATTGCATGATTAGGATCTGATTAATATGTGGGTATTGGGAAGTAGTTGATGAGGTAGAACCTATTGCCCTGTTTATTACCAAACCCTTGGGAGTTACTTCAATGTTATGCTTATATTGCTATGCTATGCTTGTAGACGTGGATTGGGTGAGTGTATCCATGATAGATGTGAGAGTTGTTAATTAATGGTTAACTTAAGGTGGCTACTTTAATACACATATGGGTGGATTGAGGCACCTGGGGAACCCAGTGTGCCTGTTTTTTTGGAAATCTCGGGGTTCCGTGTGATTTCCCTATGGACCGCCACCCAGGCTCAAAGGGACCATAAGATTATTCATGCTAGAAACTTCCGTGTGCAGCCGCAAGGCATTATGGGCTCTGGCATAGTTGAGTAAGTTGTGGGAAACCTTTCCATGATGGGCTAGCAGATGTAGCAGATTGTAGGTGTACCGGCCTATCTATCGGTCAAGGGGACCTCTTTAGAAAGACTGTGTCTCGGTCATCCGTTTCTCAAACATCATGCAGTGCGAGAAATCCAACGGAGGAGATCGAGTCTTGTGGAGAAAAGTGCGCAAACCTCTGCAGAGTGTACAAACTAATCATGGTTAGCAGTGTCCCCAGTTATGGACATTTTGAGTATCTGGTTCTTGGATTATCATGTTGATCTCAGCACTCTATAATTAAATTGTTGGGTTGTTAATAATTACTTGTAATGGGATTGAGAGGGGGATTACCTTTGCAGTAGGGAAAAATTGGCTTTTCGCAAAAACATATTTACCATAGAGCCTCCACCAGACATATATGCATGTAGTGATAGATATTATTCATCATCATCCTATGGTATGAATTTGCCAGTACATTCAATGTACTGACCCTTTGTGGCTGCAACGTCTTATGTTGCAGGATTCTTACGATGAGTAAGTGATATGTTAGGGTTACGATTTCTACACTCAAATTTGCCGTTGGTGTTGATGGGAATCCACAACCTTGTTGTTACTTCCGCTATATGGATTGAGGTAATAGTATTTACGTTATTTTATACATGTGATTTACCTCTGTTATAAATCCTCGAGTACTGTGTGTGTCAGCATACCGATCCAGGGATGACACTTAAGCACAGAGACTTGTCGTCTGAGGTCGGGTCGCTACAAAGGGCCGCTAGTTCAAATCGGTGGGGGGTACTTTTGTAACACACCGTACATTTTGGACAAGTGCGCCTCTAAGTCATGGTTCACCCCCCATCGCCCCCTTTTGTCCATTCGAAATCCCATGCCGCCATAACCTCTCCGCTCCAGCCGCGAAACCCCACCCTCCTCCATCCGCCACCTCACCGCTGCCCAGCCGAAGCCTCTTCCCCGACAACATCGTCCACCGCAACAGCCCGACGTCCCTCATCCACCTCCCCGGATGAGGATCTATCGTCCATCTTGTCGTTTCGCCGGTTCAGCTGCCCCGTCCTCCACCTCCAAGGAGCTGCTCAGACGATCGCCTCGTCTATTGCAGCTGCTCCATCCCCACAGGGCCGCCTTAACCTGCTGCACCGGAACCGCAGCATCCTCACCGACTCCTCGGACGAAGCCGAGGCCTACTTGGTGCCACCAAAGAGGTTGTACACTCATTGCATCGCACCTTCTCCTTAACTCGACCTCCCGGCGCAGATGGTGCTCCATCCCGCACCCCCATGGAGCGGCTACCTTGAAGCCGGCGCCGCGGGTGACATCTCCACGGTGGCTCTCCTCTAGTGCGAGGCCCCTTCGGTGGCAGCGTCCATACTAGCCGGATCTGCTGCTGCTGCTCCGGCTCTCGCTCGCTCGCTCGCTCGCGTTGTTGTTGTTCCTCTGGCTCTCGCTCGATCGCTCGCTCGCCCAGCTGCTGCTGCTCCGGATCTCGCTCGCTTGCTCACGCTGTTGTTGCTACTCTCCCCCTCGCTTGTGCTGCTGCCCTGCTCAAATTTAGCTACACTTCAGTCGACAGAATCGACTTTTGGGTCAGTCGATTTTCAGGGGTTGGGGGGCTCGCCAGAGTTAAGGAAGAACCACCCGCAGCGGTGACGGGGGCTCGCCGGAGAGGTACCCCACTACCTATCTTAGGGTTCAGGGTGGGGGCGGGGGGCCTAGAGGGCTGGCTGGGGCGGCAGCGGACCGGCGGTGGGGAGTTGTTTCGGGGTGGCGAGGCAGCGCTGAGGCCGACGGTTCGGCCGGTGGTGGATGGCGGCTCAGGGCGGTGCAGGTTGAAGATGAACTGCAGGCCCTCACTAAACTACATGTCAAGTGCCCCTCTGCTACCATTGAATTCAGTTTCGGCGGTAACATTTAGATTCCACAGTAAATTTCAGTTTCGACAGTGAAGTTCAGAGCTAACAGTTTTTACCTCATCTGTTGTAGTCAGGTGGTTTTTGGTGATGTAAATTTTACATCTATTTTACATCATCTATTGGAGATGCTATTATAATCCCACTTGAGATTGACGATGTCTGTCTTGTGCTGCTTCAGCCTTGACGTTTTACGGCTCACCAGAGCTGCTCCAATGACAGAATGATCCATCACAACAGAGCAGTGCCCTAGACGCCGTCTACAGATTCCTCAGATCTTCCTCCACACCTCCGACAGCCACCTCTGCCTCAACTGCTTCAGCGACCAACCCAATGATGCTGAGGTCTACACGGCTACGGCAAAGAGGTTGTACACTTGTTGATCACTTATTACTATACATCCATGTCGATCCATTAGGGCTATTTTGGTTCAACGGAAAAACATAGCAATAGGGAATTTTCCAATGGCACTCTACTATTCAATTATTCATGTATTTTGTTGAAAGGAATGAAGCAAAACATCCACCTGGACCTACTTTTCAAAATCCTATGCATGAAAACAAGACCAAGTGCATTAGTGGCAGAATAACATTCTAACTATACACGCTTTCATATGGTTTCACTTTATTTTGGCCATGTTTCTTTGCATTCCTCTGCTCTTCCAATTCCTGTAAACTGAACATCCAAGTTGACAGAAATCCTGTGTTTACAAATGCTCTGTTTACCATGTGCATTCCTATCCTATTCTGGTGTTTTTCCTATCCCTGCGTTTTTAGAATCATGCAAGCCAAATGAGCCCTTACAGAATTACTTCAGTTACAGGTAGGTGTCGAAGGGAACTTTGTGTGGTTTGTCTTGCTCCTGCCGCGACATCGTCCACCTCACCTGAGCTGCTCCATCGACAGAAGCATCCACCAAACCAGACATCACGACTCCTGACCGTCTTTAGCTGCCACAGATCTCCTTCCCTGCTGTCGGCACCCACCGCAACGGCATCACCATCATCGACTCAGCAGATGAACCTGAGGAGTACACGGGTCCACAAGAGAGGTTGCACTCTTTTGTTTTTGCTTATGTTATGCATTGCTTAAAATTACCTGCTACTTTATCGTCCTGTTCACCTCTTGGAATCCAAGTCAAGTCCAAATTAATGTTCAAACTTGAGTTCTAAATTAGTTGTGGGGCACATATCGAGGCAGCAATGAATAGTATGTCTGTCTAATATCTGGTTCAGCTAGGGTATGCCTATGTTGTTCATCTTGGGTGGGAAACAAATAGTAAAGCAATCATCATCTGTCTTTTTTATTAAATTAAAGCAATCATCAGCCCACTATCATTATTTTTGGATCCATCCACTGGTTGCTACCATCACTCTAAATTTCTGCATGCTCTCCTTACATAATCTCACCATATTTTTTTCGTATGCATGTCAGATATTGTACACAGTAATGCTGGACATGTAGAGAAAAAGTGAAGAGTTTTGCGGGGCAATAGAATGTCATGCAGACATCGCTCCATGGTGGGTACAATGGAAAACCCTCCCCACCCCTCTCCAGATTGTAATCCAGAGGAAGATATCTGTTCTGAGGCGGATTCAGACGCCGCTGACCACTCCTATTTACCCCCAAGGTGTTTGCTCTACCTTGGCATGATGATGTTAGTCATATCATGCATATGTTGCCTTGTAGTGCCTACTTTTGACATCATATATGTCATCTTCTTAGTTTAGAAATGTTCTGTAATGCCACTTGTTTAGTTTCTATATCATATATGGGAATTATGCAGTCTCATGCCTTTTAGCCAGCCATAATATATGTGAAATGTGTAATGCCATCCTGTTTAACTAGGCATCATATATTTGAATGATATCTTGCCCATCCTTTTCTTCATTACATTTCCATTTGTCGACAATATTTGAACATTAAACTACTCTTCCTGTGAATCAGCCATTTGGGTGGGAGATGGAAAAATCTGGAGTGAAAACAAGGCCTTCGGAGCAGACAGTGCTACCTGTCAAAGCAGATCTCTTGTTGGGCCCCGATAGCACCTCAGAGATGGATTCAGAGACAGATGACCAGTCCTATTCCCCCACCGAGGTGTATGCTCTAACTTGGCACGGTTATACTGCTCATATCATGCATATGGTGTCTTGAATTGCATGTATTAGACATCATATACACAATATTCAACACCATGTTCTCAGTTCAGACATCATATCGAATGCCCTCTGTTTAGCATATAAATCACATATGTAAATTAAATGATGCGATCCTGATTACTTAGATAACTTGTAGGTGAATTATGTCATGTGATCCTGTTTAGTTATTCATCATATCTTTGAATTATGTTATGCTATGCTATCCAGTTTAGATAGACATCATATATGTGAAATTATGTCATGCTATCCGTTTTAGTTAAACAATATACATGTCAATTATTTCATGCCCTCTTTTTTCCACACTATCTATTGCATCTGTCTCTCATACAATGTCTGTACATTCAACTATGTTTCCTGTTTATCAGCCATTTGAATTGGAGCAGGTGATGCCAGTATCTAGCGGACTAAAAACACGGTCTTCAAATAAAACAGTGCTACCTCTTGGTGGAGATAGCACCCCGGTTGTACATGCACAAGAACCAGCCCTACCACACATAACCCAAACTCTCGCAGATTGTACCCCTACTGAGATGGACAGAGAACCAGCTTCACCCAATCTAATCCCAACCCCAGCCGATAGTAACCTAGTTCCTTTTGACACATCGCCATCTCCACCATAGAGCTCCCAAACAAGAGCAGTTAGTAAGGCATCTCCAGTGCCCAAAGGGCCAGTACTACCACGGCGAACCCCAACTCCACCAGTTAGTACGCCTTTTCCTGTGGAGGAAGCACAACCAGCTAGTCGTAGTTTAGCATCTATCGCATTTGATGTTGTTAAACCGTATGTGCGTATCTTCCCATCTTGGAAATATTATACTGAAGATGAAGGAAACTGCCATTTGCAGGTGTTTGTTCAGGAGTTATGTGTAAGTAATGTTATTCATGGCAATTACTTTGCTTTGTCCCATACATCCTACCTCCACGATGGTTATAATACAACAAAATTTCCCATTTTTCTCTATAGAGAAGGACCGATTTGGAAACTCAGGATGAGGTAACCTATGCTAATACCTCTGCTATCTTCAAGAATGCTTGGTGGCAGTATCGGAATTACCTGAAGAAAACATACTTCACCGGCAAAGAAACTTATCAAATTCCCTTACGTTCTCGTGAGACACATTTACTGGACGATGACTGGGAACGCCTTGTTCTGTACTAGTCCCGAACCAAGAATGTGGTAAGGTCTATGAGCTCATTTTCTATTTTTAAGTACTATATTCTTGCGTCTTACTCTACTCTGTTCATGTAGAATAAGTGCCTAAACCTGAAGAACAACTGTTCTAATTTAGGATTCTGTTGCTATGATAGTTCAAAAAAGCGCTTAGGCATTAATTGTGCGTTTTGCCACCGCCTTGCGCTTTACTGACCAAAGCGCATGCTTATGCGCATTTATGCATAGATTAAGCGTAGTTATGCGCAATGCGTTTTGCCAACGCATAGAGCCTAGGCGCGCTTAAGCGCTCGCTTAGGCGCGCCTTTTTTTAACTATGATTGCTTTGCTCTTGTATCACTGTATTTAATCATACAAACTTACTTTTAAATTGAAGGATCCAATCGAAACTCCAATGGCACAGCAGGTATGTTCATGCATGTTTCTTTAACAACTTTGCTCATCAATAGCTCTGTTGATTTCAATTTCGATTGTGTATACAGTTGACTTCTCATATCATGCACATCACTAGCATCACAGCAGAGCCAATAGTGTTGTTGTACATGTAGACCCGTGGTACCCATCTGAAATCTTGTTGTGCCGTGTAGTTTCCCACGCTTTGTATTCTTTCACTGCTGCTTTGTCTTGAACCGATATGATTTGAATCGTGTCTCTATTTTGATTTGCCAAGACAATGCAGTGACCATAGGACATAGATATATGTTTGTTTGATGCTTTTATTATGTACTAGTACTTGGCAATAGAAGACTTGGTAGTTTAATCCTGTCCACCTTACTAATGAACTGGTTCACCGAAATGAGTTTCATATACTAGTACATGCTAAACTTGTTATGTGTCTGCTTGCTTCTTCTTTTAGAATGCTGACAAAATATTGGGGAAGAGTGCCTCATTAAGCAATGGTAAAGGAAGTAATGCAGATAAGGTTAAGGATAGTGACACATCCTTGTTGGTCTCCAACAAACTTGATAAAACAGCTAAGGAAGACTATCTTGAAGACAACGAGACAACCCCAAAGTCCTGTCTTGGTTTAGTGTTCGAGTTACTGGCCACTACCGCTTGCACAAGCTATTCAAACTCACTGTCCGAATCAGTTCGGTTTCTTGAGTCTCAACTACAAGCTGAAAGACATCAATCAGCTGTGCTGTGACAAGAAGCGGAAGGACCGCGGAAGTCCCTGGAGCATTCAGATGCATACTTTCTGGTGCAATAGCAAGCATTGGAGGATTTTAGCGCCAAATAGGACAAAGCTAATAAGCTTGCTAAGCTTATTGCCAGCATGGTGGATACCCAGGATAATGTTTCT
The DNA here is from genome assembly GCF_002162155.2 of Triticum dicoccoides. Lineage (NCBI taxonomy): Eukaryota > Viridiplantae > Streptophyta > Magnoliopsida > Poales > Poaceae > Triticum > Triticum dicoccoides. The sequence goes on from NC_041381.1 coordinate 299,112,334, forward strand.
TGAGCTCTTCTGAAGTTGTTTCAGTTATGCTCTTGTTTTGCTGCCGCGTTTATTTGCACTGGTGGCCAATTTTGATGGCCAGTGTATGTAATATGCTGCTTTGTTCCCTATATTTGCACTGGTGGCGAACTTTGATGCCCAGTGGATGTAATATGTGTAATAGAGGTAATAGGCTAGCGTTAATTGCTTGCTTATTTATTTCCTTATTGTCTTGTTTAGTTGTTTGCTTGTAGTCACTGCAGTTCTTTTTCTGTGTTTTTCTAGTGGCCAAAATAGCCTATTTTTGGTAACTAGGCCAAAATAATCATGGCAACACACGGACTATTGTAACCATGGGCATCCTGCGGGTCGTATGATCCATGTGCCTTCTAAGGGCCGTAAGATCCATTGGCCTTCTATATGGGCCGTAGGATCCATGGGCCTTCTATGGGACGTAGGGTCCATGGGCCTTCTATGGGCCGTACGATCCATGGGCCTTATACGGACCATAGGATCCATGGGCCTTCTATGGGACGTATCATCATTTCACCAATCATGGGCCGTACTATTCGTGGACCATAACGGGCCGTTAATAGGCCGTATTTGATAACTCTATGAAAACAGCCCAACGGGTTTTTTTGACATGAAAATGGCCCAACGTATTAACGGTCCACAAACGGGTCGACTGTAACAACGGGCTGAATTTGGCCCACAAGCAGAAAATGACAGTAACGGGCCGTAAGTAACCAAATGCTGCAAATGAGCCCAATAATAAATGGGCCCTGAGAAGGCTGAAAGATAACTTGGGCTGGAAACGACCCAATGGATTAATGGGCCGTTAATGGGTATAAAGTGATACATGATACGTCTCCAACGTATCTATAATTTTTGATTGCTCCATGCTATTATATTACCCCTTTTGGATGTTTATGGGCTTTACTTTACACATTTATATCATTTTTGGGACTAACCTACTAACCGGAGGCCCAGCCCGTATTGCTATTTTTTGCCTATTTCAGTATTTCGAAGAAAAGGAATATCAAACGGACTCCAAACGGAATGAAACCTTCGGGAGCATGATTTTTGGAACGAACATGATCCAGAGGACTTGGAGTGCAAGTCAAGAAGAGAGCGAGGCGGCCAGGAGATATGAGGGCACACCCACCCCCTCTGGGCGCGCCCCCTGTCTCGTGGGCCCCTCGGGCGGCCACCGACGTACTTCTTCCTCCTATATATACCCAAGTACCCTGAAAACATCCAGGGAGCCAACGAAAAACAATTTCCACTGTCGTAACCTTCTGTATCCGCGAGATCCCATCTTGGAGCCTTCGCCGGCGCTCCGCCGGAGGGGGAATCGACCATGGAGGACTTCTACATCAACACCATAGCACCTCCGATGAGTTGTGAGTAGTTTACCACAGACCTTCGGGTCCATAGTTATTAGCTAGATGGCTTCTTCTCTCTTTTTGGATCTCAATACCATGTTCTCCCCCTCTCTTGTGGAGATCTATTTGATGTAACTCTTTTTGCGGTGTGTTTGTCGAGATCCGATGAATTGTGGGTTTATGATCAAGTTTATCTATGATAAATATTTGAATCTCCTCTGAATTATTTTATTTATGATTGAGTTATCTTTGCAAGTCTCTTCGAATTATCAGTTTGGTTTGGCCTACTAGATTGATCTTTCTTGCCATGGGAGAAGTGCTTAGCTTTGGGTTCAATCTTGCGGTGTCCTTACCCAGTGATAGCAGGGGTTGCAAGGCACGTATTGTATTGTTTCCATCGAGGATAAATAGATGGGGTTTATATCATATTGCATGAGTTTGTCCCTCTACATCATGTCATCTTTCTTAATGTGTTACTCTATTCTTATGAACTTAATACTCTAGATGCATGCTGGATAGCGGTTGATGTGTGGAGTAATAGTAGTAGATGCAGAAAGGAGTCGGCCTACTTGTCACAGACGTGATGCCTATATACATGATCATGCCTAGATAATCTCATAATTATTCGCTTTTCTATCAATTGCTCGACAGTAATTTGTTCACCCATCGTAATACTTAAGCTATCTTGAGAGAAGCCACTAGTGAAACCTATGGCCCCTGGGTCTATCTTTTATCATATAAGCTTTGAATCTACTTTTATTTGCATCTTTACTTTTCCAATCTATATTATAAAATACCAAAAAAATATTTATCTTATCATACTATCTCTATCAGATCTCACTTCCGCAAGTGGTCGTGAAGGGATTGACAACCCCTTTATTGCATTGGTTGCGAGTTCTTTGTTTGTTTGTGTAGGTGCGTGGGACTTTTGAGGAGCCTCCTACTGGATTGATACCTTGGTGCTCAAAACTGAGGGAAATACTTACGCTACTATTGCTGCATCACCCTTTCCTCTTCAAGGAAAACCAACGCAAGCTCAAGACGTAGCAAGAAGGATTTCTGGCGCCGTTGTCGGGGAGGTCTTCGCTCAAGTCAAGACATACCAAGTACCCATCACAAACTCATCTCCCTCGCATTTACATTGTTTGCCATTTGCCTCTCATTTTCCTCTCCCCCACTTCACCCTTGCCGTTTTATTCGCCCTCTCTTTCCCAATCTTCTCCTCTCTCTCTTTCGCTTGCTTTCTTCTTCCTTGCTTTTGTTTGCCATTATGTCTGAAATTGGGGAAATTATTGTCGATATGGACAATAATGATAACATGGAAAATTCTGAGGCTTCGGCTGAAGAACCCCCTATCTTGCATACTAAAAAGTTTCGAATCGGAAGTGGTAACATTATTGGAAAAAGAGTTATTCAAGATTTCTTTACTTGTGCCGGTGCTTTACCTTCCATGGGTGGTTCTATTCTTCATAGAACTAGTAGTCTTGCGGATGCTATCGCTATGCTTGTAGTTGAACTTGAAAGACAATTTATGCATATGCATCCTTGCATGCAAAGAATTTTCCTAGAATTTTCAAATATTGAGCATTATTCTGTTAAGCGCGCTGTTACTATCTTTTTGCCTCATGAGTTTAGATTTGTAATAAGAGAGGCCAAAGAAATCTTCGCACACTATAGGGTGGACGCCGGTCGTCCTCCCATAGAGGCGACCCTCTTCGATCAAGAGGACATTAGGCGTTTTCAATCTTCGGACTATGTTGCTTTCAATGAAAACCTTAGAAAAAAGGTTCCTACCAATGTCCTAGTTGATAGAATTTCTGAACTTAATAATGATTTTTCTCTTTGAAATAATGAGCTAGGATACTCTCTTGAGTATAGGCTCACGAAACTTTGCCAAAAGAATGCTTATAGTGATGAATTAGTTGTGCATTATGAAGGGCCAAAGGAGGAACCAGTTCCTCCTGTGATTGATCTTGGCAACTTTTGTCCCGCTAAATTTAGCCCTTTTGATTACTTTTGCTTGCCTTAAAGAAAACTTGCTGCTGAACGTAAAGAATATGAGATGAGATTTCAAGATCTATCTTATTATTATGGCACTACTTAGATCTATCTTCGTTTGTATGCCTAGCTAGGGGCGTTAAACGATAGCGCTAGTTGGGAGGCAACCCAATTTTATTTGTGTTTGTTTTTGTTTATGTTTAGTAATAAATTTTGCATCTACATTCTATTTAGATGTGTTTTTATGTTTTAATTAGTGTTTGTGCCAAGTAGAACCTATAGGATAACCTATGGTGATAGTTAATTTGATTCTGCTGAAAAAAAGAAACTTTGCACACACGAAATTTGTTTTGTTAAATCACAGAAACGTGATTTTACGTTGATTATTTTTGCTTCTGATAAATAGGAAAATTTTCCAGGACTTCCTATTTTGGTAGGATTTTTAGAGTTACAGAAGTTTGCGTTAGTTACAGATTCCTACAGACTGTTCTGTTTTTGACAGATTCTGCCTTTCGTGTGTTGTTTGCTTATTTTGATGCATCTATGGCTAGTAAAATAGTTTATAAACCATAGAGAAGTTGGAATACAGTAGGTTTAACACCATTATAAATAAAGAATGAGTTCATTACAGTACCTTATGTGGTGTTTTTTTTCTTTCACTAACGGAGCTTATGAGATTTCCTGTTGAGTTTTGTGTTGTGAAGTTTTCAAGTTTTGGGTAAAGATTTGTTGGACTATGGAATAAGGAGTGGCAAAAGCCTAAGCTTGGGGATGCCCATGGCACCCCAAGATATTCAAGAATAGCCAAAATCCTAAGCTTGGGGATGCGCCGGGAAGGCATCCCCTCTTTCGTCTTCGTTCATTGGTAACTTTACTTGCAGCTATATTTTTATTCGCCACATGAGATGTGTTTTTCTTGTAGCGTCATGTATGATATTATTATTTGCTTTTTAGTTATACACAATCATCCTTGCTGTACACACCTTTTGGGAGAAGCCTACTTTATTAGTAATTTATTAGAATACTCTATGTGCTTCACTAATATCTTTTGAGCTAGATAGTTTTTGCTCTAGTGCTTCACTTATATCTTTTAGAGCACGGCGGTGGCTTAATTTTGTAGAAATTGCTAGTCTCTCATGATTCACTTATATTATTTTGGGAGTCTTTTATAACAGCATGGTATTTGCTATGCTTATAAAATTGGTCCTAGAATGGTAGGCATCCAAGTTGGGTATAATAAAAACTATCATAGGAAGTGAATTGGATGCTATGATCAATTTGATACTTGATAATTGTTTTGAGATATGGAGGTAGTGATATTAAAGTCATGCTAGTTGGGTGATTATGAATTCAAATAATGCTTGTGTTGAAGTTAGCAAGTCCCGTAGCATGCACGTATGGTTAAAGTTGTGTAACAAATTTGAAACATGAAGTTTACTTGGATTGTGCATCCTCATGAATGGCGGTCGGGGATGAGCGATGGTCTTTTCCTACCAATCTATCCCTCTAGGAGGATGCATGTAGTGCTTGGTTTTTGATGACTTCTAAATTTTTGCAATAAGTATATGAGTTCTTTTGACTAATATTGAGCCCATGGATTATACGCACTTTTACCTTTCCATCATTGCTAGCCTCTTCGCTACCGTGCATTGCCCTTTCTCACCTTGAGAGTTGGTGCAAACTTCGCTGGTGCATCCAAACCCCGTGATATGATACACTCTATCACACATAAACCTCCTTATATCTTCCTCAAAACAGCCACCATACCTACCTATTATGGCATTTCCATAGCCATTCCGAGATATATTGCCATGCAACTTTCCACCGTTCCGTTTATCATCATGACATATATTACTTTTGTCATGTTGCCATTGCATGATGATGTAGTTGACATTGTATTTGTGGCAAAGCCACCATGCATAATTTTTTATGCATGTCACTCTTGATTCATTGCACCATCCCGGTACACCGCCGTAGGCATTCATATAGAGTCATATCTTGTTCTAGTTTTGAGTTGTAATTCATGTGTTGTAATCAATAAAAGTGTGATGATCATCTTTATTAGAGTATTGTCCCACCAAAAAAAAGAAAGGCCAAAAGAAATGAAAAAAACAAAGGCCAAAGAAAAAAAATAAAAAGAAAAAAAAGGAAAATAAATAAAAAGGGGCAATGTTACTATCTCTTTTTCCACACTTGTGCTTCAAAGTAGCACCATGTCCTTCATATAGTGAGTATCATATATTGTGCTTCAAAGTAGCACCATGTTTTTCATATAGAGAGTCTCATATGTTGTGCCGTGTAGTTTCCCACGCTTTGTATTCTTTCACTGCTGCTTTGTCTTGAACCGATATGATTTGAATCGTGTCTCTATTTTGATTTGCCAAGACAATGCAGTGACCATAGGACATAGATATATGTTTGTTTGATGCTTTTATTATGTACTAGTACTTGGCAATAGAAGACTTGGTAGTTTAATCCTGTCCACCTTACTAATGAACTGGTTCACCGAAATGAGTTTCATATACTAGTACATGCTAAACTTGTTATGTGTCTGCTTGCTTCTTCTTTTAGAATGCTGACAAAATATTGGGGAAGAGTGCCTCATTAAGCAATGGTAAAGGAACTAATGCAGATAAGGTTAAGGATAGTGACACATCCTTGTTGGTCTCCAACAAACTTGATAAAACAGCTAAGGAAGACTATCTTGAAGACAACGAGACAACCCCAAAGTCCTGTCTTGGTTTAGTGTTCGAGTTACTGGCCACTACCGCTTGCACAAGCTATTCAAACTCACTGTCCGAATCAGTTCGGTTTCTTGAGTCTCAACTACAAGCTGAAAGACATCAATCAGCTGTGCTGTGACAAGAAGCGGAAGGACCGCGGAAGTCCCTGGAGCATTCAGATGCATACTTTCTGGTGCAATAGCAAGCATTGGAGGATTTTAGCGCCAAATAGGACAAAGCTAATAAGCTTGCTAAGCTTATTGCCAGCATGGTGGATACCCAGGATAATGTTTCTTGAGCTCTTCTGAAGTTGTTTCAGTTATGCTCTTGTTTTGCTGCCGCGTTTATTTGCACTGGTGGCCAATTTTGATGGCCAGTGTATGTAATATGCTGCTTTGTTCCCTATATTTGCACTGGTGGCGAACTTTGATGCCCAGTGGATGTAATATGTGTAATAGAGGTAATAGGCTAGCGTTAATTGCTTGCTTATTTATTTCCTTATTGTCTTGTTTAGTTGTTTGCTTGTAGTCACTGCAGTTCTTTTTCTGTGTTTTTCTAGTGGCCAAAATAGCCTATTTTTGGTAACTAGGCCAAAATAATCATGGCAACACACGGACTATTGTAACCATGGGCATCCTGCGGGTCGTATGATCCATGTGCCTTCTAAGGGCCGTAAGATCCATTGGCCTTCTATATGGGCCGTAGGATCCATGGGCCTTCTATGGGACGTAGGGTCCATGGGCCTTCTATGGGCCGTACGATCCATGGGCCTTATACGGACCATAGGATCCATGGGCCTTCTATGGGACGTATCATCATTTCACCAATCATGGGCCGTACTATTCGTGGACCATAACGGGCCGTTAATAGGCCGTATTTGATAACTCTATGAAAACAGCCCAACGGGTTTTTTTGACATGAAAATGGCCCAACGTATTAACGGTCCACAAACGGGTCGACTGTAACAACGGGCTGAATTTGGCCCACAAGCAGAAAATGACAGTAACGGGCCGTAAGTAACCAAATGCTGCAAATGAGCCCAATAATAAATGGGCCCTGAGAAGGCTGAAAGATAACTTGGGCTAGAAACGACCCAATGGATTAATGGGCCGTTAATGGGTATAAAGTGATACATGATACGTCTCCAACGTATCTATAATTTTTGATTGCTCCATGCTATTATATTACCCCTTTTGGATGTTTATGGGCTTTACTTTACACATTTATATCATTTTTGGGACTAACCTACTAACCGGAGGCCCAGCCCGTATTGCTATTTTTTGCCTATTTCAGTATTTCAAAGAAAAGGAATATCAAACGGACTCCAAACGGAATGAAACCTTCGGGAGCATGATTTTTGGAACGAACATGATCCAGAGGACTTGGAGTGCAAGTCAAGAAGCGAGCGAGGCGGCCAGGAGATATGAGGGCACACCCAGCCCCTCTGGGCGCGCCCCCTGTCTCGTGGGCCCCTCGGGCGGCCACCGACGTACTTCTTCCTCCTATATATACCCACGTACCCTGAAAACATCCAGGGAGCCAACGAAAAACAATTTCCACTGTCGTAACCTTCTGTATCCGCGAGATCCCATCTTGGAGCCTTCGCCGGCGCTCCGCCGGAGGGGGAATCGACCATGGAGGACTTCTACATCAACACCATAGCACCTCCGATGAGTTGTGAGTAGTTTACCACAGACCTTCGGGTCCATAGTTATTAGCTAGATGGCTTCTTCTCTCTTTTTGGATCTCAATACCATGTTCTCCCCCTCTCTTGTGGAGATCTATTTGATGTAACTCTTTTTGCGGTGTGTTTGTCGAGATCCGATGAATTGTGGGTTTATGATCAAGTTTATCTATGAGAAATATTTGAATCTCCTCTGAATTATTTTATTTATGATTGAGTTATCTTTGCAAGTCTCTTCGAATTATCAGTTTGGTTTGGCCTACTAGATTGATCTTTCTTGCCATGGGAGAAGTGCTTAGCTTTGGGTTCAATCTTGCGGTGTCCTTACCCAGTGATAGCAGGGGTTGCAAGGCACGTATTGTATTGTTTCCATCGAGGATAAATAGATGGGGTTTATATCATATTGCATGAGTTTGTCCCTCTACATCATGTCATCTTTCTTAATGTGTTACTCTATTCTTATGAACTTAATACTCTAGATGCATGCTGGATAGCGGTTGATGTGTGGAGTAATAGTAGTAGATGCAGAAAGGAGTCGGCCTACTTGTCACAGACGTGATGCCTATATACATGATCATGCCTAGATAATCTCATAATTATTCGCTTTTCTATCAATTGCTCGACAGTAATTTGTTCACCCATCGTAATACTTAAGCTATCTTGAGAGAAGCCACTAGTGAAACCTATGGCCCCTGGGTCTATCTTTTATCATATAAGCTTTGAATCTACTTTTATTTGCATCTTTACTTTTCCAATCTATATTATAAAATACCAAAAAAATATTTATCTTATCATACTATCTCTATCAGATCTCACTT
>NC_041381.1:299120930-299122307 GCF_002162155.2 Triticum dicoccoides
CGCAAGTGGTCGTGAAGGGATTGACAACCCCTTTATTGCATTGGTTGCGAGTTCTTTGTTTGTTTGTGTAGGTGCGTGGGACTTTTGAGGAGCCTCCTACTGGATTGATACCTTGGTGCTCAAAACTGAGGGAAATACTTACGCTACTATTGCTGCATCACCCTTTCCTCTTCAAGGAAAACCAACGCAAGCTCAAGACGTAGCAAGAAGGATTTCTGGCGCCGTTGTCGGGGAGGTCTTCGCTCAAGTCAAGACATACCAAGTACCCATCACAAACTCATCTCCCTCGCATTTACATTGTTTGCCATTTGCCTCTCATTTTCCTCTCCCCCACTTCACCCTTGCCGTTTTATTCGCCCTCTCTTTCCCAATCTTCTCCTCTCTCTCTTTCGCTTGCTTTCTTCTTCCTTGCTTTTGTTTGCCATTATGTCTGAAATTGGGGAAATTATTGTCGATATGGACAATAATGATAACATGGAAAATTCTGAGGCTTCGGCTGAAGAACCCCCTATCTTGCATACTAAAAAGTTTCGAATCGGAAGTGGTAACATTATTGGAAAAAGAGTTATTCAAGATTTCTTTACTTGTGCCGGTGCTTTACCTTCCATGGGTGGTTCTATTCTTCATAGAACTAGTAGTCTTGCGGATGCTATCGCTATGCTTGTAGTTGAACTTGAAAGACAATTTATGCATATGCATCCTTGCATGCAAAGAATTTTCCTAGAATTTTCAAATATTGAGCATTATTCTGTTAAGCGCGCTGTTACTATCTTTTTGCCTCATGAGTTTAGATTTGTAATAAGAGAGGCCAAAGAAATCTTCGCACACTATAGGGTGGACGCCGGTCGTCCTCCCATAGAGGCGACCCTCTTCGATCAAGAGGACATTAGGCGTTTTCAATCTTCGGACTATGTTGCTTTCAATGAAAACCTTAGAAAAAAGGTTCCTACCAATGTCCTAGTTGATAGAATTTCTGAACTTAATAATGATTTTTCTCTTTGAAATAATGAGCTAGGATACTCTCTTGAGTATAGGCTCACGAAACTTTGCCAAAAGAATGCTTATAGTGATGAATTAGTTGTGCATTATGAAGGGCCAAAGGAGGAACCAGTTCCTCCTGTGATTGATCTTGGCAACTTTTGTCCCGCTAAATTTAGCCCTTTTGATTACTTTTGCTTGCCTTAAAGAAAACTTGCTGCTGAACGTAAAGAATATGAGATGAGATTTCAAGATCTATCTTATTATTATGGCACTACTTAGATCTATCTTCGTTTGTATGCCTAGCTAGGGGCGTTAAACGATAGCGCTAGTTGGGAGGCAACCCAATTTTATTTGTGTTTGTTTTTGTTTATGTTTAGTAATAAATTTTGCATCTAC
>NC_041381.1:299122346-299123641 GCF_002162155.2 Triticum dicoccoides
TTCTATTTAGATGTGTTTTTATGTTTTAATTAGTGTTTGTGCCAAGTAGAACCTATAGGATAACCTATGGTGATAGTTAATTTGATTCTGCTGAAAAAAAGAAACTTTGCACACACGAAATTTGTTTTGTTAAATCACAGAAACGTGATTTTACGTTGATTATTTTTGCTTCTGATAAATAGGAAAATTTTCCAGGACTTCCTATTTTGGTAGGATTTTTAGAGTTACAGAAGTTTGCGTTAGTTACAGATTCCTACAGACTGTTCTGTTTTTGACAGATTCTGCCTTTCGTGTGTTGTTTGCTTATTTTGATGCATCTATGGCTAGTAAAATAGTTTATAAACCATAGAGAAGTTGGAATACAGTAGGTTTAACACCATTATAAATAAAGAATGAGTTCATTACAGTACCTTATGTGGTGTTTTTTTTCTTTCACTAACGGAGCTTATGAGATTTCCTGTTGAGTTTTGTGTTGTGAAGTTTTCAAGTTTTGGGTAAAGATTTGTTGGACTATGGAATAAGGAGTGGCAAAAGCCTAAGCTTGGGGATGCCCATGGCACCCCAAGATATTCAAGAATAGCCAAAATCCTAAGCTTGGGGATGCGCCGGGAAGGCATCCCCTCTTTCGTCTTCGTTCATTGGTAACTTTACTTGCAGCTATATTTTTATTCGCCACATGAGATGTGTTTTTCTTGTAGCGTCATGTATGATATTATTATTTGCTTTTTAGTTATACACAATCATCCTTGCTGTACACACCTTTTGGGAGAAGCCTACTTTATTAGTAATTTATTAGAATACTCTATGTGCTTCACTAATATCTTTTGAGCTAGATAGTTTTTGCTCTAGTGCTTCACTTATATCTTTTAGAGCACGGCGGTGGCTTAATTTTGTAGAAATTGCTAGTCTCTCATGATTCACTTATATTATTTTGGGAGTCTTTTATAACAGCATGGTATTTGCTATGCTTATAAAATTGGTCCTAGAATGGTAGGCATCCAAGTTGGGTATAATAAAAACTATCATAGGAAGTGAATTGGATGCTATGATCAATTTGATACTTGATAATTGTTTTGAGATATGGAGGTAGTGATATTAAAGTCATGCTAGTTGGGTGATTATGAATTCAAATAATGCTTGTGTTGAAGTTAGCAAGTCCCGTAGCATGCACGTATGGTTAAAGTTGTGTAACAAATTTGAAACATGAAGTTTACTTGGATTGTGCATCCTCATGAATGGCGGTCGGGGATGAGCGATGGTCTTTTCCTACCAATCTATCCCTCTAGGAGGATGCA
>NC_041381.1:299123780-299125800 GCF_002162155.2 Triticum dicoccoides
AAATATTTGAATCTCCTCTGAATTATTTTATTTATGATTGAGTTATCTTTGCAAGTCTCTTCGAATTATCAGTTTGGTTTGGCCTACTAGATTGATCTTTCTTGCCATGGGAGAAGTGCTTAGCTTTGGGTTCAATCTTGCGGTGTCCTTACCCAGTGATAGCAGGGGTTGCAAGGCACGTATTGTATTGTTTCCATCGAGGATAAATAGATGGGGTTTATATCATATTGCATGAGTTTGTCCCTCTACATCATGTCATCTTTCTTAATGTGTTACTCTATTCTTATGAACTTAATACTCTAGATGCATGCTGGATAGCGGTTGATGTGTGGAGTAATAGTAGTAGATGCAGAAAGGAGTCGGCCTACTTGTCACAGACGTGATGCCTATATACATGATCATGCCTAGATAATCTCATAATTATTCGCTTTTCTATCAATTGCTCGACAGTAATTTGTTCACCCATCGTAATACTTAAGCTATCTTGAGAGAAGCCACTAGTGAAACCTATGGCCCCTGGGTCTATCTTTTATCATATAAGCTTTGAATCTACTTTTATTTGCATCTTTACTTTTCCAATCTATATTATAAAATACCAAAAAAATATTTATCTTATCATACTATCTCTATCAGATCTCACTTTCGCAAGTGGTCGTGAAGGGATTGACAACCCCTTTATTGCATTGGTTGCGAGTTCTTTGTTTGTTTGTGTAGGTGCGTGGGACTTTTGAGGAGCCTCCTACTGGATTGATACCTTGGTGCTCAAAACTGAGGGAAATACTTACGCTACTATTGCTGCATCACCCTTTCCTCTTCAAGGAAAACCAACGCAAGCTCAAGACGTAGCAAGAAGGATTTCTGGCGCCGTTGTCGGGGAGGTCTTCGCTCAAGTCAAGACATACCAAGTACCCATCACAAACTCATCTCCCTCGCATTTACATTGTTTGCCATTTGCCTCTCATTTTCCTCTCCCCCACTTCACCCTTGCCGTTTTATTCGCCCTCTCTTTCCCAATCTTCTCCTCTCTCTCTTTCGCTTGCTTTCTTCTTCCTTGCTTTTGTTTGCCATTATGTCTGAAATTGGGGAAATTATTGTCGATATGGACAATAATGATAACATGGAAAATTCTGAGGCTTCGGCTGAAGAACCCCCTATCTTGCATACTAAAAAGTTTCGAATCGGAAGTGGTAACATTATTGGAAAAAGAGTTATTCAAGATTTCTTTACTTGTGCCGGTGCTTTACCTTCCATGGGTGGTTCTATTCTTCATAGAACTAGTAGTCTTGCGGATGCTATCGCTATGCTTGTAGTTGAACTTGAAAGACAATTTATGCATATGCATCCTTGCATGCAAAGAATTTTCCTAGAATTTTCAAATATTGAGCATTATTCTGTTAAGCGCGCTGTTACTATCTTTTTGCCTCATGAGTTTAGATTTGTAATAAGAGAGGCCAAAGAAATCTTCGCACACTATAGGGTGGACGCCGGTCGTCCTCCCATAGAGGCGACCCTCTTCGATCAAGAGGACATTAGGCGTTTTCAATCTTCGGACTATGTTGCTTTCAATGAAAACCTTAGAAAAAAGGTTCCTACCAATGTCCTAGTTGATAGAATTTCTGAACTTAATAATGATTTTTCTCTTTGAAATAATGAGCTAGGATACTCTCTTGAGTATAGGCTCACGAAACTTTGCCAAAAGAATGCTTATAGTGATGAATTAGTTGTGCATTATGAAGGGCCAAAGGAGGAACCAGTTCCTCCTGTGATTGATCTTGGCAACTTTTGTCCCGCTAAATTTAGCCCTTTTGATTACTTTTGCTTGCCTTAAAGAAAACTTGCTGCTGAACGTAAAGAATATGAGATGAGATTTCAAGATCTATCTTATTATTATGGCACTACTTAGATCTATCTTCGTTTGTATGCCTAGCTAGGGGCGTTAAACGATAGCGCTAGTTGGGAGGCAACCCAATTTTATTTGTGTTTGTTTTTGTTTATGTTTAGTAATAAATTTTGCATCTAC
>NC_041381.1:299125810-299180037 GCF_002162155.2 Triticum dicoccoides
TAGTGCTTGGTTTTTGATGACTTCTAAATTTTTGCAATAAGTATATGAGTTCTTTTGACTAATATTGAGCCCATGGATTATACGCACTTTTACCTTTCCATCATTGCTAGCCTCTTCGCTACCGTGCATTGCCCTTTCTCACCTTGAGAGTTGGTGCAAACTTCGCTGGTGCATCCAAACCCCGTGATATGATACACTCTATCACACATAAACCTCCTTATATCTTCCTCAAAACAGCCACCATACCTACCTATTATGGCATTTCCATAGCCATTCCGAGATATATTGCCATGCAACTTTCCACCGTTCCGTTTATCATCATGACATATATTACTTTTGTCATGTTGCCATTGCATGATGATGTAGTTGACATTGTATTTGTGGCAAAGCCACCATGCATAATTTTTTATGCATGTCACTCTTGATTCATTGCACCATCCCGGTACACCGCCGTAGGCATTCATATAGAGTCATATCTTGTTCTAGTTTTGAGTTGTAATTCATGTGTTGTAATCAATAAAAGTGTGATGATCATCTTTATTAGAGTATTGTCCCACCAAAAAAAAGAAAGGCCAAAAGAAATGAAAAAAACAAAGGCCAAAGAAAAAAAATAAAAAGAAAAAAAAGGAAAATAAATAAAAAGGGGCAATGTTACTATCTCTTTTTCCACACTTGTGCTTCAAAGTAGCACCATGTCCTTCATATAGTGAGTATCATATATTGTGCTTCAAAGTAGCACCATGTTTTTCATATAGAGAGTCTCATATGTTGTCACTTTCATATACTAGTGGGAATTTTTCATTATAGAACTTGGCTTGTATATTCCTACGATGGGCTTCCTCAAATGCCCTAGGTTTTCGTGAGCAAGCAAGTTGGATGCACACCCACTAGTTTTCTTTTGTTGAGCTTTCATTCATTTATAGCTCTAGTGTATCCGTTGCATGGCAATCCCTACTCCTCATGTTTACATCAATTGAAGGGCATCTCCATAGCCCGTTGATTATCCTCGTTAATGTGAGACTTTCTCCTTTTTTGTCTTCTCCACACAATCCCCATCATCATATTCTATTCCACCCATAGTGCTATATCCATGGCTCTCGCTCATGTATTGCGTGAAAGTTGAAAAAGTTTGAGACTATTTAAGTACGAAACAATTGCTTGGCTTGTCATCGGGGGTGTAGAATTTGGGAACATTTTTGTGTGACAAAAATGAAGCATAGCCTAACTATATGATTTTGTAGGGATGAACTTTCTTTAGCAATGTTATTTTGAGAAGACATGATTGCTTTTATTAGTATGCTTGAAGTATTACTATTTCTATTATCAATATGAACTTTTATTTTGAATCATTTGGATCTGAACATTCATGCCTCAATAAAGAAAATTACATTGAGAATTATGCTAGGTAGCATTCCACATCAAAAATTTTGTTTTATCATTTATCTACTCGAGGACGAGTAGGAATTAAGCTTGGGGATGCTTGATACGTCTCCAACGTATCTATAATTTTTGATTGCTCCATGCTATTATATTACCCCTTTTGGATGTTTACGGGCTTTATTTTACACATTTATATCATTTTTGGGAATAACCGGAGGCCCAACCCGTATTGCTGATTTTTTTTGCCTATTTCAGTATTTTGAAGAAAAGGAATATCAAACGGAGTCCAAACGGAATGAAACCTTCGGGAGCGTGATTTTTGGAACGAACGTGATCCAGAGGGCTTGGAGTGCAAGTCAAGAAGCGATCGAGGTGGCCAGGAGATAGGAGGGCGTGCCCACCCCCTCTGGGCGTGCCCCCAGTCTCGTGGGCCCCTCGGGCGGCCACCGACGTACTTCTTCCTCCTATATATACCCACGTACCTCGAAAACATCCAGGGATCCAACGAAAAACAATTTCCACCGCCGTAACCTTCTGTATCCGCGAGATCCCATCTTGGAGCCTTCGCCGGCGCTCCGCCGGAGGGGGAATCGATCATGGAGGGCTTCTACATCAACACCATAGCCCCTCCGATGAGTTGTAAGTAGTTTACCACAGACCTTCGGGTCCATAGTTATTAGCTAGATGGGTTCTTCTATCTTTTTGGATCTCAATACCATGTTCTCCCCCTCTCTTGTGGAGATCTATTTGATGTAACTCTTTTTGAGGTGTGTTTGTCGAGATCCGATGAATTGTGGGTTTATGGTCAAGTTGATCTATGAGAAATATTTGAATCTTCTCTGAATTCTTTTATGTATGATTGAGTTATATTTGCAAGTCTCTTCGAATTATCAGTTTGGTTTGGCCTACTAGATTGATCTTTCTTGCCATGGGAGAAGTGCTTAGCTTTGGGTTCAATCTTGCGGTGTCCTTACCAAGTGACAGCAGGGGTTGCAAGGCACGTATTGTATTGTTGCCATCGAGGATAAAAAGATGGGGTTTATATCATATTGCTTGAGTTTATCCCTCTACATCATGCCATCTTTCTTAATGTGTTACTCTGTTCTTATGAACTTAATAATCTAGATGCATGCTGGATAGCGGTCGATGTGTGGAGTAATAGTAGTAGATGCAGGCAGGAGTCGGTCTACTTGTCATGGACGTGATGCCTATATACATGATCGTTCCTAGATAATCTCATAAGTATACACTTTTCTATCAATTGCTCGACAGTAATTTGTTCACCCACCGTAATAATTATGCTATCTTGAGAGAAGCCACTATTGAAACCTATGGCCCCCGAGTCTATCTTTTATCATATAAGCTGTCAATCTACTTTTATTTGCATCTTTACTTTTCCAATCTATATTATAAAATACCAAAAATATATTTATCTTATCATACTATCTCTATCAGATCTCACTTTCGCAAGTGGCCGTGAAGGGATTGACAACCCCTTTATTGCGTTGGTTGCGAGTTCTTTGTTTGTTTGTGTAGGTGCATGGGACTTTTGAGGAGCCTCCTACTGGATTGATACGTTGGTTCTCAAAAACTGAGGGAAATACTTATGCTACTATTGCTGCATCACCCTTTCCTCTTCAAGGAAAACCAACACAAGCTCAAGATGTAGCAATACACTGTTCATTACGGGCCAGTTTCACCACGGGTCGTTAATGGGCCAAGAGTTACAAAGGGCCTCATATGGGCCGAAATAAGTCATGGGCCACACATGGGCCGGAAGTTAAAATGGGCTGGAATCATATTGGACGGCCCAGATGACGCTACTGGGCCTAATTCGGAGAGGTCGTAACGGGCCCTGGGTTAGCGGTCTGTAAATGGGCTATATGCGAACATGCCGTTAACAGGCTTTCCATGGGCCGGACCGCCACCTTTTGACCAAGTCAAACGGGCCGGCCTTTTCACAGGAATGGGCCTCTGTTGGGCCGTGCCACGTGTTGACGTATCATAGGCGCCTTCGGTCCAATGAGTGGATGACATCTGTCCCAACGGTGAGCCGACACGTGTTTCCTCCAGCCAATGATGATTTTACACGTGGAAAATCCCATTGGTCGGGCTGTTAATGGGTTATCGGATCCAAAACCGGTCCCGATAGCTTAACGGTGTTCCGTTACAGTGGATGCCATGTGTCGGTCACCCTTGACGAAAGCACTCCTGTGACGCACGATTTATTGTCATGGAAGTGGACACTTCCGTGATGATAATTTTGGTAATGTCATGGAACACTTCTACGACAACACATGTATGACTATCTTGATTCTGTCATATATCGTCATGGATGTACATGTATGACAGAAAACATGACCTACTGTGACAAACACGTATCATCACGGAAGTGTATTTTTTGTAGTCACGGGCATCTACGCACGGGAAGTTATGTCGAACACGACTAGTTGTAAGCAGGTTAGCTCTACAGCCATGATGATAGTGACTGCAGACAGTGAGGCTGACTATGGTATGCCGAAAACGACGCCTATACTCAGGTATCATCTCCAGTGCAGGATCTTGTCGCTTCACTGTGAGGAGCAGCACGTAATAATTTGACAAACGGGTAGTACAATACTACTACATTGGTAGTACTACTACTAGTACTAGCACCACCGTCTGGATTTAGTAGTACTACCACATCCATCTCGATTTAGTATTTGACTAGCTATATCTAGTAATGCATGTCACAAAAAAATGTACTGCTCCATCTATAAATAAATACATGGTGTATTGTTTTATTCCTTCTGGTAGATGGCTCAAATCTGAGGTCTCATCAATCGGACTACTATTGTACTCATCGAGCGCTCGGCTTTGTAAGCTACCAACAAAAAATTGCAATCAAAGACTACTATTGTATTCCCTCCATACTGGTGCATTAGTCACGTTACGAACCAAATAGTAATCCCAAAACTTTTAGGCACGGTGCATTAACTACCCACCTCATTCCCTGTTTTTTGCCATGAAAAAAGAAATCACCCAATATGAGACGTGGGGTGCGTATGCATCCAATGACTTGAGACTACTCCCTCCATCTAGGTGTATAAGTCATCTTAGAGCAAGTGAAAAAGAGGAGTGGGCTCTCATGCAAGAGCCTAGCTATATGCGGATTCCTAGGCCGATATACAAGAAATATGAAGAAAGAGAGAGAGAGAGAGAGAGAGAGAGAGAGAAGATGAGAAAAAGTAGTACTCTTATAGACAGCCTTATAGCTAACCTTATTGTATGAGTGTCTACAAGTGACGGCTCTATATGACATGACAACATCATATAGCCAGCAGCTGGCTATACTATTAACTATGCTCTTAGGTTGTGCACCATGACCAAGACGAAGGGGAAAGCGAGAGAACTTAACGTCGTTTTGCTAATTAATAGGATTACATGCAATGAACTAACCACTGCATGTCATGTTTGGTAGTCTCAAGTCATTGAAAGCATGCACGGCCCACATCTCTCATTGGTTGATATGTCACAAAATAAGAAACAAGGAGGCAGTTAATGTACCATGCCTAAGTGTTTTGGGATTATTTGGTTTTCGTAAGGTGACTTACAAAACATTTTTGGTTACATGCATTAACCTTTTATTAGTTAAATCAAAGGTCAAAACTTGCCGCAAAAAGCAAAGGGGACCAATAAACCTGTAACATCAAAGTTCTCTCATTTGGCCCCAACTAGAGGTCCAGTGAGATGACTATAGTGCACCGGCATAGAGGGGGACACAACTTCATTGACTTATTGCACCTGCATTTGGGTGAATGACACGTGGGCCCAACAGGTGGCTGGCCCACCTGTCATACAGCCAAAGGCAGGTGCAGTAGAGGGCCGAGGAGTAGATTGCCAACATACACGTGAATGCAACATAGTCTGCACTTCTCATATAAAGGCTTCCCACCAGTCCAATCTACGAAATCCTACGCACCTACGCACCCTAACCAAGGGCAAGAGTGATCACTCCAATCACAAGATCAGTTGACTAGAAGCTAGACCCATGGAGGGGATGAGCGCGAGCATCAGCTGGCTGTGCCAGATGGTCCACGACACCGGCCTGCGGCTCGGCACTGAGGAACGTCTCCAGGTCATGCTTGAGGCCGCCAGGGCGAGAGGCCTCTTTGACGACAGCTTCGTCTCCTTGTTCGACGATGTCCTCGTTGGCTTTGACAAGTTCACCGTTGTCAAGAAGCTCGCGGACGACCTCGACGTACGCCTCGAGCCCACGCGCCCAGGCTCTGCGATGCCCGCCACCCTCAACGGCCTCTATAGTGATAACCTCTTTGACGCACTGGTGGCCCTGCGATTGCCCGCCGTCGCGCCGAAGAATGTCCACCTCGAGGTTGCGCTCGCCACCCAGCGCCTGGCACAACAAGACACCGTCGACATAATCACCCACATCTACGTGCAAATCGTCCACAAGGACTACTACGTGCCAGAGGAGGACGATAGGTCGCTGGCCTTCTTGACCCACAGGGCAACCTTGGATGGCATTGTTCAGAAGCACGTTGAGCTCGGCGCCAACGCCGCTGCTCCTCACACATCGGTTGGTGACCCAGCGCATTAGGGCGTGAGGATGTCGTTGATGGATCCGTATGTATCTTTATCTTTCCGTCAAATCCATGTAGTAGTATATGGTACTACTAGTAATAATCTTACCTTTCGCATCAACTTCATTATTTTCGTACGTACTCCATGCATGAACCGCGCCAAAACCAAACTTCTCATTACTCTAGGGAAAATCGTTATTTCTATCTATCGGTTGCGCCATGGAGCATAACCAAATTTTACAAGTTATAAGTTCAAAAGGAAAAGCCTGCTGTGTTCGCGTCGCACCCCACACGGTTGGTCTGGCATGTCGCTCAAGGGGGAATGCGTGCTGTGTTGCATTTTCACTTACAAGTGGGACCACAGTTGAGCAAACCAACTGCTGGCAAACCCCCACCCCGCCCACCGCGCAATGGCTGACAAAACATGAGGGAGAAGAGATGGTTGTAGCATGGACTTTAAGAAAATTGGTGTCAGATGGGACTCGTGTGGGTGGCGTGTGCCGTACTACTAGACGTGAATGCTAGTTATGTCCCATGCCACCCCACTATATTGAGCCTATATCAAGGTGCTGGTTACGTAGAACAAATTTCCTGGAGTCCGTGCTCAACCCTCCTCTATCTCTCTTCTCAGCCAGCCCGCAGACACACAGAGCCCATCGTCTGTTTGCTCACATGCGGTCCCACATGTCAGTGAAAAGGCAAGAGGACCCACTGAACCTGCACATCTTTCACCTCGACGTGCTGGTGATGAAAAACAAATCTAATAAAGATCTTCGGTGGCTTCTTTTGGAGTTACTCAAGAGGAGTAAGATTCTATTTATAGTTTAACCCAAGATGCACATCATGTGGCTTCAACTACCACTCCATTTTCTTGCATGAGACGACTTGGACGCTGGATGTCCCACGTGTCGGCAAAAGGAGGAAGTACTCGACCAAATCTTCTCCACATTTAGACCGGAGGAGTAGGAAACACGGCAAGCCCCATGACTACATCATACCATGTAAAAGCCCAACTCACGCAGTCACGCTATCACTATATTTCTCGGCCTCCGTGTGACACCTAGCTCTAGTTGATCTAACTAGAACTAACTATTGGTTGGCTCTATGTGATGTGGCAACTTCATACTACTACGGATGATGGCTATACTACTACGGCACTAACACTCCAAGAAGTGAGTCAAAAAAACATTTATAAATTGAATTTTTCACATGCGTATGCAAATGTACCATTCATTACATACGACAAGTCATCAACACACAATGACAACGAGGATACATGTTGGATTATAGATTAGTTCCAACAAAAAATTCTAGTAAATACTAAAGTTTTCATCACACAACAAATAACAAGGAATGAAATGAACTTCAGCTCAACCAATCCTCAGCGTTGGAAACACTTGCTTTGAACCAGAAGAGTTTCTCCTGGAAGGGCCAGCTACTGTCAATCTCGAGACCAACGCAGGACTAATCATCCAGGCTGAAGCGGCCTATTTCATGACCCATATTGTGATAGCCACGGTAGGGAAGCATAGCAATGTCTGAGGTATAGATACAGTTGCTTCTCATAAATGGTAGTAATGTTGCGTTAACAGCAGCTGGATCGCCTTTCGCCATGATTGGATAGTTTTGTCCAAGGAAGAGCAAGTTTCCTCCAAGAGTATGAATACTAAACCAGGGAGAAGGTGTTGGCGCTAGCACAATTGTATGCGTCCCGAACCCCACAACGGATGTTGGAATAGGTCCGGAGAGTGCGACCATGGGAGACAACACCCGCTTCCTTAGTCACATCAGCGGTGCCCTGTATACAGACAAGAAGAGGTGATCCATTGGAATAAGTTCCCAAGCGCCATTGAGTACATGGGTCCTCATGCTCGTGATCATCATCATCGTCATATCCCCCTTGGTTATAAATTTTTTCAAGTATAGGTGGTGGAATGTTCATAGGACCTTGGAAACACAAGAAGGTTAATTAGTAAAGGGAAACTAGCTAACCCGCATGCATGTGGATGAAACAATTATAATTACGGTGGAAGAAAAACATACCGAAAGCATAAGGATTCCATGCAAAAACAGTGCCACGAGTGGTGGCAGCAAACACAAGACCCTCATATTGAATTGCATCACAGTACACATCCGTGTACAAAAACTAATTTTTGAGCAATATCCATCTAGTCGAACTATGAAGGAAGGCAGCAAGCTTGTCGAAGATAGAAACAACTCCATAGTCCATTAAATCCCAATTGTGATCGGGAACTTGACAAATTGCTATCTTCTGTGGATGACAGTCACCATGATCGTAGTTGAATGTACGTAGAATACCGGTGTGCTCAACCTCTGGGCAGTCTGAGATTTTTAGAAGTGTAACCCGGTGACAAGTGTACACATTCACAAGTTCCTACTCGCAGTTCTACCCAATATAAACAACCCATTTGCGCCTACCCAAGCCTTACCCCCAAGCGATGGCATCTTAACATCACACGTATAATTATCAAGTGGCACCAACTTGCACAAGGCGAGGCCTCCGTCGTCCGCGCGCCAGTCAGCAGGGTCACGGTGAAGAAGATAGGGGAGATCAAACCGCTCCCGGAACCTTGGGTTCCTTGTAATGATGTTATTAGTTGAGTCGAGAATGGTCTTGAATGAACCTTCCATGCTAGCAGAGGTGATGATGTCACACCGATCAATGAGTTCCTCCACCACGTCATCATTCAGATCGGGGCAAGAATAACAGGGTTGTTTCCGGCCTGTTCCTTCCATGGAAAAGACGATCAAACAATGGCAGAAGGAAGGGTGAAGGCAAATGGAGGAGAGAGGAAGAGCGTGCAATAACAGTTCCAAATTGAGAGGGAAAGGCGAAGAGTCGGTGGATGATTGCCACAGTACACAAAGAGGCGCCCCGGCCTACATAGACGTCTGTTCGGAAATTGTACAAAAGGACTCACCATCATCTCACTAACATGTTGGAACGGGACCACTTGTTAACGAAGAGGCTAGTGGGGAGCGGACGGTTGCCACAGAGGTCACACACTAACGACAAGGCCGTCCTATCAGACCTAGCACCCGCGCGGGATGGCTTCCTTCCCACACACGAGCGAAGACACTTCGGACACCCACACGGTTGGTTCACCATGCCGCTAGGACAACTCTAGCGCGTGCAACTCGGACGCGCGCTCCCTCATCCCCCTTTCCCTCGACGCCGGGGAGCTACCCAACCACAACCACGTGTTTTGCGCACCCGGTGGCCGGATTTGGAGCGGATCGATCGGGCTTGAGGTCGCCCGGCTGTGGGAGGCTGCGTCGCTCCATGGACTGGACGGGCACCGGGTCGGAAGGCCCCGGCAAGGTTGCAAGGCCACATGTGGGTACTGACTCCTCCTCTAGCCGCTCGGATATACACTGTCGATGGTCCGCCGACAGATACATGAATGGCGGTCGGCCGGGCTTGGTGCTGGCCCAAAAGCTCTTCGGCGCACCGTTGCCACTCATTATGTGCGACGACTGCCCAAAGAAGGTCTTGCACCGCGTGTCTACAACGCCGAAACATCTCGGATGGGTGTTCATCAAGTGCTCAACCGATGGGGTATGTGCTACTTTAGCTTCAATTGTGCTCTTGGATTAGACTAATTGTGCTAACTTAAAGTTTTATTGTGTAGAATGGATGCAAGTTTTGGTATTGGGAAGAGGAGTACATCGATATATTGATAGAGCGCAATTTAGTAGATGTTGTAACACTTCTAGCTAGCATAGAGGCTAGAGTTGAGACTAGTGCACTTGTTGATAGAATAGAGGCTAGACATGAGAGTAGATTCGAGGAAGCAACGTCTACTTCTTTACACTCGAAGAAGAAAGAAGCACACAAGATCGAACCTCCGCAGATCAACAACAAATGCATCGAGAAGGCACTAATCCAACTTACAGGAGTAGTTATGGAAGTTGGATATCTTCTAAAATGTGTTATTGTGGTTCTTGTTTTCTTTGGTCTTGCTTTTCTAGTCAAATTTTGGTGATGTATTTCCATGTACCAAAAATCAATGATGAAAGAAAATGTGTTTGCAAAGAAAAATGTACATGGCCGGAATGCGTCCGTGCGTTGGGCGCACGGACACCGCATCCGAGAAATGGCCCGGACACGACCCCATTACCCTACCCAAACAGACAGAATCCAGGCAAAACGGAGGTCCGTTAGGGGTCGTGCGTTGGAGTTGGCCTTACAAGTGGGACCGCAGTTGAGGAAACCGACTATCGGCAAACCCCCACCTCGCCCGCCGTGCGATGGCTAAGTTAGAGAAACAAGGAGGTTGAAGAGATAGCTGTAGCTTGGACTCCAAGAAATATGGTGTTAGATGGAAGTCGTGCTGGTGGCGTGTGCTGTACTCCTAGACGTGAATGCTTGTTCTGGCCCATGCCACTCTACTATATATCGAGGATTCGAGGTGTTGGTTACATACAACAAACACATTAACATATGGCCCACCTCACACTATGGCCAAATTCTTGGAGTCTATGCTAGGTTAAAAAGTGTTCTTTGAGAGGGTGGGTGGCTGGTCTCAAGTTTAAAACTTGTTGCGTATACGTAGACGTAGATATAGTGCAACAGTTTTGAAAGTTTGAACCCAAACATCAGAATGCAATTTCTATGGAACTCATCCGAGGAGCTAGGATGGTGGGATTCGCAGCTACCTTAAAAACACCCGCCCGACGCACGAAGCATGTGAAGCTAGTACACATAGTAGTACTATTGTTGATTGGACTCATCCGATAACCTGTTGCAATGCATGTACAATTATGTATTTGAAAAATATTTTTTTGCCTCGTCGCAGCACCCACTCAGAGAAGCGAATCGAAAGCCATTCATAAATTTAGTAAGTTTATTACAAACATATCATTTTTTACATACAATAGGTCATGAATCCACAACGACAACGTGGATACATTATAACTACTAAAGTTTTCATCACACAACAAATAAAAAGCAATGAAATGAACTTCAGCTCGACCACTCGTCGGCGTTGGAAATGCTTGCTTTGAACTAGAAGTGATTCTCTGGGAAGGGCCAGCTACTGTCAATCTCGAGACCAAAACATGACTGATCATCCAGGCTGAAGCAGCCTATGTCGGGACCCATATTGGGATGGTAGAGAAGCATAGCAATGTCCGAGGTGTAGATACAGTTGCTTCTCATAAATGGTAGTAACGTTGTGTCAACAATAGCTGGATCGCCTTTTACCATCATTCGATAGTTTTGTCCAAGGAAGAGCGAGTTTCCTCCAAGACTTCCAATATTGAACCAGGGAGAAGGTGTTGGCGCTAGTACACTAGTATCCATCCCGAATAACCTGTAAGGATGTTCTAATAGGTCCGGAGAGTGCGACCATGTGAGACACCACCTACCTCCTTAGTAACATCAGTAGTGCCCTTTGTACAGACAAGAAGAGGTGATCCATCGAAATATGATGCCAGGCGGCACTGAGTATATGGGTCCTGCTCGTCCTCATGCTTGTGATCATCAGCATCGTCATCTCCCCCTTGGTTATAATTTTTTTCAAGTATAGGTGGTGGAATGTTCACAGGACCATGGAAACACAAGAAGATTAATTAGTAAAGGGAAATTAGCTGACCCGCATGCATGTGGATGAAACAATTATAATTACGATGGAAGAAAAACGTACCGAAAGCATCAAGATTCCATGCAAAAATAGTGCCACGAGTGGTGGCAGCAAACAGAAGACACTCGTATTGAATTGCATCACAATACTCATCCGTGTACAGAAATTGATTTTTGAGCAATATCCATCGAGGCGTGGAGTAAGGACGGCAACAAGCTTGTCGAAGATAGCAACAACTTCATAGTCCGTGTAATCCCAAGAGCAGTTGGTAACTCGACAAATTGCTATCTTCCGTAGGCGACAATCACCATGACCATATTTGAACTCACGTAGAATACCGGTGTACTGAACCTCTGGGCAGTCTGAGATTTTTGGAAGTGGAACCCGGTGACGAGTGTACACATTCACAAGTTCCCACTCGCAGTTGCCCAATATAAACAACCCAATCTCCATTTGCGCCTGCCCAAGACTTACCCTCAAGCGATGGCATCTTAACATCACAGATATCATTATCAAGCTGCATCAACTTGCACAAGGCGAGGCCTCCGTCGTCCGCACGCCAGTCAGCGGGTCACGACGAAGAAGATAGGGGAGATCAAACCGCTCCTGGACCCTTGGGTTCCTTGTAATGATGTTATTAGTTGAGTCAAAAATGGTCTTGAACGAACTTGCCATGTTAGCCGAGGTGATGACGTCGCACTGATCAATGAGTTCCTCCACCGCGTCATCATTCAGATTGGGGCAAGAATAACAGGGGCGTTTCTGGCCTGTTCCCTCCATGGAGAAGACGATCGAACAGTGGCAGAAGGAAGGGTGAAGGAAAATGGAGGAGGGAGGAAGAGCGTGCGACAACAGTTCCAAATCAAGAGGGAAAGGCGAAGAGTCGGTGGACAGTTGCCACGGTACACGAAGAAGCGCCCCGGCCTACATAGACGTCCGTTCGGAAATTGTACAAAAGGACTCGCCGTTGTCTCACTGACATGTTTGAATGGAAGCACATGCCAACGAAACATGATGTGTAATTTCTCGTGCAAAATGCTATCTGGCCGCGTTGGATCGAGGTGCCGCATTAGTTATCGACCTTTATTTTTTTAATGGCGTGTCGTTCAATTTTGAAGCACGACTAACTAGTAGTGTATGCTAAGACAATATAAACTACTCTACCACTACTCCACCTCTAGTACTAGTAGTATAAAAAAGATATATAGGCTGGAGCTTCAGCACTTTCTTCCTAAGGGCTGCCCACTTGCTTCTCACACTATCACCCTCTCTCCAGATCTAAAAAAGACGGCATCTCTCTCCCTCCTCACCGGTGGTCACAGATCTACCAGGGAAGAAAAGGACGTGCAACGTTGATGCACTCATCGTCGGCGAGCGAGGTCACGCACTGAAGACAAGGCCGTCCTCTCAGACCTAGCGCCCGCGCGGGATGGACTCCGTCCCCAAGGTCGCTACCATAGTGAGTGCGGAGGACGACGACCACGAGTGAAGCCACTTCCCACCGACCCTCAGGTATGCTACCTATTTTCGAACCATACCCTTGTTCTATTGCCCCATCTGCCACGTCGCTGCATGTGGATCTTTTTCCACTCAACCATTTGCCCCATCTCCCAATTTGCTATCCTCTGCTCTGCTGGTCACACAGACGAAAACCTTAACTTGCACTAGTAAAGGAAACCCTACTTGATGTAGATTAATCCATGTCTGGGTTGAATAAGGAAAGGAAGGGAGACTGTACTATCCAAGAGACTAGGCATCGAACCCGCATATAGGTTGAAAAGGGGAAAATCAGTAGCTAAGGAACAAGTCTCATGTCTCTTGGTTGAAGAAGGGTAGAAAGGCATGACAACGCAATAGAGAATGACCAAGTCGATCGGTTTGTTTTCCTCACATAGGAAAACGGTGGCTAAAGAGAACAAAAATGGGACATAATCCACATATGCTACCTGGATAATTGTTGCTCTGGGAAACCATACCTCCCTCACCACTCGATGCGTCCGTGGAGGTACATCGTATTGGTGCGCCCACTGTCCGAATGGGCCTCTCATGCTCTTATTGGCACATTTTTTGCTATTAGTACAACGCCAGCGGTCAAGTCAAGCAATGCTACTGCTAAAGTGATGCCACATTTAAATAATGCCACACTCAGTCTAATGCCACCGATAAATTTAAGCAATGCCATTTAATGTCACTGGATTATTTCAGGGTTAGCTATTGATTGTGGATGTATTAAAGATTTTAGCAAAGGCATTCTTATGTTGTTGCACAGCCAGTATACCAACGATGAATCTTGTTACTACCTTCAGATTTTTGCACTGTTAATGCTTATAGATTACATACCTCACTTTCATGAGATAAGTCAATTTTTTTTGTACATTGTCAAGAGGAAAGGTCAAGAGTGGGCACCTCCTCCTCCGGCTGTTCTCTTGATTCGTTCGATCAAGTTTTTATGTTTGATCGATTATCAAGATTGGGATATCAATTTTTAGCCCCCCTCGAGTTCGAAATGATATTTACCTTGAAGGTACATGGTTTGCAATTTTTTATACTGTCATTAGTTAATAATGCTAGTTACCTTCGGACTTTTGTATTTGGTTTAATGCTCTTGCGCAACTAGTATACCAATGCTGAAACTTGTTAACTTTACATTTTGTATTGTTCATTCTTATATAAATCTTCCAGTGCTAGAGCTTATGGAAATCTCTTCATTAAAACCATTGTACTGTACCCTGTAATAAAATAACTACTCTACTGTTGCACTAGCCACTGGATTAGTGTATATTTGTACTATTCGAATGGTGTTGCATTAGCGTATGGACATATATAAAGTGTGGCAAGATTTCCTAGATATGTGCTCAACAAAACTACTACCTATTTTTCTAAATACTAGACGTTTGGGTACTTTAAATTGAACTGCGAAACGTCTTATATTAAGGAACAGAGGGTGTAGAGTTCACTCAAATTAGAGCATCTCCAATAGCTTGTCTATATGGATGTCTATACTCGTTTTCCACCATGTGAGCCGAAAACAGGCGTCCAACAGCTTGTCTATATGGTCATCCAGATATACACATCCTCTAAATCGACCTCGACAATGTCCATGCTTGGACATTATGAAGTCGTCTCTCCCCAGCGATGACCCACCTGTCATGGTCCCTGTATATAGACGTTCTAATGCAAAACTAGATGTGTATATAAGGGAATCTTTTTAGATCATTGTCTATATGAATATATAGACATCCAAATATACACATGCTATTGCAGATGCTTTTATCCTGGTAAAGCTAGTCACACCTTTGTTAAAATTAATGTTCATTATGTTACCGGAGGAGGTCTGTATGTTTGCCTCTAATGCATGTCGACTACATACCTGACATCATGATGTAATGTTAAGTCATTTCCTTTTGTACAGTGTCACTGAATTGTCAAGGCGGTGATGGCATTTTATTTTAGTTGAACTGCACAAAATATGCTTAAAAGAAGAGGAAAGGTCAGGAATGGTTCAATTTTTCAGAAAAAACTATGTATGCCTTCCTGACATCAGCTGTTGTTGCCTTATTTATTCCTGCAAACAGGTGGTTAGAAACAGTCTTGCTAACTTTTCCCATTATGAAATTGGAATGCTTATATTTTTGACTCTACGCTTCAACTAGTGCCACTTTTATAGTAATCACACTTTCAATATCTATGCAAATAGGGATGCTCAATTTTAGTGGAACTGCACAAAAAGTCCAAATGGTTCAACATTAGGAGCATGTTTTCTTCCAAACCTTTATATCCAATTGGTGGCACTATGAGTTGTTCATTATGAAGGTACATGGTTTGCTACTATCTTGCTAGTCATTTTGTACTGTCATTAGATATTAATACTAGTGGTTTTCATGTGAATTTATTGGCATGGTGGACCTACATTGGAGGTGCAGGACATGATTCAATGATTGGATGCTCAATTTCGGTTGTATCGATTTCACCTCTTCCATCACTACGAACATGGATATCCTTGGTCTGATGAAGAATAGGAGCTATATTTCTGCGCTGAACCAGCAAATCAATTCAGTATGAAATTGTCCAGGGCAAAACATGACTGTATCAAATTGTCCAGTGCAAAACATGACAGATGCTAAGCGGAAGAGACGTGTTTAAATCAAAAATACAAGGTGGGGTATATGTTCTAGCTGCTTGATATTTGTGCAGACAGAGATGTCTGCCCGTTGCTATTTGGCAAACAAACAAAGTGGCCGCAATTTTGGTTGAATTGCACAAGAGAATAGTATAGTCACTGCATGCAGTGCCATTTGAAAATAGACACAGAAAGATTGGATAGTCACTTCATGGACTGCAGAAAGTAGTACTATACTATTTATTGGCCAACACTAGGTGCTTCATTGCTTTGGTCCGATTATACAATGGGCATCATTTTGCCCAAGTTAAAGTTTTTATTCCAAAAATAGTCTCGCCGTGTGATCGAGATAAGACCAAATCATATTGCAGTGGATGTTCCTCCATAATGTGTGGTTCATTCTCATGTTTCCAGCTGTTGGTGAAACCACCTACGTTTGCAAGAGGAATTGTAGACTTCACAAAAAAATTGTCTTTCACTCTGTACTGAATGTTGGCCAAGAGAAGCATCCATGTTAGTAGGAAGAACAAATGTTTTTTCTAGATCTTTGCTTTCGGAGCTACATATTTGTATATGATCTGTGAATCATTGAGATGCATTAACATGTTGATCTTATGTATGGGAATCGTACTAGTTGGTTTTGAATTTGGGCTACTAAAGTGAACATATTACAATGTCAGGCCTGTGAGTGTCGTGTGAACATTTCGAACGGATCGACTCTTACTGCTGTGCACAACATGATCCTTATTTCTGTGTTCTCAGTGTTTACAAGTTACTAACAATTCCTTATTTCTGTTCGCTCAGTGTTTACAAGTTACTGATCAATCACTAGCTAGCCTAGTAATGCGCTCCTGGCAGTTTTAGTTGCGACGCAAGATCCGAAGTGGCAGTTTTCTGAATAAAAATGCCTACCTGTGAAGAAATTGACAAGTTGTTCTGAAGAAAATGCCACGCGAATCTGAAGAAACTGCGAGCAAAAATGTTCGCAAATGCCTTATCTCCCACAGAACATTCATCAGCTAATGCGATCCTACATGTACACCATCCGACCTACTCAACCCTACACGTACACTATCTGACCTACTCGACCCTACACGGAAAAAGGCGGATCACGCACGTACTACCTCCTTTTCGGTTTGTAGGTCTCAATTCAAAAAACAACCTACTCGATCCTACACGAATAAATAGCAGATCACGCACGTACTACCTCCTTTCCGGTTTGCAGGGCTTAATTCAAAAATCTCACCAACCAAGGTAGATGCTGAGTGGTGGAAACATTTTTGACAAGGAGGGAGTACCTCATCTGGATGATTCTAGTGCACTCGTTTGACCATCATGCCGGCGTGCGACCCAGCACGGACGGGACGCACCACTTACGGGACGGGACGCACCACTTACGGGACGGGACGACATAGTCATAATTTCCATTTTTCTAGTTTTCCACGGCAAGCTGGCGCGCTAAGCCATGCCTGCTTATGCATTGAATTCCGATGACTGCCATGACCATCGCGTTTCGCGAGACACGCTGGTTCACCTACCTTCCGCCTATAATTACTATTTCCCGGCCTTCTCTGGTGGCACCAGCACCCAACTCGCCCTATCCTCATAAACCCCCACCGGCCCGACGTCGCTGGCCACTTATCCTCATTCTCGCCACGTCTGCCATGCCCCACCTGTCTGTGATAGGTGACGCCGGAGGCGGTCACTGCCAAAACTAGTGTTCGGTTTTTCACCGAAAGGCAGACGGAGGGAGGAAGCATTCTATCAGTCTTTAGATGGCAATGCGGAGTATGAGGAGTTGTTGGAGCGCGACCGCCTGGCGGAGGAGCAGCGTATCGGTTATTTGCGCCGCCAGCAGGACATGGAGCAGCAGCGCACCGACGCTCTGAGTCGCAAGCAGAGTGCCCGCAATTGGGCCGACTACATGGAGGCCGGCGCCCGCAAATAGCCCTGGAGGCTGTCGGGCACGCACGCGTTTGCGGCGCCGAATTTTACTACCAGCTCGTCAAGTGGGTTTCCCGCTTAGAAGCCGAAGCTTCGATGGACCACGCCGGCATGGAAAGGGCCAATGCGCGCGAGCAACGCGCCCTATCGAACCTCTAGCAAGTCCGAGGCGAGGCGGAGGACGCCGGTGCCGGTGTTTAGCGTGTACCACAGATGGCGGCCGGCATCGTCTAGTTAGCCAAGAGTAAGTTAGTACTTGTACACTACTAGAGTATTAGTGGGAGTAGATAGTTAACTTGGCTATGATGGTTGTCAACGTGGAAGTTCAGTACTCTATATCTGGATCAGACCTGTTACTTTGCTCTAAATGTTGAACTTTCCATTTGAACGTATGGAATGGGCTGTTATTTTTAAATGGGTTGTATTTGTCCGCCACGGGTTTAGAGGCTAACTTGTGGGCATACCAGGTTGACGCGCACACAATCAGGAGATGATTGTACGTGGAGAGGATGATAGCAGGGACCCACCAAGGTCATGGAAGTATGCAAGCAAGTGCCTCCTTCTTTCAAGCCAATAAAAAACGGCTCCTCCTAATGGATTTCTAACATCTGGGTCCCATGCCATTGTCAATGTAGTCAATAAACGAGAGAATTGCACAACGAGCGGCTGACACCAGGGACCAATAGCTCGCCCAGTTATTTTTGTTTTTGGTTAATTTGATAAATGCCAGTCCAAATGTGGTGATTCTGAGAAATGCCACTGCAATTTCCAAACTTTGAAAAATGCCATTTCATGCCATTTCCAGTGGCATTTTTCGAAGTCTGGAATGGCATTTTTCAAAGTTTGCAAAAATTGGAGTGGCGTTTTTCAAAGTTTGCAAAAATTGCAGTGGCATTTTTCAAAGTTTGGAAATTGCAGTGGCATTTTTATGAATCACCATAATTGGAGTGGAATTTATCTAATTTATTTTTGAGACAGAAGCAGGGTGTCAACTGGGCTGTGCGGGGCACTCTGGCCTGTCTAGAACGCCTTTCTTTTATATTTACCACAAACCAGCCCAGTAGTTTTTTTGTTTCTGAAAATGGCTAGCCCAGTTTTTTTGTGATTTGTCAAGTAAGTCGCTTTGTCAGGCATGTTGGGCTGTAAATCTTTCAAGACGAGGAGAGCTTCATTCTGCTGGCCAAGAAAATGGCCTATCAGTAATGAGAAATGGGCTATACATTTTTAAAACACATCAAACCGGCAATTAGTTTCAAATTTCTTTTTTTTCCGTTTTGAGATTTTAAATTGCATTGATTTTTATGCATGAACAATTTGTTGGATTATATATTGATGTACATTTATTTTTAAAAACAGTTTGAACGTGACTCGAAATTTTGGGATTAAAAACAGTTCGGACCACACCGAAATATGCAAAATTTGGTATAATTTTTTAACCGTGGCCACAATATGAGATGTAATGCTAACAAATAGAATATGAGCTTCGAAAAAACCCTTAAGAATTAGCAAATGGGCTATAAATTATTAGAAATAATGGAAGATGGGTTGTATGCTAGTTTCCACAGATTTGAGGCTTTGCTAAAAAGAAAGGTTGATGCACATGCAGTAACTGTTGGATGGCCATCCAACGACCGTCGTGCTTCTTCAATCTCTGCTCTTCCTGCTCCATCCGCTCAAACAAGCATCAGCGGGACTGGCTCCCTCCTCCCGCGGTCGGTTGTGCTGCCGCATAGGCCTCACCGCCCCAACGTACTCCCATCGCTGGCCTAGCCATCCCTCTACTCACCCACACCTGTTGTTATTCTTCGGCAACGGAAGACGAACCAGTAAACCCCCGTATTCCCCTCCGCATGGGAAACAACTGCCGAGTCTTCCCTGGCTTCGTGTCGTTCCCTTCCTAGGCCTCGCCGTCATCCACCACCCTGGTGCTCTCGGCACGGCGTGGTCAACGAACGACATGCATCTGAAGTGGACTGTACCTGGAGAGGCTGACATCTGGGTCCACAGCCGCACGCAAGGAAATGCCTCCTTATTACATGCAAAATAATGATTTCTCCACCTAACAGCTGGGACCCACCGAAAGGGCCTCTGTATTTTGTGAAAAAAACATTCCCCCCGCTGACAAGTTGGACCCACCAGCTATAGCTTCGCACGCAAGGAAGTGCCTCATTATTATGCACAAAAGAATGAATACTCCCCCTGCTAGCTGGGACCCACCATAGTAGGAGGCTGACTTGTGGGCCTACTAAGATGATGGGGACGGAGGGCTTTGTCAACTTAGTCAATATGAACGATTCTAGCTCCAGTGACTGTACGATGTCCATCCAACGAACGTAGTGCTTCTTCAACCTCTGGTCTTGTTGCTCCAGCCGCCCAAACAAGCGTCGGCCTTGCCGCCTGCTCCTTCCTCCCGTGTCTGGTTGTGCTGCCACCGCTAGCCATGCCATCCCTCTATACTCACCCACACCTCCTGTTATTCTCCGGCGACGCCAGCCTCACACCGCAGCCAAAGCAGTCAACACACGTACTCCCCTCCGCGTGGGCATCCACTGTCGCGTCTTCCCCGGCTCCGCTTCGTCCCCTTCCTAGGCCTCACCGTCGTCCATATCCCTAGTGCTCTCGGCTCGGCATGGTCAACATGGTCAACAAATGACTTCCATCGGAAGAGTACTGTACGTGGAGAGGCTGACAGCTGGGTCCACGGCAGCAGCAAGGAATTGCCTCCTTATTATGCGCAAACTAATTATCCCTCCACCTAACAGCAGGGACCCACCGGATGGGCCATCATATTTTGTGAAAAAACGTTTCCCCCCTAACTGTTGGGACCCACCAGCTACATCTTTGCACAGAAGGAAGTGCCTGACAGTCAGGACCCACCTGGTCGAAGCGTACGTAGCGTTGTCATTCTGATCGCGAACGTGTACATACATACAATCGGTCTGTCTGCGGGCTGCAACGATGAACCGTGTCCGTGTAAGGAAGGGCACGTGTTGTAGTATAGGTGTGCATGTGTGGTAGTAGAGGCGCGCACGTAGCATGTACACATACGTACAACTAGGGTGCAAGAAAGAAAATACGGCCATGTACGTACATACAGGAGGGGTCTCGAACGCCTACTCGCGCATAACTACAGCTAGGGCTCGTGTACATGGCTGGGTCGGAACAGAGAAACTGCATTGTCTCATGTTCATGGGGAGCCAATCGGCTGGGTCGGAACGAGAAATGTGTCATCATGTTCATCGGGAGCCAACCGGCTTGGACGGAACAACCGATGGAAAAGAGGCCTGGCGTACCGCAAAACGGAGAAATCGGCCTTGTGTTCAATTGGCCACGGTCGAAACGGGATCCTGTTCATTAGGAGGGGTCTGGCGTACCACAAAACAAAGGAAAAGGACTTCGCTTGGACCTCCTACGGTCGAAATGGGGTCCTGTTGATCGGGAGGGGTGTGGCATACCAAAAATGGAGGAAACAGACTTGTGTTGGAGCGCTATGGTCGAAACGGGGGTCCTATTCATCGGGAGGGGTGTGGTGTACTACAAAACGGGACTCCACGGGATACTATTCATCTCCACCGTCGACCTCCTCCAGCCTCCACAGGCTACTGCTCATCCACCGTAGACCTCCTCCAGCCTCCAGTAGCGACTGTTCATCCACGGGCTCCCGTTCATCCAGCCTCCACCGCGCGCTCCTCCACCAGCTACTGTTCAACCAGCCCTCTCCACGGGGTCCTGTTCAACCACCCCTCCATTGGCTACTGTTCATCCAGCCCTCCACCGGCTACTGTTCAACCAACCCTCCACGGGTTCGTCCTGTTCATCCAGCCCTCCACGGGGTCCTGTTCATCCAGCCCTCCACCGGCTCGATCGATCAGGGTCCTGTTCATCTAGCGGCAATGGCCACTACTACCACGGGGTCCTATTTCATCCAACCCCACCGGGAACTGTTCATCCAAACCGCCAACAACGCTCACTGTTCATCAAGAGGCAATATCGACCGACTTCAGTTAGCAGCAGTAGCAAAAGAATCACTTGGGTTCAGTTAACAGCAAGGGATCGATTGCTCGGGTTCAGTAACGTAGCTAGTGCAATCGCTTCGGTTCAGTTAGAGCCCAGCGCCTCGCTCTGGTTTAGTTAGAGCGCAACGCCTTACACACATGCGCATACATGTATGAGAGAAACACGCATCGCTCGGCCCCCGACCACCCACCGTAACCGGGAACTCCCCGATATTTTCCTCACCCTCGCTTCTACCACGGGTTTTTCTGTCATGGACGGCCCAAAGAATGTCATGCAGCTGCATCTCCAGCCCGCCCAGGACGAAAAGCCCATTTTCTGTCATGATTTTTTGTCATAGAAGTAGGAGCCGACCACATCTATGATGATATCGGGTTTTGTCACAATTATCGTCATAGAAGTGCCATAAGCATGGCAGAAAAATTTCGTTCGGCTCAAAATGTCACGGATGTGTATTTTTTTTGTAGTGCATCCTCAGATCTTCCAGTTCACATGGCATGAGTTTGAGAACTTCATCTCCACTGTGGACCTGGATCTAATTCAAATAGAAACCATATATTTTATTACTACCTCCGTTCATAAATATAAGATGATTTTTGATATTTTACTCCATATATGACTACATATACGCACAGAAATGAGTGAACAAAGACACTAGAACATGTCTTAAAGGCATGAGAGCAGAGGGACTACTTGCAATATCCATAACACTAGTTACTGAGGCAAATATATCCTCTTCAAAGGTAGTATCGATGTTCATAAAGTAGTTGAAAGTAATCTATAAGAAATCAGTGTCAACCTCTCGCATGTTTTGGTCAAAAGAGGAATTTAGAACCGTCATTTGGCACACAAAAATCACACGCAAGATCACCCAGAAAGTTGTACTACTAGTACTAGTACTACGTGTTAGATGAAAAAACATGATCAAGATCGAGAAAAAGATCGTCAAGAAGAATATTACCTGGACTTGCTTAATGAGGGATCCCGGAGAGGGGGGGGCTTGGACAGGGCGATGGCTTTGAGCTTGTCTGGGGTAGTCTCGGCGGGGTGCTTGCGATTCTTCTTACCATGAGCCTCGACGGTTTTGGCCAGAGCCATAGACATCACTTCGGCCCGTGTTCCAGCGTCCATCAAGAAACTTTCGAATAGAAATAAAGGAAAAGAAACCATAATCACAAACCCAAAAGAAGAACAGAGAGGGAGTTACAGGATCAGTCTCCGGGTTGCAAGACCGGGCCTTGGCCAGAATCAACACCATTGATGCGCTCACCTTTCCTTCTTTGGGAGAGAAGAACAATGGCAGAAGCAGGTCAGGGTTTTCTTGAAGAAACGAGGAACAAGATGAGGGAGAAGCGAGTGGTGGGTTTCTTCAAGAGAGGAAGCTGAGAGAGAAGAGTGAAATGATGGTTGCTTCGTCCGTCCAACTTACTGCTGGAAAGGAGGGGTTTTTGTGATTTGACGGCTCATTGGGCATTACTGCGGCGCTTCAATCAGGGTAGTCTACCGTGCAGTTGGGCACTCTACTACGGAGTAATTTAGTGCAAGGCTGGTGGATCCCGATGATGGCTGTCCCACACGTCGGTGAAAGTGAGTAGCAAGGTTCCCGACGACCGTCGATGAGGATCTGCACGGTAGAGCGTGTCCACTATTTTTCTGAAGAAAAGAAATGATTACATCAAGCGTTTCCACTCTTACAACGGAGGAGTGCGAAACAAGGCAACCACTTGAACATACACACTGGTCCTACTACTAGGCATGTGCAGTGGTTCATACCTTAGTACTACATAATCTTGTTGCTAGTGTAGTAAGATATGACGATAACAAATGATGTTGTGCGCATGTCAACTATATGAACAGTAATGTAATATAGTACCGCTTTTTTGACTGTCCGGTCGTGAATGAACGGTGAGATCAATGTTAACAGAACTAGGTCTACAGTGCACGAAGAGTATGAAGCTACAGTAATCCACGAAACATGAACCATATGAAGCACGAATCAGTGTTAGGCAGGGTGTATGAAGGGTGCACGGGATGGGAGCAAAAGTTCCCTTCTTGACACACTTTTGTGTGTTTGGAAGAGTGCATGAAGGGTGCATGAGTCCACACTAGTAGGTTAACACAAATACAGAAGAGGGAACAACTATATTGAGATGAGAATGCAACCAAACACACACACATGCTTTGTGCTACAGCGACCGATCTGCACCGTCTGAGTTTGATCCAACGGTCATGTTGCACCGAGACATGGACATGCCCATGCAGAGGACGCCTAAACACTACCGAAGTCCTTCTGCTTCTCGAGGCGCACGATGTTGGTGGTGCAGGGTGCAACCACCCGTAGATCCCGCTCCCGATCGACGGGAGCCAGCTCGTCAAAGACGGCATCCAATGGCATGAATGGATTCTGGTGACGGAGCCTTGAGAGGATTCGCCCGGCAACAGCGATAGTAGCCCGCAACCCCTCCTTGTCCAGCTCTGCCCGCACCATCGCGCGGAGACGGCTCAGCTCCTCGGAGATATAGGTGAAGAAGGAGACTAGGTCAGGAAGCCATAGCTCGTTGAAGTCGACGGGGTGGTCGAACTGGTTTAGCCTGACGGCCGGCATGGTCATGCTGGCATGACAGTAGGCACCGCGAAGCCACAACACGTGCGTGGCAACTTGGTCCAGCAAGTGTCTGAGGCGATCCTGGAGCTCGTCATGATCGGCCTGCTCGTGCTCTGGCCGGCTCCCCTGTCGGCCTATCGTATCTCCCCCTTTCTGCAGCAACACTGCCGACGCCTCGAGCATCTTTGTGTCGGCGTTCTAGGAACGGGGGTCCCCAGACTTGCCTGCCTGTGGCCAGCAGCGTGGCTCAATCGGTGGCCCAGTATGGCCCGTCTTCATCAACCAACGCTCAAGACCCTCACGAGGGGCCGAGCCTCGCGGGGAAAACGATGCAAGGCATCCTCCGGAGTGGCCTCACCAGGAAGGCTCGTGAGGAGGCGGAGAGATCAAGGCAAGGGGTACCTCGCGAGGTGCCCGTGACGCAAGCCATGACAACCAAGACCAGGCGGGAGCCAGCTCGTGCAGTGTCCTCGTTTCCCCTTTGGTGGAAAGGGGGCAAGCGCAGGCGCGGGGTACCAAGGCATCAGGCAAAGGTTTCCTTATCGGTGCAACGAGACCAAGACCAGCAGAGCGGCAGGACGGAGGTCACCGTGAAGCCCAAGACGGCGTCATCACCAGCACCTTTGGCAGGCGAAGACCACGTTTAGTCAGGATAGCTTGTACTAGCTGTCCCCTTTTGAAATGGTCGTTGTTGGATCCCTTCCCGCTCAATATTTGGGAAGAGGACCAGGGCCTCTATAAATAGTGCTAGCCACCATAGTAGAGAGGACAAGTTAAGCTCATCCGCACACCACACAGCCCGAGAACACCTTTCCTTGCGAGGCTGTTCTTCCTCTGTACTGTTCATCATCAGCCCAAGAGGCAATCCACCACCACACACAGGAGTAGGGTATTACACCACAACGGTGGCCCGAACCTGTATAAATCTAGCGTCTCTTGTGTTGTTCATCGATCTAGCTTAGGGATCGCGGCGAGGCTGAGGGCATGTTTCGGTAGGGAGAGATCTTCGTGCGCACCCCAGAGTTTGAACCTTAAGGGTTTTGCCGGAACCCGATGTTCGACATTTGGCGCGCCAGGTAGGGGTGCGTCGGAGCTCTTCTTTCCGTCAACCCGCTCCCCACCTACACCGCGCTTCGCCCTCATGGTGGGCATCGCGCCTCCGGCTCTGGCGGTCGGCGCTAGCACCGGGGTCAGGGGGCTCCGAGCCTTGGCCCCCGCCTTGCGGCTGGTGCAGTGGCTGCACAAGTTCAAGCCACAGATGCCGCCGCGCTATGACGGTGCGGCGGACCCGCTGGCTTTCCTGATGGCATACGAGGAGGCCGTCCTCAAGGCCGGGGGCGACAACAAGTTCATGCCCAACTGGTTCCCCATGGCCCTCACTGGCATCCCACGCGCTTGGCTGCTCAACCTGCCGACATCTTCTGTGGCCTCCTGGGAGGAACCGCGCGACCTCTTCCTCACCCGCTATGCTGCGCCGACACCCCCGGTCATCGCAGCTCTCCTGGGCGGCTCACAGGCGCCACCCTCGGACCACCACGCCAAGCCATTCTTTCGCCAGATTGATGCCGCCCTTGCGCGGCAAGGAGCTCCCCCGGGTTGGGTGGCACCCAAGGCCGACTTGACCTTCAGCTCGGAAGATCACCCTGTCAACACCGCCTGCTTGGGTGCGCTCCCATTGCTCTGCACGCCCACCATCTGCCGGGTGGCCGTCACGAAAACCCTCATCAACGGCGGCACCGGCCTCAACGTGCTCTTGGTGGAGGCCTTCAGCCTCCTCCATGTACCACTGGGACGGCTCTGACCCAGCAAGCCCTTTTCGGGCGTCGGAGGCGGTTCCTCCGGCTACCTGGGGCAGATCCGCCTTCCTGTGACCTTCGGCACCCACGCCAACTACCACACGGAGCTGGTCGACTTCGACATCGTCCACATCGGCCTCCCGTACAACGCCATCCTCGGATACCCTGCCTTGGCTTAGTTCATGGTAGGGACCCATCTAACCTACAACCTCATGAAGATGCCCGGGAGCAGCGGCATCCTCACCATTGCTGGAGATACCAAGGAGGCTCTGCTGGCGCTCAAGCTCACCCTCAAGACCGCCACGGCGGCGCAGCCCGCCAACGCGGACACCTCCAAGGTCAAGGGGGCTACACCGACCAAGAAGAAGCAGTTGTTCACTCAGGACAAGGCGGAGACCAAGCAGGTGCCAGTTGAGGAAGACGGGTCCTCAGGAGCCACCTTCACCATAGGTGCCAACTTCAACCCCGACCAGGAGGAGGCGCTGGTGAAGTTTTTGCACTCGAACAAGGAGGTGTTCGCATGGAAACCCAAGTAGATCGCGGGGTCCCAAGGGAGGTGATTGAGCATCACCTGAATGTGTGCCCCAATGTACGCCTCGTGAAGTAGAAGGCGAGGCGGCAATCCACCAAGAAGCAGGCCTTCAGCATCCAAGAGACCCACAAGCTAGAGGCAGCAGGTGTTATTCGCGAGGTTCGCTACCCCGAGTGGTTGGCAAACCCCGTTGTCGTGCCAAAAAAGGGAGGA
This sequence comes from Triticum dicoccoides, assembly GCF_002162155.2. Lineage (NCBI taxonomy): Eukaryota > Viridiplantae > Streptophyta > Magnoliopsida > Poales > Poaceae > Triticum > Triticum dicoccoides. The sequence goes on from NC_041381.1 coordinate 299,152,601, forward strand.
AAGGAGCGCATGTGTGTCGACTTCACCAACCTCAACAAGGCCTGCCCTCAAGATCCGTTCCCGCTCCCCCTCATCGATCAGATTGTTTACTCCACAGCAGAGTGCGACCTGCTGTGTTTCCTGGATGCGTTTTTGGGTTATCACCAAATCAAGATGGCGGTGGAAGACGTGGAGAAGACAATCTTCCTGACCCTATGCAGAGTGTACTGCTACACTTGCATGCCGTTCGGGCTGCGCAATGCGGGCGCGACCTTCCAGCGGATGATGCACATTGCCTTGGGCCGGAGCTCGGGAAAAACGCCGAGGCTTACATCAACGACATTGTGGTGAAATCTCGGGAGGCAAGGACCTTGATCTAGGATTTGGAGGAAACCTTCATGAGCATCTGCCAGGTGGACCTGCGACTCAACCCAGAGAAGTCCGTGTTTGGCGTCCCTGCCGGCAAGCTACTGGGCTTCCTCGTGTCCCACAGGGGGATTGAGGACAACCCAGAGAAGGTCAAGGCAATCAAGACATGAGTCCACCGCAAACCCTCAGAGAAATGCAGAAGCTCACCGGTCGCGTGACTGCGTTAGGACGCTTCATCTCCAAACTGGGGGAGCGTGCCTGGCTGTTCTTCAAGCTGATGAAGAAGAGGGCCCATTCTAGTGGACACAGGAGGCCGACCAAGTGTTTCAAGACCTCAAGAAATATCTGACCAGCCCTCCAGTGATGGTGGCACCGCGCCCTCTCGAGTCCTTGGTGTTCTACCTCACCCACGCCCTACTCCGCCAGCGTATCCCTGGTGGTGGTTCGGGAGGAACGCCAGGCTAAGGCCACATCACGCCCAGCCACGGCCTCAACCGTGGCGACACAAGACCAAGAAGGCCTTGCGAGGACCACGACCTCGGCAGCCAGAGACCAGCCTCAGCAAGAAGACGCCCCCAGGGCTGAAGAGGCCGCACCAAGTGACCAGGCGCTGGGGGCTCCATTGTCTTAGGAGGCTCCTCAACCTCCGGAGGACACAAGCTTCGTCAGCACACCCACCCTCGTCGAGCATCCGGTGTACTTCGTCAGCACAGTGTTGCAGGATGCAAGGGCACAATACCCCATGCCTCAGAAGCTCTTACTCGTGCTCTTGGTGGCCTCGTGTAAGCTGCGGCACTACTTTCAAGTTCACCCCATCAAGGTTGTCTCGGCCTACCCATTGGAAAGGGAACTCAGGAGCCCTAACTTCGCTGGAAGGGTCGCCGAATGGAACATCAAGCTGCAAGCATCTCAGTTGGAGTTCATCACAACCAGGGTCGTCAAGGGAGCCGCACTTGCTAATTTTGTGGCAGAATGGACAGAGGCGCCAGGGCTCGAAGAGGATCGGTATCTCTCCCTAGGAAGTGAGGCACCAGATGGCTAGGTCATGTACTTCGATGGAGCATTCTTGCGGCAGGGCGCGGGGGCTGGTGTAGTGCTTATATCCCCCACTCAGGACAAGCTCTATTACGCCGTACAACTCTGTTTCCAGCAGGGCGAGAAGGTCTCCAACAACATAGCAGAATATGAGGGCCTCATAGCAGGCCTGAAAGCCGCAGTAGCACTAGGAGTAAAACGCCTCATCATCAAGGGCGATTCACAACTCCTCATCAACTTCTCCAACAAGGTGTACGAACCGAAGGACGAGCACATGGAGGCATATCTTGCAGAAGTATGCAAGATGGAGAAGCAGTTCTGGGGGCTGGAGCTGCAGCATGTGCCCCGCGGAACCAACCAAGAAGCTGATGACATCGCCAAGAGGGCGTCCAGGCGACTGCCTTAGGAACTTGGCATTTTTGAGCAGCGACTCTTCAGGCCGTCGGCAGTACGACCACTTTCAAGCACGGTGCAACATCGGGAAGAGCTCCCCCAGCCGCCTGCCACAGGAGCCCCAGCCTGTGGCCCGACCTTGGGAGCACGCCTACTCTTGGCGATGGAGGCTCAGGAGGGATGATGGATAACGGAATTCAAGGACTACCTAATGCAAGGGACGCTGCGAGAGAAGGAGGAGGACGCGGAACGCGTGGCCCGGCAGGCCACGGCCTACTGCATCCAAGACGGTGAGTTATACCGGAAGCGGCCAAATGACGTTTCCATACGTTGCATATCCTGGGAACCTGGAAATAAGTTGCTGGCCAACATACACGGTGGGTATTGCGAACACCACTCATCATCACAGACCCTCGTCGGCAAGGCGTTTCATAGTGGGTTCTACTGGCCTACAGCACTCAACGACGCGACCGAGCTGGTGAAGTCCTGCGAAGCTTGCCAATTCCACACCAAGTAGATCCATTAGCTAGCTCAGGGCCTGCTGACCATTCCACTCACGTGGCCATTCGCGGTCTGGGGGCTGGATATCTTGGGCCCGTTCCCTTGAGCGCCTGGGGGCAACCGCTACCTCTACATCACCATCGACAAGTTCACCAAGTGGGCAGAGATGGAGGCCGTTCGCACCATCCCAGCCGGTTCTGTGGTCAAGTTCATCAAGGGCCTCGTGAGCCGATTTGGGGTCCCCAACTGCATCATCACCGACAATGGTTCACAGTTCACCAGCAATTTCTTCAAAACGTATTGTGCTAACCTTGGGACGCAGATATGCTACACTTCGGTGGCACAGCCCCGGAGTAACGGTCAGGCCGAACGCGCCAACGCGGAGGTCCTAAGGGGCCTCAAGATCAGGACCTTCAAGAAGAAGCTGGAGGCCCGCGGCAGGGGCTGGTACGACGAGCTCCAGTCCGTGCTGTGGTCCATCCGCACTGCTGCCACCAAGCCAACTGGCGAGACCCCATTCTTCCTCATCTACAGAGCAGAAGCGGTTCTCCCTCACGAGGTCAGGCATCGCTCTGCATGGGTCCTAGCATTTTATGAGGCATAGCAGGACGCCATGCGGGGGATGGACCTCGTACTGGGGGAGGAACGCTGTCATGAAGCTACACTGCGAGCAGCAAGATACCAGCAGGCGCTACGGCGGTATCACTGTCGCAACATCCGCCCCAGGACTCTCGAGGTAGGTGACCTCATACTCAGGCGGGTGCTCTCCAGGGAAGGGCTGCATAAGCTCTTGCCCATGTGGAAGGGCCCGTTCAAGGTTGTCCATGTTTCCAGGCCTGGCGCCGCGCGCCTGGAGACTCAGGAGGGGGTACCCATCCCAAACGCCTGGAACATTCAGCATCTCCGGAAGTTCTACCCCTAAAGAAAGGCCCAATGCGTGTGAAGAAGCCCCGGTGCCTGTGAAGCTCGCCGCCCGAAGAAAGGCCCAGTGCTTGTGAAGAAGGCCCAATGCTTGTGAAGCTCGCCGCCCGTGACACTCTCACGTAATAATGAGTTGGGGTTGTACACGCCCCGGAGTCTCCGGAGTGCCGCCCTTGGGCCTCGGGGGCTCCCGCCAATGCCCAATGGCAGCACTTAGCTCCGTGCTGGTCAGAAGACGTTGAAGACTAGACTAGGTGCCGGACGCGGCTTTTATTTGCTTTCTGCAGTTGGCTCACTTTTCTTTGTTTGAACCTTGAGTAAAGTTGCTTCTGATGTTATTTGCCGGTTCTGCCCATCGTCTTCTACCCCTGTTATCTGTTTTCAGCCCTTTTGTCTGACTCAATCTCTCTCTCGCAAATCTCGCGAGGGGGCTGCGCGGGTGCCCTCGTGAGCCCTTCCTCTCCTGATTTTCGCGAGGCTCTCTCGTTCGAGTTTGCAGCGGGAGCACCCCTCCCAGTCCATGCCCCTCGGGCAACATGACACCAAGCACCGGGCCATGGCCAGCAACCCTCACAACCAAGGTTCGGAAATGATTCTCTCAAACAATTTTTTGCAGCTCTTAAGGAGCCCGACGAGGCCTGAGGCAAGTACCTCGCGAGGTGGAAACTACTTCAAACGCCCCAAGCTAAGTTGTTCCTACGCGCAGACGCATAACTGCGACACCATAACACAACACAGGAACAATAAATGTAGTACGATAATTAGGGAATCATAGTCTGCTGCATGCCCCCACGGGGACCCATACTTCTCTCGCTCTCGATGCAGGAAAAGGAGGAAAACAAAATAAAAGCGGCACGCGCCTTGCGACAGCTCGCGAGGAGGAATCTGCGTCGTCCTCCTGAGCTCAGTCAGACTCCGCCTCGCGCTTCACCAGAGCGCGGCGACGGGAAGACCCGCTGCCGCCCTCATAGCAGGCTCGGCGACGTGGTGGCTGATCGCGACCACCGCTAGAGGAGATGCCGCCGGAGGAGGAGCCGCTGAAGCTCGACGAGCTGCGGTCGCTTCCGGGAGCGGGTTCGCCTTCGCCCTCATCACGACAGTCACCAAGGCCGACAACCTCGTCGCCATCGTCGTCTTCAAGGCAGCACCCAACACGGTGGCCATCTTCTCCGAACACCCTGATATAGAGGGTCGCGTCGCCATCATACTTGAAGTGGAGGGTGCACCGCCTGCCCAGGCCACGCGCGCGGGCAAACGTCTGCCAGCCCCGGGCCAGGGCAACGTTGCCGGTGATGGAGATCTCCACTGCGACCCAGGAGGCCCGGCAGCAGCAGCCATCCGCCTGCAACTAGAGCCCGCCGGGGCCAGCGTCCGGCAGTTCACCGGCGAAGGAGCGAGGGAGATGAAGGCAGGTGCCGGCCGGGTTATCCGACCACACAACAAAATCTGGCAGCACCTCCACCGAATGGAAGCGCGGACGGGGAGGCCGTGCAGCCACGACACGCCTTCCCCCACCAACTGGGCTGCCTCGACTTGGGCGGCCACCACCGCGTGAAGGGCCACCGCCACGACCACGGGAAGCCACGGCAGGGGTCGCAGGATGCTTGCGAGGGAGATTGCGGCCGCGCTTGGTTGGAGGAGAGCCAGGCCCTTCCTGGCGAGCCTTCCCCTTCTCTTCGGCCGAAAACCTCTTCACGGGCGCCATGGGGGGCGCTGCAAGCAGCATGAGCAAGGAAGAAGAAATGGGCAAGCGGAGCAAGAAGAGATGGGCAACGGTGGCCATCGCCCCTCCTTATTTATAGCCCAAGGGAGGCCAACCGTTGACCTCCACGACCGGAGGTAATGATGACTCTTTGTGCATGCAGCAAGGACTCGTCAAATCGGGTAGTAGTCGAGGCAGCGTGGGGAAGCGGAGATGCCCATGTCCAATCAGTCGCCACGCGTCGACCAAGGTCACAGGCTGTTGGGGCCTGTGATGACCCACAAGTATAGGGGATCTATCATAGTCCTTTCGATAAGTAAGAGTGTCGAACCCAATGAGGAGCAGAAGGAAATGACAAGCGGTTTTCAGTAAGGTATTCTCAGCAAGCACTGAAATTGTAGGTAACAGATAGTTTTGTGATAAGATAATTTGTAACGGGTAACAAGCAATGAAAGTAAATAAGGCGCAGCAAGGTGGCCCAATCCTTTTTGTAGCAAAGGACAAGCCTGGACAAATTCTTATAATGAGAAAAGCGCTCCCGAGGACACATGGGAATTATCGTCAAGATAGTTTTCATCACGCTCATATGATTCGTGTTTGTTACTTTGATAATTTGATATGTTGGTGGACAAGTGCTTGGGTGCTGCCCTTTCTTGGACAAGCATCCCACTTAAGATTAACCTCTATTGCAAGCATCCGCAACTACAAAAGAATTATTAAGGTAAACCTAACCATAGCATGAGACATATGGATCCAAATCATCCCCTTACGAAGCAACGCATAAACTAGGGTTTAAGCTTCTGTCACTCTAGCAACCCATCATCTAATTATTACTTTTCAATGCCTTCCTCTAGGCCCAAATAATGGTGAAGTGTCATGTAGTCGATGTTCACATAACACCACTAGAGGAGAGACAACATACATCTCATCGAAATATCGAACGAATACAAATTTTCACGTGACTACTAATAGCAAGACTTCACCCATGTCCTCAGGAACAAACGTAACTACTCACAAAGCATATTCATGTTCATGATCAGAGGAGTATTAATATGCATTAAGGATCTGAACATATGATCTTCCACTGGATAAACCAACTAGCATCAACTACAAGGAGTAATCAACACTACTAGCAACCCACAGGTACTAATCTAAGGTTTTGATACAAAGATTTGATACAAGAGATGAACTAGGGTTTGAGAGGAGATGGTGCTGGTGAAGATGTTGATGGAGATTGACCCCCTCCCGATGAGAGGATCATTGGTGATGACAATGGTGATGATTTCCCCCTCCCGAAGGGAAGTTTCCCCAGCAGAACAGCTCCGCCAGAGCCCTAGATTGGTTCCGCCAAGGTTCCGCCTCGTGGCGGCGGAGTTTCGTCCCGTAAGCTTCCTTATGATTTTTTCCAGGGTAAGAGACTTCATATAGCATAAGATGTGCACCGGAGGGCCACCAGGGGACCCACGAGGAAGGGGGCGCGCCTTGTAAGGGTGGGCGTGCCCCCCACCCTCGTGGCGAGGGTGTCGGCCCCCTCGGGTACTTCTTTCTCTCAATAATTCTTATTAATTCCAAAAATGACTTTCGTGGAGTTTCAGGACTTTTGGAGTTGTGCAGAATAGGTTTCCAATATTTGTTCCTTTTCCAACCAAGAATCCCAGCTGCCGGCATTCTCCCTCTTCATGTTAAACCTTGTAAAATAAGAGAGAATAGCCATAAGTATTGTGACATAACGTGTAATAAGAGCCCATAATGCAATAAATATCGATATAAAAGCATGATGCAAAATGGACGTATCAACTCCCCCAAGCTTAGACCTCGCTTGTCCTCAAGCGAAAGCCGATATCGAAAAATATGTCCACATGTTTAGAGATAGAGGCGTCGATAAAAATAAATTACGGACATGAGAGCATCATGATCATTCTTATAACAGCAACATATATTGATTTTTTCATATGATTTCTTATAACAGTAACAATCTATTAACAATGTCAGGTATGATTCAAAAACTTCATTGAGAACTAACAAACTCTAATCTTAGTCATTGAAGCAATTGCAATTTATCATAACATCAGAAAGAGTCAAGAATAGAGCTTTTTAGCAAGTCCACATGCCCAACTATCATTTAGTCTTCCACAATTGCTAACACTCACACAATATTATGGTTACAGAGTTTTAATCGGACATAGAGAAAGATAGGGGCTTATAGTGTTGCCTCCCGACATTTTACCTCAAGGGTAATGTCAACAATAATAGTTCATGCTAACTTACATCCAATCAGATATATGTATCAGGATCTTTCCAACACGAGGTGCTTGCCAAAGGATAAAATGAAAAAGGGAAAGGTGAGGATCACCTTGACTCTTGCATAATGTAAAAGACATAAAGTCAAAGATAGGCCGTTCGCAGAGGGAAGCAGAGGCTTTCATGTGCATTTAGGGTTGGATGCACAAAGTCTTAATGCAAGAGAACGTCACTTTATATTGCCACTTGTGATATGAACCTTTATTATGCAGTCCGTCGCTTTTATTACTTCCATATCACACGATCTTATCAAGCTTATTTTCTCTGCACTAATAAGTCATACATATTTAGAGAGCAATTTTTATTGCTTGCAACATGACAACTTACTTGAAGGATCTTACTCAATCCATAGGTAGGTATGGTGGACTCTAGTGGCAAAACTGGGTTTGAGGATATTTGGAAGCAAAAGTAGTATCTCTACTTGGTGCAAGAAATTTGGCTAGCATGAGGGGGAAAGGCAAGCTCAACATGTTTGAATGATCCATGACAATATACTTTAACTGAGATGTGAGAAAACATAAACCATTACGTTGTCTTCCTTGTCCAACATCAACTCTTTAGCATGTCATATTTTAATGAGTGCTCAAAATCATAAAAGATGTCCAAGATAATATATTTATATGTGAGAACCTATCTTTCTTTATTACTTCCTATTAATTGCAACGATGACCAAAACTATGTTTGCCAACTCTCAACAACTTTTAAGCCTCATACTTTCTATATGTGAAGTCATTACTATCCATAAGATCAATATGAACTCTTTTATTATTTTTATTCTTTCTATTTTCTCAAGACATAGCAAGATAGCAAAGCCCTTGACTCAATTGTAATCTTTATTATATATAGCTCACGGACTCGATTACATAAAGGGATCATAAAGCAAAACTCAAAACTAATTCATACCAAAGCTTTATTCTACTTGATCAAGATATTACCAAAAGGATCGAACTAAGAAAAACGGTAAAGATAGGAGTGTGATGGTGATACGATACTGGGGCACCTCCCCCAAGCTTGGCAGTTGCCAAGGGGAGTGCCCATACCCATGTGATTATGTCCTCGAAGGTGATGAAGGTGGTGATGATGATGGTGGATAATTGCACATTGAGCGTAAAAGCTCCTCCAACTTGCGGATAATGCCCTTGAGTGCGACGTTATGATCCTTCAACAAAATATTTTCCTGTGTGAGATACTTGTTTTGTATGCGAGCCAACTCAATCATCTTGAAAGCTTCAATCTCAGTTGGGGTAAAGAGGTTAGGTAGAGGTTGAGGGATGTTTTCTTCTCCCGCCGCCGAAGCTTGATCCTCCATGGCCTTGTTGATCCCTTCATCCTTGTTGATCTCCTCCGGTTCTTCTTAAGACATATAAGTGAAGCACATAGAGTATTGTAATAAATTCCGAATCATGTGTGTCTCTCCCAAAAGGTGTGTACATAAATTATGATTGTGGTAAACTAAAAATCAAGAACTCATATCATACAAGACGCTCCAAGCAAAACACATATCATGTGGTGAATAATAATATAGCTCCAAGTAAAGTTACCGATAGACGAAGACGAAAGAGGGGATGCCTTCCGGGGCATCCCCAAGCTTAGGCTTTTGGTTGTCCTTGCATTATCTTGGGGTGCCATGGGCATCCCCAAGCTTAGGATCTTTCCACTCTTTATTCCATAATCCATCAAATCTTTACCCAATACTTGAAAACTTCACAACACAAAACTCAACAGGAAATCTCATGAGCTTCATTAGTGCAAGAAATAAAACCACCACATAAGGTACTGCAATTAACTCATTATTTATTTATATTGGTGTTAAACCTACTTTATTCCAACTTCTCTATGGTTCATACCCCCCGATACTAGCGATAGATTCATCAAAATAAGCAAACAACACACGAAAAACAGAATCTGTCAAAAACAGAACAGTCTGTAGCAATATGTAACTTTCGAATACTTCTGGAAATCTAAAAATCCTAAAAAAATAGGAAGTCCTAGGAAATTTGTCTATTTATCTACTGCAAAAAGAATCAACTAAAAAGGATGTTCCTGTGATTTACTAAACTTATTCTCGTGCGTGCAAAAGTTTCTGTTTTTTAGCAAGATCAAATTAACTATCACCGTAGGTTATCCTATAGGTTCTACTTTGCACAAACACTAATTAAAACATGAAACCACATCTAAACAGGATAGATGAATTATTTAACACTAAACAGGAACAAAAGCAAGGAACAAAATTAAAATTGGGTTGCCTGCCAACAAGTGCTATCGTTTAACGCCCCTAGCTAGGCATAAAAGCGAGAATAGATCTAAGTATTGCCATCTTTGGTATTCAACTCTTCAATAGAGTACTTATAACCCTTAGGAGTTTCTTTCTTTTTAGTAATGATTAAACCTCTAGGCAAGAAATCAGGAGATTCGTTTGTAGGAAAAGGTTCCTTAATGAAAGCGAGAAAATTGGGGTGAACACTTATTGATTTGAGATCCACATTTTTCTCAGTAGAAGATTCACCCTTATTTTTAGGACCATACATTAGTTTAGCAATTTTGGTAGGACGAGTTGGAGTATTTTCATGGATGAAAAGTCAGACCCTAAGTTGGTAATAATATCCTCAAGTTTACCGATTCTTGTAGAATCTAGATCTATTCTTTCGTTAACTATAGGTTCCTTTTCTATAAAAAAATTAAGAGTAACTCAAACCCTAGATCCATATTGGTTAATTTGGTTGTGGATATTCTTATCCAAATTTTCAATTAACTCAACCGTGGCAACTTTATTTTCAATAATTTCAAACCTTTGCATCACATGCTCTAAAGTTAAAACAGTTCCATTAACCAAAAGAGATGGTGGACCAAACAAATCTAACATAGCATTATAAGCATCAAAAGTATGGCTACCCAAGAAATTCCCTCCGGTAATGGTATCAAGGATATATCTATTCCAAGAAGTAATGCCTACATAAAAACAACATAGAAGAATTCAAGTAGATTGCTTCCTAGTAGATCTATTTTGAGCATTGCAAATTCTATCCCAAGCATCTTTTAGATTTTCTCCCTCCCTTTGTTTAAAATTAAGAACTTCATGATTGGGAGTACTAACGATGATAGAAGGACTAGCCATGACGACAAAATAAACGATCTAAACCACGAGCACACAAAAGTCAAGCGAAAAAGAGAGGCGAACGAGAAAGAGAGGGTGAATAAAACGGCAACGGTGAAGTGGGGGAGAGGAAAACGAGAGGCAAATGACAAATAATGTAATGCGAGGGAGATGAGTTTGTGATGGGTACTTGGTATGTCTTGACTTGAGCAAAGACCTCCCCAGCAACAGCGCCAGAAATCCTTCTTGTTACCTCTTGAGCACTGCGTTGGTTTTCCCTTGAAGAGGAAAGGGTGATGCAGCAAAGTAGCGTAAGTATTTCCCTCAGTTTTTGAGAACCAAGGTATCAATCCAGTAGGAGGCTACACGCAAGTCCCTCGTACCTACACAAACAAACAAGAACCTCGCAGCCAACGCGATAAAGGGGTTTTCAATCCCTTCACGGCCACTTGTGAAAGTGAGATCTGATCGAGATAATAAGATAAGATAAATATTTTTAGTATTTTTATGATATAGATTGGGGAGTAAAGATTGCAAATTAAAGTAGATGGGAAACTTATATGATGGAAAATAGACCCGGGGGCCATAGGTTTCACTAGTGGCTTCTCTCAAAATAGCATAAGTATTGCGGTGGGTGAATAAATTACTGTCGAGCAATTGATAGAAAAGTGCATAGTTATGAGAATATCTAGGCATGATCATGTATATAGGCATCATGTCCGCGACAAGTAGACTGAAATGATTCTGCATCTACTACTATTACTCCACACATCGACCGCTATCCAGCATGCATCTAGAGTATTAAGTTCATAAGAATAGAGTAACACATTAGGCAAGATGACATGATGTAGAGGGATAAACTCAAGCAATATGATATAAACCCCATCTTTTTATCCTCGATGGCAACAATACAATACGTGCCTTGCTACCCCTGCTGTCACCGGGAAAGAAAACCGCAAGATTGAACCCAAAGCTAAGCACTTCTCCCATTGCAGGAAAGATCAATCTGGTAGGCCAAACCAAACTGATAATTCGAAGAGACTTGCAAATATAACCAATCATACATAAAATAATTCAGAGGAGATTCAAATATTTCTCATAGATAAACTTGATCATAAACCCACAATTCATCGGGTCTCGACAAACACACCGCAAAAAGAGTTACATCGAATAGATCTACAAGAAGATTGAGGAGAACATTGTATTGAGATTCAAAGAGAGAGAAGAAGTCATCTAGCTAATAACTAGGGACCTGAAGATCTGTGGTAACCTAATCACAACTCATCGGAGAGGCCTTGGCGATGATGTAGAAGCCCTCCGTGGTTGATTCCCCCCTCTGGTGGAGCGCCGAAAAAGGGTCCAAGATGGGATCCCATGGATACAGACGGTTGTGGCAGTGGAAATAGGGTTTCGTGGTGCTCCTTGATGTTTTTGGGGAACGTAGATATATATATAGGCGAAGGGGGTAGGTCAGGGGAGCCACGAGGGGCCGACGAGGGTGGGGGGCGTGCCCACCCCCCTAGGCGCGCCTTGCACCTTCGTGGCCGCCTCGGCTGCTTCTTGACGTCCACTTCAAGTCTCCTGGATTGCATTTGTTCCAAAAAGATTGCTCCCAAAGGTTTCATTCCGTTTGGACACCGTTTGATATTCCTTTTCTTCAAAACACTGAAATAGGCAAAAAACAGCAATTCGGGCTGGGCCTCCGGTTAGTAGGCTAGTGCCAAAAATGATATAAAAGTGTAAAGTAAAGCCCATAAACATCCAAAACGGGTAATATAATAGCATCGAACAATCAAAAATTATAGATACGTTGGAGATGTATCAACTGACGTGCACGCCCGTGCCGGTGCCCATGCACACGAATGTCTCCGCCGTGCCGTTGCCCGCGCCTGTCCCCGCGCGGGTGCCAGTGCCCCCCTTAGCGGCATTGATGGCCGTTGTCGACCGCTTCCTTGCACCAACGCCAGTCGCCTCCTCCCACCAGTTGACTCACTCCTGGAGACCAAAGTCCAGAACATTGTGGCCTGCCTTGAAGCAAGGGCCAACGTCTAGGAGTACGCCAACAACAGCTCAAGATGCCGCCGTTGCCGTCGGTCAGTGGCCCGTCGGCACACAGAGCACGGCAGAGGGGCCGCTTCCCACCGCAAGACGCCCCCCCCACCGCCGCGTAATCTAAATTTGCCATGAAAAACGTTCGGATTGCCATGCTTAAAATCCGAATGTTTATCATTTCCTTTTATTTTAGATTGATCATCGTATGAATGTAAAGTCGGAGTCGGACTGAATGAAATCTATGGTTTGATTCATTGAATGTTCTACTAGAGTCGTATCAAATTAAATATAAAGCGTCATCAAGCCACATGTATTCCTTCTCATCCAATGACCTAGACTGCTTCAATGTCGAGCCCTCAACACGTTTAGTGTGCAGTTAATTTCATGCCAAAAATAGTGTTGATCACATAATAACACGCAAATAATATCCTACTTAATATCCGTATGCACTTAATATACTTCAAATTAACGTGCATTGCACGTACACATTGACTAGTACTACTAGTACGTGAAACTGGTGCCATAACTTGTGAACGTGTCCAGATATGGTCAACGGCAACATCGCCAGCGAGTTCTTCGTGTTTTCCCGTGCGTCTAACATAGAAGGGGAGGGGAGAGAGAGAGAGAGAGAGAGAGAGAGAGAGAGCACATGGAACCCACCAGTAAGTGAAGGCGAATAGTACTACGTGCTAACGAGCCAGTCCCACAAATGTACTAAAAGTAATATTCCATGTTATCCCTTAAATAGGCTGTGGTAATGTATAAACATTATATGAACAAACGGGGGTACAACAAACATTGCTATTCTACGTATGTTGCCTATTGACGTGCGGCTTGAAGGCCCTGGTCGCATGTTCAATCCTCGTCCTTTTTTTTAATTTGTATATGGTTCCAATTTTGTTTCATGACAGGTGGGCCCCTCGGTGTGTAGTTTGTAGCACTTTAATTTGTGGGTCGAAATTTGTTCCATTCCAGGTGGACTATCGGTGTGTAGTTTTGTAGCTTATTTGTAATAGTTAAAGAGAACAACAAAGTTTTTTGCAATAATACCATGGTGCGACGTTGAAGGCAAGAAAGGACGTGCGAGAGAGCGATGATCGAGCCAGAGGGAAATCAATTGGGGGAGGTGCGGGGGTTGCAACGGTGTTTGGAGTAGTTGTGGGCCGAATGCTATGAAAATATAATCTAAACCCACCAGAATAAATGCCTACACAAATTAATCCAAGGTTGGAGTCCCCCTCGCAGTGTAAATAGCTCTGGCTTTGTGAGGGATGGAGAGGTAGCTTCAATGTGTGGAAGATACGGCATGAGAAAGCGAGGTCAATCGAGAGACATATAGATAGAGAGACAAAGTGAGTGTGGTCCAATATTCATTGAAAAGATATATATGCTCTGGAGAGATATTGTCGGACTGAGCTTTTGGGAAGATTGAAGGCTGTAAGATAGAGCTTGAGAGATGATACAGTCACAGACATGTCGATATATTTTGTGCGTTGCAGGAAGCAAGGTCAATCGATTAAGAGAGAGAGAGAGAGAGAGAGAGAGAGAGAGAGCTCGGCATGGGGTGCAATGGAGGGTGTGTGAGGTAGATACATTCGGTAACAGAGTGGAAAAAGGGGGTTGTGTAGTTGAGAGAGTTAGAGATCGAAACATGGAGAGAAAGAATGAGTGTGTGCTAGAAACCGATAGCTTCCTAAGGTGGTTAAGAGAGGAAGACTGACCGATACAGAAGTATATAGTGTGTGTGCCAGGGGGTGGGTGGGGCTAAAAAACATTTGAATGTAGATAGTACGAGACTTAATATCGATGTTTCAATTCCATGTACATTGTAAGATTTGAATTGAGGAGCATGCATATGGGTAATTATTTTGAATTCGTGCCATATTAGGTTTGGAAAAGTTGACATTGACTCGATTGTTGTGCTATTTTGTAGGCCATATGTTTGAATCCAGCCAAAGTTTTCTCACTACCATGGTGTTCATCGTATACATATGAATTTGTATTAAAAAAGTAGCATGGATACCATGAAATGCGAAATCCACTTTAGAATTGGAGATTTGCTATGTGACACACACTCTAATTCAAATAACTAATTATGTGACACACACTCTAATCCACGTTAGCGTGGATACCGTTTCGATTTTTTAAATAACTCCTCATTAATTAATTTATAGTATCTCGTCTCGAATGACAAATTATTTGCAAGGAAAACACGGGCATGGTAATACATACAGATTCGTTTGCAAATGAAAGAAGATTCGTTTGCATTCTCAAATGTAGGCGCAGCAGGTAGACTAGGGTTGTGTCGTGGTGGTCACGTGTGTCGTACGGATGCTTAGCACCCAGCCACCCACCCTCCTCCCTTCCTCCCCCCTCCCCCCAAAAAAGTACGACGACAAAATAAGTTCGCGCTTCCACGTTTCGGATTGAAATATCTAGCGGCCCCAATTCCAGCCCTGCAAAATCTCCCTTCTCCACCGTCCCCTTCCGCGCCCAGATTGCTGAAATCCCTAATTCACCGCCAACCCAAGCAAAGTTCAAATCGCCCCTCATCTCATCTCTTTCCCCACCTCTGTGCCTCACGACGACGACGAAGACGACGGTCGCGCTTCACCACCGCACTGGAGCTACCTCATCTACGCCCTCGTCCACCGCACTAGGTGGTCCACTGACAACATCGGCCGCCGCAACCGACGTGCCTCACAGACACCGACTTCCACCGCATCAGGTGCTCTTTACCGACGTCGTCTCCCACCTCACCGGGGCTACTTCACCGAGCACATCATCGCACCTCCGCCCCCCGAGGCCGTTGGGGCTTCACCAACGGTCTCGTCCACCGCATCATAGCGCTCCGCTACCACTCAAGATCTGCATCCGTGCACGGCCAGCCAACTTCAGCGCATCACCCTCAACGGCTCTGAAGTGACCCGCACTCTAGCTAGGCGAGCATGCCCAAACGCTGGCCCGAACTAGGTATCCACACATCACTCCCTTGTGCACTGTTCCAACAATGTTTGGATATCCTTTCACTTCTCTCTTAGCTTACACGCCTATGCAACTCTGACTTTAACTCTTGTTTCTTCTGGAGATATCATCTGAAACAAGCAAAACCATTTTTTAGTGAAGCATGATGGCGTTACGGGATCTGGTACACATCCTGCACACCCGTATAACCTTGTAAGTATCTGTCCTCCATACAATGGCAAGGTCAATTCCTCTTATTTGATCAACCATTCGCCGTGTCAAAAATATAGAGGGGGATGCAAGGAGCACAAGGCCTACACATCGAAGCAAGTGGTAACATGGACTCGTAATGGAACATCCCAAGCGCAAGAAAAGCTGCAGTGAGCCTATACAACGAGCTAGCGTAAGTCCTTGCATTTCATTTAATTCATACAGGCCTGCATGTATGATTTGCGTGTAGTGGCGGATCCACGAATTCAAGTTACCAGGGGCGAACATTTAACTTAAAAAATACGAAGGCACTTGCACTCCGAAAATCAACATAACTTGAGAATTGGAAGCTACATGCACTTTGAAAACCAGTTAATGATCCAAAGTAGTTCAGATTATAAAATACTAAATGATGCAAGCACCAAAAAACCCAAAATGCAACATGGTGTAGAAGGACTACTAACATGGTCTGTACCTGCTTGAATTATTCATTCTCTGGCTGAAAATATCGAAGTGTAATTGCACCTATAACCGGTGCGCAAACTGCATATCAATATATCTATCTTGCACAAGTATGCCAATAGTTTCAAACAACAGATTAGAAAAGTATTGATGCTACATTGTCATGATACAAGGACTTTCTGGTAGATGGCCTCGACGTTTCCTGAAGCCATGAAAATGTACTATAATTTTCTTGTCATCAATGCCTGCAAATCTCTATGTCTCTCTCAACATAGCAGATCATCATTAGACACTAAATCCTTCAATGGGAGCTTGCAAAATGCTTGCATTAGATCCCTCATTAGACACTATATGTTTATCACCAGGAGCATGTAAAATGTTTGCATCAAATTCTGCATTAGAAGTCTGTTCATTAGACACTTCAGGCTCAAGAACAACATGAGCTTGTATGTTTGCACCGGAAACTTGATTAGATACATCAGATTCAGTCAGTTCAGTATTGATTGGGGGAGTTATAAAATAAGAAGAAATTTGTTTCATTTTCTCATAGATTCCCTACATACATTCAGTTTTACAACACCGTCAGGTTTAACTATTGGCCATAAATTGAACAGTTGAATTAGATATAATCAGCGATGTGATGTACCTACTCATTGCGCATGCTACTCTTGCAAGCTGCGACTGTCCGTTTGCGCAAGCTCGATGCCATGCCCGTGCTGCCGCCGCGTCCTCCCACGCAGGCTACACCCAGGGTTGGATCTTCATCTTCTTGTCCTTCCATTCGCTTGAAGCCCGGCGACTGCTCTCCAACGTGGGTGCGAGGAAGTGGCGTGTTGGTCTGTCCAGCGGCGACTAGGTTAGGAGAAAACCAGACTGGAGGCTGGAGGGAACGAATTGGGATTTTTCCTGCTGTCGATCGATATGGGAGGCGCTCGTTTGGGCCGCGAGCCTGCAATAGGGCCTGCCTTGTACTTACGTTATTGTCCCATCCAAATTGAAATGTTTTCTTCATTTTTACATTGCCTGCTCGTGCGTTGGGATGAACAAAACTAGCCTGGGCCAACCTAGATGACTCAAACTAGGTGCACACTTTCCAGCCACCCGAGGCGACCGCCCATACCAGCCCCTACGGTGGCGTCGCCCCTTTTTGCATGTATGATTTGGGTAGTGAAAAATATTCAAGTGGCGCTTTTGATTTACCCACAAAATGGTTGAATTGCTTGTTTCTATGAACTCAGTTCGCCAATAATGTGAAGGATGCCAGTCTTTTCATCCTATTATAGATTGCTTAGATCTCGATATACCAAATGTAATTGCATGAAATATATAGTAAAAGCCAGTGTGATGTGTGTGGCTACAACTAATCTGACTACACGTCCTCATATAACATATTAAGGATGCACCATCTTACCAGATTAACCATTCGACTTACTAATGCAGTGTGGGAAGAAAGAAGTATTGGGACTGCATATCCAAGCAATTGATGCCACGGACTCCTTCATAGAACCTTGGAAGCGAAAAAGAAGTTGTTGTGTGCCTATACAAAGATCTAGCGTAAATCCAGTTACCTGCTTCTCAGAATTTTAGTTAGCCACTTATTGCAAAATTGTTCAATTATGTTGCTTGGCTTAATTTAGGTTGCTACTTGTGATGCCCGGATAATTAGACTACAGTATTCCCACGTCAGTGATGCCACGTCACCACAATTACTGTTGCTAATCTCGCATTAGTTCAAAATGATTCAAATTCAAATTTGAGTTAATGGCAAACATCAAAAGTTTTCAAACGTTAAAACTGAAATGTTCGGTTTGCGGAAAATAATCCATACATTATTTTGGTGAAGTAACCACACTTTTACACAATGTTTAAATATTCTGAAATAAGCAAAACAGTAGTAGAAACAGATAATTAAATGCCTTTTTTCAATTAATAAAATATTAAGCTAATTTATTAATTGCCCGAACTAATGGGGAACTGACATATTTATAAGTACTAATTTAGGTGCTAGTGGTAAATTTCACAAAACCTAAAATAAAAAGGAACTAAAAATAAAACAGAAAAGAAATAGAAAACAAAAGGAAAAAGACAAAAGAAAAATAAAAACAAAACTAATCTACTGGGCCATGTGACCCATTAGCCCAAGAAAATGGCCCAGCCCACCCCTGCCATCCCCTTCCCGTCGCTACAGGAGACGGAGGGGGCCGTGGCAGCCATCCACGGTACCTTGGCCGCGGTGGCGGCCATCGGCGACCCCTGCCCCGCCTACAAGCCCCGTCAATGCCCCTGAAACCCTAGCCCCCTCACAGTCCTTCCCCCCCTCGCGCCCCTCTCTCTCTCTCTCCCGCGCCCAGCTGAGCTCCTCGTCGCTGCCGTCCCGTCACCGCCACGGCCAGCCAAGGCGCCCAAGAGGACCACCGCAGTCGTCCCCTTTGGCTACGGGGGCGCGTTCAAGCCCGGAGCCACCACATCGACTGGATAAACGCCATCTTCTTCCTCGGTCGTCGCCGCTGTTCTTCATCGATCCGTCGCCTCTGCAGCTCCTAAGCCACCAATGGGCCTCCGTGTGCCTCCGCAGTGAGCTCCTCGTCTGATTCCCCCTCTTCTCCGGCTCGATCCGTTCCGTTTGTGTCCGTCCTGTGAGCTTTGTCCGCCGTGGCAAAAGTTCAGTGTCCGCGTACGTGCACGCTGCTGCTCCTCTGTTGCTGATGCGTCTTGCTGCTGCTTTCTACCTACTGTTGCTTGCCGCTGCTCATGCCGTCACGCCGTGCCTGCGCTCGCTGGCCTCTGGCAAGACCGGTTGTCCCCGGCCGCGCCTACGCGCGTGCCCACCTTCGCGTGGCCTCGCCCCCATGCATGCTCCCGCGTCGCATCACGTCCCCTGCTGCTGCTGATTGTTGGTGCCGTTAGGTGCTTCTTCTACTAGCTGCCGCTGCTTGCTGCTCTTCCGGCTGCCTTGTGCGTTGCTACTTCTCTTACTCTACTGCTTGTTCCTGCTGCTACCTAGCCGTTGCTTCTGCTGATGTTTTGCTACTGTTACTCTGCTTTGCTAGTTGCCTGCTATTACGCTAATGCTAATGGCCATGGCCGGGCACATGCTTGTGTGCGTGTTTGTGCAAAGCCACCAACAGTCGGCCGATGCAAATTAGCTTAGGGGCTGATTACTAGTTAGGTTAACTGCTAACCAATGACAATGGCCCCCACTGTTAGTTAATCTAATTTAATTAGAGTCTAGTTATCCTTAGACAATGACATGCGGGACCCACTTACAATATTCATATGTTCACCAGTCAACATTTGACCGGGTCAACCCAACCCCACTGACCCCACCTGTCATACACTATGGCTACAATAACACTAGGTGACAAAATTATAATCTATTTTATTTTCGATTTAAATTAATTCTAGAAAATGAATAAAACTTTGAAAATTAACATAAAATAATATGTAACTCGGATGAAAATATTTTGTACATGAAAGTTGCTCAGAACGACGAGACGAATCCGACTACGCAGCCTGTTCGTCAGCCACGCGTCCCTAGCATAGAGAACACGCAACTTTCCCCCTCCGGATCACGTGTCTGAAAACGCGAAACACCGGGGATACTTTTCCGGTTGTTTTCCCCCTTCATAGGTATCACCTACTACCGCGTTAGGGCACACCTAGCACCGCGTATTGCCATGTTACGCTTTGTATTGCTTTGAGTGCTTTGTTATTTATTGTGTCCCCCCTCCGTTACTTCTTTCCTGTAGACCCCGAGACTACCGGCGACCCCAGTTCGACTACAGAGTTGACGACCGCTCCTTGCTAGAGCAACCAGGCAAGCCTCCCCTTTGATCACCAAATATCGCCTATTCTACCCTCTACTGCTTGCATTAGAGTAGTGTAGCATGTTACTGTTTCGATTAATCCTATTCTGCTGCATAGCCTGTCATTGTCGCTACATCTGTTGATACCTTACCTGCAATCCTAAATGCTTAGTATAGGATGCTAGTTTACTATTAGTGGCCCAACATTGTTGTCAGTTTGCCATGCTATACTATTGGGCCGTGATCACTCGGGACGTGATCACGGGTATATACTATACATATATACATACTTTACAGATGATGACTAAAGTCGGGTCAGCTCGTTGAGTACCCGCAAGTGATTCCGATGTGGGGGCTGGAAGGACAGGTGGCTCCATCCCAGTAGAGGTGGGCCTGGGTTCCCGACGGCCCCCGACTGTTACTATGTGGCGGAGCGATAGGGCAGGTTGAGACCACCTACGAGAGAGGTGGGCCTGGCCTTGGTCGGCGTCCGCGGTTACTTCAAAATAACATGCTTAACAAGATCTTGGTATTTGATCTGAGTCTAGTCATTTGGTCTATACGCACTAACCAACTACGTGGGAAAGATATGGGCACTCGACGTCGTGGTATCAGCCGAAGCCTTCTTGACGTCAGCGACGGAGCAGCGCGCGCCGGATTGGACTGGAACGCCTCCTCTTGTATTAGGGGGATAGGTCTGCTTTCGGCCGCCCTCGCAACGTGTAGGTGTGCAATGGGCGATGGGCCCAGACCCCTGCGTGCATAGGATTTAGATCAGCGTGCTGACCTCTCTGTTGTGCCTAGGTGGGGCTGTGACGTGTTGATCTTTCGAGGCCGGGCATGACCCAGGAAAGTGTGTCCGGCCAAATGGGATCGAGCGTCTTGTCTTATGTGGTGCACCCCTGCAGGGAAGTTTATCTACTCGAATAGCTGTGTCCCTCGCTAAAAGGACGACCCGGAATTGTACCTTGACCTTATGACAACTAGAACCGGATACTTAATAAAAACACAACCAGACAAGTTCCACAGACAACCCGGTGATCTCTTTTCCACAGGGCGACGAGGGGAGGATCGTCGGGTAGGATTATGCTATGCGGGGCTACTTGGAGGACTTCAATCTACTCTCTTCTACATGCTGCAAGACGGAGGCTGCCTGAAGTGTAGTCTTGACAGGATTAGCTATCCCCCTCTTATTCTGGCATTCTGCAGTTCAGTCCACTGATATGGCCTCCTTACACATATACCCATGCATATGTAGTGTAGCTCCTTGCTTGCGAGTACTTTGTATGAGTACTCACGGTTACTTTGCTCCCTCTTTTCCCCCATTTTCCCCTTCTTCTCGGATGTCGCAACCAGACGTTGGAGCCCAGGAGCCAGACGCCACTGTTGACAATGACTACTACACTGGAGGTGCCTACTACTACGTGCAGGCTGCTGACGACGACCAGGAGTAGTTTAGGAGGATCCCAGGCAGGAGGCCTGCGCCTCTTTCGATATGTATCCCAGTTTGTGCTAGCCTTCTTAAGGCAAACTTGTTTACTTATGTCTGTACTCAGATTTGTTGCTTCCACTGACTCGTCTTTGATCGAGCACTTGTATTCGAGCCCTCGAGGCCCCTGGCTTGTATTATGATGCTTGTCGGACTTATTTATGTTTTTAGAGTTGTGTTGTGATATCTTCCCGTGAGTCCCTGATCTTGATCGTACACGTTTGCGTGCATGATTAGTGTACGATTGAATCGGGGGCGTCACACTACTGATTACATAATGCCATAGCCTGTTAATACTATTATAGACTGCGCCTATCTATGTGTTTGATACTTACTGTTAAGAATTACCTGTTTGCCTGAACTTAAATAGCTACTTAAGCACGTAGATAGCTGGTCATATGTACTTCTAGGGTGTAGCAGAATTCATGTGTAATTTACTTTCTGACACCCTATTTGTTTAAATGGTTTACTGTTATCACTTGTAGCACTAGTAATGTTTGCATGTTCATAGATAGACAATTGTCAGGTTTATATGAGGGACACCGTCTTTTTAACTTATATATGTCTTGGAATCATTTTGCTTACATCAAAGAAATTTACAGATGTCTGTGTTGCTGGTAAAGCGTACCAACTTGTTACTTTAATACGTTGCCAATAACTTGTTAGTTTTACTAGTTCATGTGTAATTAAATACGTTGCCAAAACCGGTTAGTTTTACTAGTATGATGTTAGTTTCTTATGGCTCTTGCAAAACTTTATTTATTGATTGCTAACATTCAAGTTTGCAAGATCCAACTGAAACTCTGTTGGCACATGTATGTTTTCAGAAACTTCTTGTTTACCTGGTTTACTGCTATAACTTGTTGCTGTAATCATCTTACCAACTTCAAGTTTTCAGGATCCAATTGGAAGCCCAATTTCACAGCAGGTACATTTTCAAAAATATATTTGTGTAATAGGTTTGCTGCTGTAACTTGTTGCTCGAATCAAGTTACTGAGTACTCAACTTTTCAGGATCCAAGAGAAACTCCAATGCCACAACAGGTTCCTTTTGCAAAACTTGTTTGTTTAACTGCTTTGCTGCTGCAACCGGTTGCTCTATCACATTACTGGCTACTCAACTTTTCAGGATCCAAGAGAAACTCCAATGCCACAACAGGTACCTTTTGTAAAACTTGTTTGTTTAACTGGTTTGCTGCTGCAACAACCGGTTACAATGATGTTAATAACTACTTTTCAGCATCCAACTGAAACTCTTTATTTCCTTGTTTGTTTAAGTGGTTTGCTGTTATAACTCCTAGTTGAGACGTTTTGCAAACTTCAACTTTTCAGAATCCAACCGGAACTTTAATGGCATAACAGGTTAGCCCAAGATCAAAGAGAGAGGTCCCCATTGATGTTGTATCATCCCACAGCAGTGGCACCGGCCCAATCGTGCGTCATGAATTGCCAACGGTTGATACTCTAGAGGCTAAACTAGTGGTAGAAAGAGATTCTGCTTCTGCACTTAGAGATGAAGTTGACATGTTGAGGAAGCAAACAACACAATCACAAGCAGTACTCAAGACAACCATTAAATATTTGGTGGATTTTAAAATGAAGCAAGCTGAGACTGACCGGATTTTTAGGGTCCTGTAGGAAAAAAGGAAATTAAATTCCCACTTGGTAAATAATAGGTGAAATGTTCTTTCCATCATTGAATAACCTTTGTGTTGTTTGTTCATGTAATCAATCAAACCATTTGTTTTAGAGATCATGTAATAATTGTTTTTGTTTTTTGGTTTGTAATTTTATTTGAGCACAAGTCTGTATTAATTGATACGACTGGGAGACATTTCATTTTGATTGTTGTGACAGACTTACAAATATGCCAATCGGGCTAAATGTGCATTCAACAATAATAGTAGTATAGATGGACCATAAGTGGCACGCATTGGAAAGGGCCAAGATGCTGGTGCTCTTCTAGCAAAAAAAAGTACAGCGGCCTGGCTTATGTATGTTAGTTGATATTATTGATCCATATACTCTATAAGTGTTTATATGTCTGTTAGTTTTGTACATTATTGGTTGATTGACTCGGTATTTGAATCTTGATACATCGCTTGTGTACATATCTACATGGGAGTACACATTATGCTACGTGTGACATTTGAGTTGGACATACACGTTCCAAATATTCGAATTCACCTTAAACTGGATTCTAGCTTCTGAATTCGAGTATTGGCATTTGTAAATCATATTCATATATGACAGCGGAATACATCTTTGTCGCGCTTTTTAAGATATATAAAAACACATATAATGATTTATAAAGATTTGTATAGGAATACAAAATGGATTCGAATTTAGTTGCCAGGGTAAACGTGGATGCTTATTGTCCCAAAATTCAAAAGAAGCGGCAAAATGTCCACTCCCACGTCTGCTGCCCGAAGCTAAGTGTTTGGGAGATGGAAATTACTATCTATCCCTTTACACGGACAATCCATCGGCCCGATTTCCACCGCTCTCAATAGGGGTAGGTTAGGAACTTCAATTAGACGTGACATGACCGCTTCTGAGTCCATTCCCACATGGTGGGCGCCAAACATGGGCGGCAAAACACATTTGAATCAAGCTCGTCTGAAAGACCTCTGTTTCTCCCTCCATTTCCCCATTCGTACACGATGGGCGGCAAAACAAACTCGACTCGACTGAAATCGATGTAGGAAAATATTTTCAATAGGGTTAGGTTGTAACTTCACTCAGACGTGACACAACTGCCCTACGTGTCAGCCCCGTTCATACATCGTGGGCGCCAACCATGGGCGCAGAAACACCCTCTCCTCGCCCTAAATCACTTTGGGCAAATATTTGCGAGATGCGGGATTACCGTCCAATCCCCAACCAACGAGATGTCCAAATTTTAAATGGGGGCTAAGTTCGTAACTTTCCCATATTTCACATAGGCGCGTCCCAAAAACATGGTTCCCCGTACCTCTCTGTGATGCCCAATATGCGGCCCTATCCTAAAGGACCTCAAAGGTCCCACTAAGCATAGAAGCGCATATTGGAGACGCTTTTGCAAGGTGGATATCATTACATCAAACCATTACATAATAGTTGGGGATACATACAAGAGGCACAAATGCCCAAGAATACATAAACATCATACCAGAGATCAACATCCGACTACGGATGGTACACAAACAGAAACTCAAACAATATCCACCCTGCTAGCCCAGGTTGCCGACTTGGAACCTATCCCCTGATCGAAGAAGAAGCAGAAGAAGAACTCCAAAACAAGTCAGCATCGCACTCGCGTCATGAACATCACAATACCTGTACCTGCAACTCTTGTTGTAGTAAATCTGTGAGCCACGAGGACTCAGCAATCCCATTACCATGGGTATCAAGACTAGCAAAGCTTAATGGGTAAGGAAGGGGTAAAGTGGTGAGGTTGCATCAGCGACTAAGCATAAATGGTGGCTAACATACGCAAATAAGAGCGAGAAGAGAGCAAACGGAACGGTCGTGAAGCTAGCAATGATCAAGAAGTGATCCTGAAACTACTTACGTTCAAACATAACCCAAAACCGTGTTCACTTCCCGGACTCAGCTAAAAAGAGACCATCACGGCTACACACACGGTTGATGCAATTTAATTTGAATCTGGTGTCAAGTTATCTATAACCGGACATTAACAAATTCCCATCTACCACATAACCGCGGGCACGGCTCTCGAAAGTTTATACCCTGCAGGGGTGTCCCAACTTAGCCCATCACAAGCTCTCACAGTCAACGAAGGATATTCCTTCTCCCAGGAAGACCCGATCAGTCTCGGAATCCCGGTTTACAAGACATTTCAACAATGGTAAGACAAGACCAGCAAAGCCGCCCGATGTGCCGACAAATCCCGATAGGAGCTGCACATATCTCGTTCTCAGGCACACCGGATGAGCCAGACGTCGGGTTGGCATAGACCCTGGTTGCCCAGGGGGCACTGGACATCGCTCGGTTTGGACCAGCACCCGGAGTAGCACTGGCCCGGGGGGGGGGGGGTAAATAAAGATGACCCTCGGGCTCTGGAAACCCAAGGGAAAAAGGCTTAGGTGATGCAAATGGTAAAACCAAGGTTGGGCCTTGCTGGAGGAGTTTTATTCAAAGCAAACAGTCAAGGGGGTCCCATAAATCACCCAGCCGCGTAAGAAACGCAAAATCAAGGAACATAACACCGGTATGACGGAAACTAGGGCGGCAAGAGTGGAACAAAACACCAGGCATAAGGCCGAGCCTTCCACCCTTTACCAAGTATATAGGTGCATTAATTAAATAAGAGATATTGTGATATCCCAACATAATCCTGTCCATCATGGAGCAATCTTCGACTTCACCTGTAACTAACAACGCTATAAGAGGGGCTGAGCAAAGCGGTAACATAGCCAAAACAACGGTTTGCTAGGAAGGGTGAAAAGGTTAGATCAAGGCTGACATGGCAATTTTGGAGGCTTGAAGAGCAAGTGATAGGTAGCGCAGCATAGCGATATAACGAAGCAACTAGCATAGCAATGATAGTAGTGAGATCCAAAGTAACGGTCATCTTGCCTGAAATCCCACTAGGAAGAAGAACGAGTCCATGAAGAAGATGAAGCCATGAAGACGAACCAAAAATAGACGAACGAATCCTCAGGATTGCAACAAAACAGGAACTATCGAGAAGAAGCACAACCGGAAAGAAGCAAACAACAAGGTAAACACACAACACATAGACATGGCATGATGCTCAACCAAGTATGATGCATGACAAAGGCTACATGAATCTACTCATGGCAAGAGATGATGCATACAAGAGCAACACATCAAAGCAAGTTTAAATGAGGCCGGAAACAACATATAACAATTCCGGTAAGTCCTCATATACCAATTTCGAAATTGGTCCAGATCTGAATAAACCTTATGTTCAAGTTGTTAAACACCAAGTTAAAGAGCACCATGAAGATCTACACAAAATTCTAGTCAAGTTACATATAAAGGTCATTTAGTTCGGAGCTACGGCCTAGAAGATATGAGCAAAACAAGTTAACCATGGCATTGATACAAAATGCATTCAAACATCAAGCAAACACTCTCAAAACAAGGACTCAACATGACAAGATGAAACTACATGCAAAACTAAGCAAGTTTCATATAGAGCACACTCAAAACGGAGCAACGGTTCAACACATACACATGAAACAAGTTTAAAGTACAAGCTGTCCAAAACAGCAACTAGGCATCTAGCAAGCATCAAACAAATATGCTATAGCACCTCAACATGAAGAGAAAAGGCATGGACATGATGCATAGGTAAAGCATGACAAAACATGAACACTGAGCTATCTCCAGAAATTAATAGAACATGCTCAAAAGGACATGGCAAGATTGCAAATAATAACAGTTTCACAGACTTTGCAGAAATCACTGAGCATGACAGAATTAACATCAGGTTGCAATGTTTAGAGCTATCAAACATTATGTTACAGCAAGCTATCTGTGACGCCCGGGTAATTAGACTACAGTAATCCCGCGTTAATGTCGCCACGTCACCTTGGATACTATTGCTAATCTCGCGCTAGATCAAAAACCGGTCCAAAACATTCAAAGTTAAAATCAAGTCAAACAGTTAAAGTTTTCAAAAGTCAAAACTAAAATGTTCTTAACATGACTATTAATTCATAAGGCATATTGGTGGAGAAACCAACGCTTTACAAAATGTTTAAATGTACTAAACTAATTATATCATTAGCTAAAACCATTAATTAAATGCCTTTTATGTTTTGAAAATTTATAAACTAAATTATTTTGGGTTGAAACTTTTTGTGGTTGTGACATAAGTTGTAACATCAATTTAGGTGCCACTTTGGTATTTTGTTAATACTAGGATAATTAGGAACTAAATGAAAACAGTAAAGTAAAAATACAAAGGGGGGGGAATTAAAAAAACCAAAAACAAAAGAGAGTAAAAGCGCCCCCCCGCTGGGCTTCGGCCCACCAGGCCGCTACCCGGCCGGCCCATCCCACAACCCCCCTGGCCTACATGGCCTCACCCCTGAAACCCTAGCCCCCACGCACCACTCCCCTCCCCCCCGTCGCCCCACGTTCCCCCACTCCCCACTCCCCCTTCCCCCGATCCAGAATTGGATC
>NC_041381.1:299180811-299188371 GCF_002162155.2 Triticum dicoccoides
GGGGCCGCGCCGCGCGCCGTCCCGCAGTCGTGCATGCGCCGCCAGGTGCTCGTGCTCGCGGTGAGCACGCGCGCACCCGCGCGTTATCCGCGCGCTCCGTCGCTCCCGTCGCCGCTCGTGCCACCTACGGCTGATGCCCGCCCGGCCACCACCGCCTCCTTCCCGCGGCTCCTGGCCGCGCCCGCCAGGGCCGTCGCCGTCCGGGGCCTCCCCTACTCCCCGCCTCCTGCCGCTGTCGAGCGAGGCCGCCGACGCAGCTGGACCTCGCGCCCTCGCTGCGGTGACCTCGGGCACGGGCGCCCATTGCCCGAAACCGCCACGCCCGCGCCCGGCGCCCAGCGCCCACTAGCGCCCGAACCCACTAAGGCCCCTGGGGCCTATGACAGATGGGCCCCACGCCCAGAATGTTTTATTAAAAAAAAGGAAAATAAAATAAAAAAATAAATAATTAATTAATTAGTGGATTAATTAAGTTAATTAATCATATTTAGATTAACCTATAACTAACTCATTTAATTAAACAGTAGTTAGATTAGTTAAACAATGATTAGGCTAAACAGTCAATGACCAGTGGGTCCCACACGTCAGCGACCCAGTCAACACCTCTGTTGACTGCTGATGTCATGCTGACGTCATGGTGACGTCAGCAGACACTATTCTGGATAATGTTGATTAAATTAAATAAATAAATCCTAAAAATGATTTAAATCTTTTAAAATTAATATAAAATAAACCGTAGCTCGGATGGAAAAACTTTGTTCATGAAAGTTGCTCAGAACAACGAGACGATTCCGGATACGCAACCCGTTCGTCCGCCACACCCCCCTAACCTATCGAACTCGCAACTTTCCCCCTCCGGCTCCTCTGCCCGAAAACACGGAACCCCGGGAATACTTTCCCGGATGTTTTTCCCCCTTCACCGGTATCACCTACTACCGCGTTAGGGCACACCGAACACCGCGTATTGCCTTGTTATATTTTGTGATGCTTTGTTTGCTCTGTATTCATTATTTCTTCCCCCTCTTCTCTCCGGTAGACTACGAGACCGACGCTGCTGCTGACCAGTTCGACTACGGAGTTGACGACCTCTCTCTCTTGCCGGAGCAACCAGGCAAGCCCCCCCCCCCTTGATCACCAGATATCGCCTATTCTCTTCTATACTGCTTGCATTAGAGTAGTGTAGCATGTTACGGCTTTCCGTTAATCCTATTCTGATGCATAGCCTGTCATTGCTGCTACAGTCATTGATACCTTACCCGCAATCCTAAATGCTTAGTATAGGATGCTAGTGTTCCATCAGTGACCCTACACTCTTGTCCGTCTGCCATGCTATACTACTGAGCTGTGATCACTTCGGGAGGTGATCACGGGCATATACTATATATTTTACACTGTTACATTACTGGTGATACTGTTTGGAGAGTGGGGGCTGAAGGGGCAGGTGGCTCCATCCAGGTAGTGGTGGGCCTGAATTCCCGACGGCCCCCGACTGTTACTTTGTGGCGGAGCGGCAGGGCAGGTTGAGACCACCTAGGAGACAGGTGGGCCTGGCCCTGTTCGGCATTCGCGGATACTTAACACGCTTAACGAGATCTTGGTATTTGATCTGAGTTGGCTACGAGCCTATACGCACTAACCATCTACGTGGGAGTAGTTATGGGTATCCCGACGTCACAGTATCAGCCGAAGCACTTCAGACGTCAGCGACGGAGCGGCGTGCGCCGAATTGGACTGGAACGCCACTAGGCTAGGTCTGCTTTCGGCCGCCCTCGCAACGTGCAGGTGTGCTATGGGCGATGGGCCCAGACCCCTGTGCCCTTAGGTTTAGACCGGCGTGCTGGCCTCTCTGTTTTTCCTAGGTGGGGCTGCGACGTGTTGATCTTTCGAGGCCGGGCATGACCCAGGAAAGTGTGTCCGGCCAAATGAGATCAAGCGTGTTGGGTAAGTTGGTGCACCCCTGCAGGGAAGTTAATCTATTCGAATAGCCGTGATCTTCGGTAACAGGACGACTTGGAGTTGTACCTTGACCTTATGACAACTAGAACCGGATACTTAATAAAACACACCCTTCCAAGTTCCACAGACAACCCGGTGATCGCTTTTCTACAGGGCGACGAGGAGAGGATCGCCGGGTAGGATTATGCTATGCGGTGCGACTGGAGATGCGCTTGGAGATGCTACCTGGATATGCTACTTGGAGATGCTACTTGGAGGACTTCAATCTACTCTCTTCTACATGCTGCAAGACGGAGGCTGCCAGAAGCGTAGTCTTCGACAGGATTAGCTATCCCCCTTTTTTTATTCTGGCATTCTGCAGTTCAGTCCACCGATATGGCCCTTTACACATATACCCATGCATATGTAGTGTAGCTCCTTGCTTGCGAGTACTTTGGATGAGTACTCACGGTTGCTTTCTCCCCCCTTTTTCCCCTTTCCCTTCTACCTGGTTGTCGCAACCAGATGCTGGAGTCCAGGAGCCAGACGCCACCGTCGACGACGACCCCTACTACACCGGAGGTGCCTACTACTACGTGCAGTCCGCTGACGACGACCAGGAGTAGTTAGGAGGATCCCAGGCAGGAGGCCTGCGCCTCTTTCGATCTGTATCCCAGTTTGTGCTAGTCTTCTTAAGGCAAACTTGTTTAACTTATGTCTGTACTCAGATATTGTTGCTTCCGCTGACTCGTCTATGATCGAGCACTTGTATTCGAGCCCTCGAGGCCCCTGGCTTATATTATGATGCTTGTATGACTTATTTATGTTTTAGAGTTGTGTTGTGATATCTTCCCGTGAGTCACTGATCTTGATCGTACACATTTGCATGCATGATTAGTGTACGATTAAATCGGGGGCGTCACAAGTTGGTATCAGAGCCGACTGCCTGTAGGAATCCCCCTTCCACACTCCTTGGCCGAAGTCGAGTCTAGACATTACAAAAACTTTTACTAACTTGGCTGTGTGCCTTACGGGCCCACGTCGCCATCGGGTGGTACTAGGATCTTTTATTCCTCGACCTATACTCTGGGACTCTGACATCTCTTCTATTCGGGTTAAATGAATTTTACTAAATCTAACATTAGGATCTCGTTATCATTTTCACCCGGAGAGCCCCTTATTACTGATGATCGTCTGCTGCACCAGAAGACACTGAAGTTACTCTCCGCTGTTAACCTGAGAACTTCTGTTCATCGCGTTTGCAATTCACCTTCCATCGCAAACCCTTATGGATAACTACTTGCATTTGTTATTCTTACATTCATCCCCAGTGGTCTTGTTATTACAAGATACCCTGAAAAACTCGTCGTGATTTTGGTAATCCCTTGAGCTTACTGCCTTGCTGTTCTTGTCACTTGAATACCCCTAAGAATAATTTCTCGCACTTGTCGAGTATCCGCTCATCCCCAGTTGTTCATGTGTTTCACAAAAGTCTTCAAAATAATATTCGATCTTCCGAAAATCCTCTGGAGCCTTTGGCTCTTGAAATTCTTGCTTGCTTGCATTATGGTTAATCCCATAAGTCTCGTAGTCTTAATGACATTCCTTGTCATTATCATTTTGAGTCTGTTAACTCAATATGTTGCGAATACACGCAATCATCATTGATCCTTATAAATTACCTTTTCGGCGGAGCTTCCATTCTTTTAACTGGAATTGGTTCTCGACCAATCCAATTGTCGTTGATTATACCCTAAGGCTATTCAACTTATCCATCCCTAATCAGAGCATTGCTTCTGATCCCTTGATTTGGAAATCATAATTCCTTTGCATTTGACAATTGAGTTAATCAGTTGTTTCTATAATCTGATCTCCTTGCATTCTTATTCCTCTAGTTGAGTACCGATACTCGTATCAGATCCTTTGTGGACCATCAAGTCCTTTGTTGGATGGTTATCCGACAGTGTCCTTCACATTTGATCACCTTGTGAGTTCTTCCCCTGATACATAATGCCTTTGTTAAGTTGTATCCTCTGCTTGGCCAACCATGCTCTGCTTTCGGGCTTGTGTTATTTACTCTTGAAACTTGTGGTATATGTTTCTAAGAAGCCCCTATGGATTGAACATATGCCTTCTCTAAACCGTGTGAACCCGAAAGTTTTCACGAGTCATACTCTTCTGGTGCTTCACCAGATAAAATTTCAACACTGCAACTTCATCGAACGTGAGAAGTGAATGAAATGTTATGCATTGGAGAAGTGGGAGTCGACCTTGAACTTGTGTTCATGCCCATGGACACGATGTAGATCTTATCATTAAAGCTTCTCTTAAATAAATTATTCCTTTGGTATAAGTTCATCTTATATCTAGGATCTGGCCTTTTGCAACCGTGGTTCCGACCATGATTGTTCTTCTTTGTTCTCCTTTCTCGGACAAGTCAAAATAATTGTCTTCTATGGATCAATACACCAGTACAACCTTTACTTTGAACTTGTGTCGAGTATTACCCCCCTGGTATCTCGAGATTATCATGGAACTGCATAACTTTTTATGAGTTCTTCATCAAGTGCTACCTTCCCACTGATTCCAATTTTTCGCGGGCTCTGAGTTATTGAACACTCAAAGACACCGATAACTGAACCGAGTCTGCACTACGGTTCAACAACTCTTCAGTAAGCTTCTATAAGTACGAGTTTGTACCCGATCATGCCATTCCTAGCCTGTTTGGCTATATCATTGTAGTGATGATTTTAACTGTGCTACCCGGTCCTTCTTCTCGGGGCACAATTTGCGACGATAGCTAAGCTTACGTCGATTTTCCTCGTCATACCCTTTCACCTTAAACAACAAACTTGGTTTCGAGTTTGTGTTGTACCCTTGGTTCCAATAACCTTTCACTTCATCATTACTTTGACTTGATGTCGTCGCCGATCGATTACATCTTCATGAACTCTTGCGACAAAGGTGTCGTGATCATCAACATTCTGAGCTCATCCAGGATATCAATTGAATTTGTGATGAGAAATACCATCCTTGCCCCACGATGATTGTGTTATCATCGACGACATTCTTGCCTTCCCCCAACACAAACTTGTTCATGTTTTGTGTTATACCTTGAGTTCCTTGCTATCCAGCCTTTGTTCTTCTTTATCTTGGAGTATTACCATCTTTTATGTCAAGAATGTTCTGAGATTTGTTCCACCTCTTGAGCGTTCTTGGTGTAGTGCTACTTCTCACCATCACCATTCTTTCATGGTCCTCGTGTTGATTCCAACCGGGGTACAAACAAGTGAACGGTGCTGTTTGGATTCTGCACTTCTAGCAACCCTATTGCTCTGAAGTAAATGGTTGGCCGTTCATTCTTAGACTATTGATTATTGAATCACCATTCTGACATTGGTCGTGCAACCCAACCCATATTTTGGGTGCACCTTTCAACAAATGTTTAATTGTGTATGTTTTCCTCGAGCATACCTCCTTATGTCATCTGATCTAAGAAATGTTATCTCCTTATTCACATAGTTGCGGAAATCCATCCTTTTGGAAATCTCGAGGAATTGACGCTGAGTCCATCAGCCACCTCCTCGTCCTCTTATTGGTTAAATGATGAACTCTTGTTTTGGAACTCGCTTCCATAGTTTATTTCCAAGGATCTTACATTATCATCTAGTCAATGTGTGTTACACCTTTTCTTCTCAGGTACCCTGAGTCTGAGGTATCCTAACACCGATCAGATCTGAATCCCAGTCAGATATGATGGTTGGAATATATTTCCAAGGGTAATAACAATGTTCTTTTATGACCCGGTAAGGTGATGTCTTGCCCAGTACACCTGGCCGGAGGACCTAGTGTTAATGTTTCCTTTTTAACAAGGTTATCAATTCTTCCCTGAGGAAATTGTAAGACTTATTCTACAAGTTATTCCTGATGGATCCTTTGTGTATCCAAAGTCCGACCTTTGCTTGAAGACCATGTCAATGCTATCTCGAAGTATGTCTGTGGTACTCCGATCTTCAATAAGAACATTTGAAGCACGATGCTAAATTTTATTTATCATTTATCCTAACATCGTTGTATGGGTAATGTCATGATATTTCTCTCCCCTTTCGTGAAGGGTTTTCTACGTTATATCCTATCATGGATATCATGCTCTGCTTGTCCTTGGGAAGGATTTACCCCTGAAAGATGTGTTTAAACACATTTTCCTTTCCATTGTTCTGTTTAAACATAATAATCACTTTTCCTTTCCCTTGGTTTGTTTAAACCTTCTTGTGATCTATATAATATAAGCAGTAATATCCCTGCTCATGTAAACACCTCGGTGTACCATCTTGTCTGGTGTAACCCTGTTACTATTGTTGATGATATTCCGGTAGCCACCGATGGACGAGAACTTTGCCTATTGGTCCGCCTCGTTCAACGAGCAGGAAATGGTTCTCTTCGTCCCTCGCCCTTGGTATCGATGTTGTTGCCGACATATCTGACAGGCTACCCTTTGACATGCCTTACTATCATGACCGTGCAAAATGTCGGCCCCCTTCCTACTTTCAACCACATGATGGGCCCATAACCCACAGTTCCACAGGATCGAAACCTGACTCTCCTGCACCCCCTCTCCCCAAGGTTGTTCTTCGCACGTGGCCTCGTATGTAATTCACGGGCCACCGTCCTAGTGATCTAGTCTAGTATCAGACGCAGTACTTACTCTCGCTACTCTAAACCCCTTTCTCACTCTGGTTCAGACTTCGAGCAACTATCTATCCGCTTGGAACCTCTTATTGTACCTTCGTACCTTACTCTCGATGTATTTCATTTGTTCAACTCGAGAGATACTCTTATGATCATTCTTGGGATACCCCCGCCCAGATGATTTTCCTTTATAACATTCAATTGTTGTAAAGCTTCCCCTTACCTATTCGTAAGTACGATGGAGTTCCCGAAGGAAGGATGACAACTTCATCATGATGACCTGAAACAGCGAAATGAGGACATGAAACAGCAAAATGAAGACATCAATGTAATGGATCAACCTCTTCGAGAAGAACAACCAAGACCAAGAACACTCCCTGGAATTTCGTAACACGAACCTTCCCCCTTTACTTCCCTCTTAAATCTCGGGACGAGATTTCTTGTAGTGGAGGAGAATTGTGACGCCCGGGTAATTAGACTACAGTAATCCCGCGTTAATGTCGCCACGTCACCTTGGATACTATTGCTAATCTCGCGCTAGATCAAAAACCGGTCCAAAACATTCAAAGTTAAAATCAAGTCAAACAGTTAAAGTTTTCAAAAGTCAAAACTAAAATGTTCTTAACATGACTATTAATTCATAAGGCATATTGGTGGAGAAACCAACGCTTTACAAAATGTTTAAATGTACTAAACTAATTAAATCATTAGCTAAAACCATTAATTAAATGCCTTTTATGTTTTGAAAATTTATAAACTAAATTATTTTGGGTTGAAACCTTTTGTGGTTGTGACATAAGTTGTAACATCAATTTATGTGCCACTTTGGTATTTTGTTAATACTAGGATAATTAGGAACTAAATGAAAACAGTAAAGTAAAAATACAAAGGGGGGGGGGCGGATTAAAAAAAACCAAAAACAAAAGAGAGTAAAAG
>NC_041381.1:299189075-299193929 GCF_002162155.2 Triticum dicoccoides
GCGCCGCGCGCCGTCCCGCAGTCGTGCACGCGCCGCCAGGTGCTCGTGCTCGCGGTGAGCACGCGCGCACCCGCGCGTTATCCGCGCGCTCCGTCGCTCCCGTCGCCGCTCGTGCCACCTACGGCTGATGCCCGCCCGGCCACCACCGCCTCCTTCTCGCGGCTCCTGGCCGCGCCCGCCAGGGCCGTCGCCGTCCGGGGCCTCCCCTACTCCCCGCCTCCTGCCGCTGTCGAGCGAGGCCGCCGACGCAGCTGGACCTCGCGCCCTCGCTGCGGTGACCTCGGGCACGGGCGCCCATTGCCCGAAACCGCCACGCCCGCGCCCGGCGCCCAGCGCCCACTAGCGCCCGAACCCACTAAGGCCCCTGGGGCCTATGACAGATGGGCCCCACGCCCAGAATGTTTTATTAAAAAAAAGGAAAATAAAATAAAAAAATAATTAATTAATTAATTAGTGGATTAATTAAGTTAATTAATCATATTTAGATTAACCTAACTAACTAACTAATTTAATTAAACAGTAGTTAGATTAGTTAAACAATGATTAGGCTAAACAGTCAATGACCAGTGGGTCCCACACGTCAGCGACCCAGTCAACACCTCTGTTGACTGCTGATGTCATGCTGACGTCATGGTGACGTCAGCAGACACTATTCTGGATAATGTTGATTAAATTAAATAAATAAATCCTAAAAATGATTTAAATCTTTTAAAATTAATATAAAATAAACCGTAGCTCGGATGGAAAAACTTTGTACATGAAAGTTGCTCAGAACGACGAGACGATTCCGGATACGCAACCCGTTCGTCCGCCACACCCCCCTAACCTATCGAACTCGCAACTTTCTCCCTCCGGCTCCTCTGCCCGAAAACACGGAACCCCGGGAATACTTTCCCGGATGTTTTTCCCCCTTCACCGGTATCACCTACTACCGCGTTAGGGCACACCGAACACCGCGTATTGCCTTGTTATATTTTGTGATGCTTTGTTTGCTCTGTATTCATTATTTCTTCCCCCTCTTCTCTTCGGTAGACTACGAGACCGACGCTGCTGCTGACCAGTTCGACTACGGAGTTGACGACCTCTCTCTCTTGCCGGAGCAACCAGGCAAGCCCCCCCCCTTGATCACCAGATATCGCCTATTCTCTTCTATACTGCTTGCATTAGAGTAGTGTAGCATGTTACTGCTTTCCGTTAATCCTATTCTGATGCATAGCCTGTCATTGCTGCTACAGTCATTGATACCTTACCCGCAATCCTAAATGCTTAGTATAGGATGCTAGTGTTCCATCAGTGACCCTACACTCTTGTCCGTCTGCCATGCTATACTACTGGGCTGTGATCACTTCGGGAGGTGATCACGGGCATATACTATATATTTTACGCTGTTACATTACTGGTGATACTGTTTGGAGATGGGGTCTGAAGGGGCAGGTGGCTCCATCCAGGTAGTGGTGGGCCTGAGTTCCCGACGGCCCCCGACTGTTACTTTGTGGCGGAGCGGCAGGGCAGGTTGAGACCACCTAGGAGACAGGTGGGCCTGGCCCTGTTCGGCGTTCGCGGATACTTAACACGCTTAACGAGATCTTGGTATTTGATCTGAGTTGGCTACGAGACTATACGCACTAACCATCTACGTGGGAGTAGTTATGGGTATCCCGACGTCGCGGTATCAGCCGAAGCACTTCAGACGTCAGCGACGGAGCGGCGCGCGCCGAATTGGACTGGAACGCCACTAGGCTAGGTCTGCTTTCGGCCGCCCTCGCAACGTGCAGGTGTGCTATGGGCGATGGGACCAGACCCCTGTGCGCTTAGGTTTAGACCGGCGTGCTGGCCTCTCTGTTTTGCCTAGGTGGGGCTGCGACGTGTTGATCTTCCGAGGCCGGGCATGACCTAGGAAAGTGTGTCCGGCCAAATGGGATCAAGCGTGTTGGGTAAGTTGGTGCACCCTTGCAGGGAAGTTAATCTATTCGAATAGCCGTGATCTTCGGTAACAGGACGACTTGGAGTTGTACCTTGACCTTATGACAACTAGAACCGGATACTTAATAAAACACACCCTTCCAAGTTCCACAGACAACCCGGTGATCGCTTTTCTACAGGGCGACGAGGAGAGGATCGCCGGGTAGGATTATGCTATGCGATGCGACTGGAGATGCGCTTGGAGATGCTACCTAGATATGCTACTTGGAGATGCTACTTGGAGGACTTCAATCTACTCTCTTCTACATGCTGCAAGACGGAGGCTGCCAGAAGCGTAGTCTTCGACAGGATTAGCTATCCCCCTTTTTTTATTCTGGCATTCTGCAGTTCAGTCCACCGATATGGCCCTTTACACATATACCCATGCATATGTAGTGTAGCTCCTTGCTTGCGAGTACTTTGGATGAGTACTCACGGTTGCTTTCTCCCCCCTTTTTCCCCTTTCCCTTCTACCTGGTTGTCGCAACCAGATGCTGGAGTCCAGGAGCCAGACGCCACCGTCGACGACGACCCCTACTACACCGGAGGTGCCTACTACTACGTGCAGTCCGCTGACGACGACCAGGAGTAGTTAGGAGGATCCCAGGCAGGAGGCCTGCGCCTCTTTCGATCTGTATCCCAGTTTGTGCTAGTCTTCTTAAGGCAAACTTGTTTAACTTATGTCTGTACTCAGATATTGTTGCTTCCGCTGACTCGTCTATGATCGAGCACTTGTATTCGAGCCCTCGAGGCCCCTGGCTTGTATTATGATGCTTGTATGACTTATTTATGTTTTAGAGTTGTGTTGTGATATCTTCCCGTGAGTCCCTGATCTTGATCGTACACATTTGCGTGCATGATTAGTGTACGATTAAATCGGGGGCGTCACACTATCATGGCAAATTAGAGCATGTCATGCTAATACTAAAGACAAAGAAGAAAACGCCCTTACTGAACTAATTCCAAAGATCAACATAAAAGATGGTAGCATCCATGCAAACATGGCAAATGATATGACAGATTCAGAATAACAGAACATGGCAGGAACAACGATCAGTAGGCACGTTGGTGAGCTTGTACCACTCACCAAAGAGCAATAAATGGCATGACAAGGTAACAAAAAGTAATAAGACATGTTTATGGAGCTAAGCATGGCAAGAGAAAATTCATAGGGTGCATGGATCACTAGCAAAACACATGGCAAAATAGACCTTCATGTTAACAGGCTTACAGCAACATTATTTAGCAAGTTGAGAGCAAGATTAAGACAAGCTACAGCAGGCTATAAATACAACCAAGGGCATGGATGAATAGAGCATGACATTTATACAAAAACATACTTTGTGAACATCTCCAGATGATGCATAGAATGACTTGTAGCAGCAGGTTTACATAGCATCTTGATGTACCAGATTCAGCCTAGGAAAGCAGTAACAGCAAGTACCCTACTTCACGAGCTCGATTCACTCACTACAATACTCGCGAAAATACATGGATTGCACTACTGTAAAGATGGCATGATGTAGCTTAAAACTCATGTATACATCAATCTCATAGGATGCACACACAAAATGCAATGAAAAAGACAAATCACCAAGTTCTATTAACAGACAGCAGTTAACTGTTGGGGAACGTAGTAATTTCAAAAAAATTCCTACGCACACGCAAGATCATGGTGATGGCATAGCAACGAGAGGGGAGAGTGATGTCTACGTACCCTCGTAGACCGTTAAGCGGAAGCGTTATGACAACGCGGTTGATGTAGTCGTACGTCTTCACGATCCAACCGATCCAAGCACCGAACGTACGGCACCTCCGTGTTCAGCACACGTCCAGCACGATGACGTCCCCCGGGCTCCAATCCAGCAAAGCGTCGGGGATGAGTTCCGTCAGCACGACGGTGTGGTGACGATGATGATGTTCTACCATCGTAGGGCTTCGCCTAAACTCCGCGACGATATGACCGAGGTGGAATATGGTGGAGGGGGCACCGCATACGGCTAAGGAACGATCCGTAGATCAACTTGTATGACTATGGGGTGCCCCCCTCCTCCGTATATAAAGGGGGAGAGGAGGAGGGGCCGGCCAAGAGGGGAGGCGCGCCCTAGGGGGGGCAAACCTACTCCAAGTAGGTTTGGCCCCTCTTTCCTATTAGGAGTAGGAGAGGGAAGGAAGAGAGGGGAGGGAAGAAGGAAAGGGGGGCTGGCTGTAACACCCCGGATTCGATGCGCCAGGTGTCTGCCAGTTATTCGCCGTCGTTGCCATGTCATTTGCTTGCATGTTGCATTATATCATGTCATCATATGCATTTCATATCATGTCATCATGTGCTTTTCATTTTGCATACATGTTCGTCTCATGCATCCGAGCATTTTCCCCATTGTCCGTTTTGCAATCCGGCACTCCTATGTACTCCGGTGTCCCCTTCTTCTCTCCTGTTGTGAGCGGGTGTTAAACTTTCTCGGAATAGCCCGAGGTTTGCCAAGCGGCCTTGGTTTAGCACCGGTAGACCGCCTGTCAAGTTTCGTGCCATTTGGAGGTCGTTTGATATTCCAACGGTTAACCGGGTAACCGTAAAGCCCTCTTTTTTGGTTGCAGCCCAACACCCCCTCCAAAGTGGCCCAAAACCCATCTAACTCCCCTCCATGCTCTCGGTCGTTCGATCACGATCGCGTGGCAGAAAACCGCTCCTCATTTGGACTCTCCTAGCTCCCTCTACCTATAAATAAGCCTCCCCCTCCGAATTTTCGGGTCCAAACCCTAGCCCCTTCTTCCTCCGCGCGCCGGACACGTCCGCCCGGCGCCGTACCCGTCCGCTGCCGTCGCTCCAGCCAATGGGGGAGCGCCACGTGGCCCCGACCACCGCGCGCCGCCCGCGGCCCGCCAGGCCTG
>NC_041381.1:299194773-299243361 GCF_002162155.2 Triticum dicoccoides
GCCTCTCCACCGGCCGCCGCGTCCGCGCCCGCGAGCACCGGCCGCCGCCTCGCCGCGCCGCCCGGCCTCCGGGGCCGCGCCGCCCGGCCTCTCCCTCGCCTCCTCCAACCGGATCCGGCGAGGAGCGCCTTGGATCCGGTCTTCCCTCCTCTCCGGCGAGCCTCTCCTCCAACTCCGGCGAAACTCCGGCCGCCTCGGAATCCGCGCCGCCCCGATATGATCGGGAGGGATAAGGTTGACCCCGAAATTCGTCTAAGTCCCCATATTATTGCATAATCATGCCATGTTCGTTGCATCGTATCTCTGCATCCGTAGCTCCGTTTCGTGCGTGTAATATGTCAAATTGTTCGTCTCGAAGAGTACTTCTTTTCACTCCATTGCATCATTTTCATTTGAGCTCATCTTGATGCCCGAAATGCTGTTGGAAGAGTGCATGTTGATGTTAATCTGCTGAAACTGTTATAACTTGCTCATTTGTCATTTTTGCCATGATTGATGTGTGCATCCTATGAGGTTGATATCTACCTGTGTTTTGATCTATGCAATGCCATCTTTCCAGGTGTGCCAACCATGTATTTTTGTGAGTTGTGTGCTGAGTGTATCAAGCTTGCTAAGTAGGGTAGTTGCTGTTGCTGTTTTCCTGACAGATTCTGTTATATTTTGTTGATATGTAAACATGTTGCTACTAATCATTCTATGCATAATCTGGTGATGTTCTATAAACATGTTTTGATCTACATGTCTTGCTCTATCCATTCATGCCCTTGGTTGAAATTATAGCCTGCTGGAACATGTTGTTATCTTGCTCCAAAGTTGCTTGAAAATGTTGCTGTCAGCCTGTTAACATTAAGTTCACTTGCTCCCATGTGTTTTGCTAGTGTTCCATGCACCCTATGACCTTGCTCTTGCCATGCTTAGCTTCATAAACATGTCTTCTTACTGTTGGTTGCCTTGCCATGCCATGTATTGCTCTGTGGTGAGTGGTACAAGCTCACCAACATGCCTACTTATTGTTGTTCCTGCCATGTTTGAATCTGTCATATAACTTGCCATGTTTACATGGCTGCCATCATACTTTATGATCCTTTTTGGCTCATGGTCAGTAAGGGACTTTTGATCTATGATTTTAATAGATTCATGCCATGCCTTTATTTGCCATGATAAGTTCCTGTAACATGTTGTTTGATAGCTCTAAACATTGCAACCTGATGTTATTTCTGCAAAGTCTGGAATTGTTATTATTTGCAATCTTACCATGTGTTTTTGAGCATGATCTAGTGATTTCTGGAGATAGCTCAGTGTTCATGTTTTGTTGTGCTTTACCTGTACTTCATGCCCATGCCTTTTGTTATTATGTTGGGGTGCTGTATCATGTTGTTTTGATGCTTGTAAGATGCCTAGTTGTTGTTATGGACAGATTGTTGCTATGACTTGTACAGAGTGTATGTGTTGCACCGTTGCTCCGTTTTCAGTGTGCTCTATATGAAACTTGCTTGTTTTTGCATGTAGCTTCATATTACCATGTTTCATCCTTGTTTTGGTGTGTTTGCTTGGTGTTTGTAAGCATTTTGCATCAATGCCATGTTTAACTTGTTTTGCTCATATCTTCTACGCCGTAGCTCCGAATCTAATGAACTTTATATGTAACTTGACTAGAATTTCGTGTAGATCCTCTTGGTGCTCTTTAACTTGCTGTTTAACAACTTCAACTTAATGTTTATTCAGTTCTGGACCAATTTCGAAATATGCATATGAGGACTTACGGGAATTGTTATATGTTGTTCCCGGCCTCATTTAAACTTGCCTTGATGTGTTGTTCTTGTTTGCATCATCTCTTGCCATAAGTAGCTTAATCTAGCTTTCTCATGCATCATGCTTGTTGTGCATCATGTCTTGTTCCTGTGTGGTATGTTTACCATGTTGTGTGCTTCTTCTCGATAGTTCCCGTTTCGTTGCGATCGTGAGGATTCGTTCATCTACGTTTGGTTCGTCTTCGTGGCTTCATCTTCTTCATGGACTCGTTCTTCTTCCTTGCGGGATT
Source organism: Triticum dicoccoides (assembly GCF_002162155.2). NCBI lineage: Eukaryota > Viridiplantae > Streptophyta > Magnoliopsida > Poales > Poaceae > Triticum > Triticum dicoccoides. The sequence continues at coordinate 299,196,815 of NC_041381.1, forward strand.
TCAGGCAAGATGACCGCTACCCTGGATCTCACTACTATCATTGCTATGCTAGTTGCTTCGTTCTATCGCTATGCTGCGTTACCTATCATTTGCTCTTCAAGCCTCCCTCTTATAGCGTTGCTAGTTGTAGGTGAAGTTGAAGATTGCTCCATGATGGACAGGGTTATGTTGGGATATCACAATATCTCTTATATTATTAATGCATCTATATATTTGGTAAAGGGTGGAAGGCTCGGCCTTATGCCTGGTGTTTTGTTCCACTCTTGCCGCCCTAGTTTCCGTCATACCGGTGTTATGTTCCCGGATTTTGCGTTCCTTACGCGGCCGGGTGATTTATTGGACCCCCTTGACAGTTCGCTTTGAATAAAACTCCTCCAGCAAGGCCCGACCTTGGTTTTACCATTTGCCTCACCACCACCTACTTTTCCCTTGGGAGTAATTAACCCAAGGGTCATCTTTATTATAGCCCCCCCCGGGCCAATGCTTGTCTAAGTGTTGGTCCAAACGAGAGCACCGTGCGGGACCATCCCTTGACAACTTGGGTTACGTCGGTACCTGTACGCTTAGCTTATCCGGTGTTGCCCTGAGAACGAGATATGTGCAGCTCCTATCGGGATTGTCGGCGCATCGGGCGGTCTTGCTGGTCTTGTTTTACCATTGTCGAAATGTCTTGTAAACCGGGATTCCGAGACTGATCGGGTCTTCCTGGGAGAAGGTCTATTCCTTCGTTGATCGCGAGAGCTTGTCATGGGCTAAGTTGGGACACCCCTGCAGGGTTTAAACTTTCGAGAGCCGTGCCCGCGGTTATGTGGCAGATGGGAATTTGTTAATGTCTGATTGTAGATAACTTGACACCAGATCCGAATTAAAACGCATCAACCGCGTGTGTAGCCGTGATGGTCTCTTCTCGGCGGAGTCCGTTAAGTGAACACGGTTTCTGTGTTATGTTTGATGTAAGTAGGTGTTCAGGATCACCTCTTGATCATTGCTAGCTTCACGACCGTTCCGCTTGTTTCTCTTCTCGCTCTCATTTGCGTATGTTAGCCACCATACTTGCTTAGTCGCTGCTGCAACCTCACCACTTTACCCCTTCCTTTCCCATTAAGCTTTGCTAGTCTTGATACCCATGGTAATGGGATTGCTGAGTCCTCGTGGCTCACAGTTTACTACAACAACAGTTGCATGTACAGGTTATGCGATGATCTTGACGCGAGAGCGATGTTTGCTTGCCTTGGAGTTCTTCTTCTGTTTCTTCTTCGCTCAGGGGATAGGTTCCAGGTCGGTAGCCTGGGCTAGAAGGGTGGATATTGTTTGAGTTTCTGTTTATGTATCATCCATAGTCGGATGTTGATCTCTTGTATGATGTATTGTTGTATTCGTGTGGCATCGTATGCCTTATGTATGTATCCCCATCTATTATGTAATGTTGATGTAATGATATCCACCTTGCAAAAGCGTTCCAATATGCGGGTCTATCCTTGGTGGGACCTTCGAGTTCCTTTTGGATAGGGTCGCATATTGGGCGTGACACTGGCCCCCCTCCCAATTCGGATTGGGCTTGGGGGGGGGGGCGCCCCCTCCTTTGCTCCTTCTCCCACCTTTCCACTAAGGCCTAATAAGGCCCATATACTTACCGTGGGGGTTCCGGTAACCTCCCGGAAATCCGGTATAGTCCAAATCTCATCCGGAACCTTTCCGGTGTCTCCAAATATATCCGTCCAATATATCAATCTTTATGTCTCGACCATTTCGAGACTCCTCGTCATGTGCGTGATCACATCCAGGATTCCGAACAACCTTCGGTACATCAAAACTTATAAACTCATAATAAAACTGTCATCGTAACGTTAAGCGTGCGGACCCTACGGGTTCAAGAACTATGTAGACATGAGCTAGAACTATTCTCAGTCAATAACCAATAGTGGAACCTGGATGTTCATATTGGTTCCTACATATTCTACGAAGATCTTTATCGGTCAAACCGCATAACAACATACGTTGTTCCCTTTGTCATCGGTATGTTACTTGCCCGATATTCGATCGTTGGTATCCAATACCTAGTTCAATCTCGTTACCGGCAAGTCTCTTTACTCGTTCCGTAATACATCATTTCATAACTAACTCATTAGTTACAATGCTTGCAAGGCTTAGGTGATGAGTATTACCGAGAAGGCCCAGAGATACCTCTCCGACAATCGGAGTGACAAAACCTAATGTCACACCCTGCATTTTGTAACACTTCATTTGCATTAATAAAGCATGAAAATTTGGACCAACAAAAACTTTTGCATTATTTGGCTTTTATTTTGAAGTTGATTTTCTCGATGTGGTTTTTCAAGTGCTCTTAATAGTCAACTACTCCACCTTCTATACTTCATCGCCTTGCCCCAAACTTCTGTCCAATGATCATGCCATGTGTATAGAGCAATATAGTATTTTCTTACAAAAATAATTTGGCCAAAAAGTACTTTCTGAAATTAGTTTTCCATAAACCCTTGAATTAAGATTTGCACTGCAAGTACTTGATTTGAGGTGTGAAAAATCTTTCAAAAGGTATATTTGAAACCTATTAGATATAGGATACCCAGAAACCACAAAAATATATTTTTAAAAGCTATTTTACTATGTTATTTAAAAGCTTTTTCTTAAGGCCAGAAATGGTCTTTAATAGGAAAAAATTATTTTATTGTTTCAAAAATAATTGAGAAAAATCAGGGAAACTCAGTGGACATATATTTGCCATATATAAGAGTTTCAACATATGGTCATGATCAAAATATTGGACAAAACCTCCCAAAACCATTTCTGCCCATTCCAAGGATTTGAAATATTTCTACAGGAAATATTTTCATAAAAATCCAAGAAAAATCCAGCAAGTCACAAATGCATCTTGTGATGATCTTGCAAAGCCTCATGTCAATCAAAGTCATTTTTATTCACCAAAAGGCCCCAAAACCCTCTCTGACCAGAATCAAGTTTGAGCAACTTTGTACTACCATGTTGTGTGCTTCTTCTCGATAGTTCCCGTTTCGTTGCGATCGTGAGGATTCGTTCATCTACGTTTGGTTCGTCTTCGTGGCTTCATCTTCTTCATGGACTCGTTCTTCTTCCTTGCGGGATTTCAGGCAAGATGACCGCTACCCTGGATCTCACTACTATCATTGCTATGCTAGTTGCTTCGTTCTATCGCTATGCTGCGTTACCTATCATTTGCTCTTCAAGCCTCCCTCTTATAGCGTTGCTAGTTGTAGGTGAAGTTGAAGATTGCTCCATGATGGACAGGGTTATGTTGGGATATCACAATATCTCTTATATTATTAATGCATCTATATATTTGGTAAAGGGTGGAAGGCTCGGCCTTATGCCTGGTGTTTTGTTCCACTCTTGCCGCCCTAGTTTCCGTCATACCGGTGTTATGTTCCCGGATTTTGCGTTCCTTACGCGGCCGGGTGATTTATTGGACCCCCTTGACAGTTCGCTTTGAATAAAACTCCTCCAGCAAGGCCCGACCTTGGTTTTACCATTTGCCTCACCACCACCTACTTTTCCCTTGGGAGTAATTAACCCAAGGGTCATCTTTATTATAGCCCCCCCCGGGCCAATGCTTGTCTAAGTGTTGGTCCAAACGAGAGCACCGTGCGGGACCATCCCTTGACAACTTGGGTTACGTCGGTACCTGTACGCTTAGCTTATCCGGTGTTGCCCTGAGAACGAGATATGTGCAGCTCCTATCGGGATTGTCGGCGCATCGGGCGGTCTTGCTGGTCTTGTTTTACCATTGTCGAAATGTCTTGTAAACCGGGATTCCGAGACTGATCGGGTCTTCCTGGGAGAAGGTCTATTCCTTCGTTGATCGCGAGAGCTTGTCATGGGCTAAGTTGGGACACCCCTGCAGGGTTTAAACTTTCGAGAGCCGTGCCCGCGGTTATGTGGCAGATGGGAATTTGTTAATGTCTGATTGTAGATAACTTGACACCAGATCCGAATTAAAACGCATCAACCGCGTGTGTAGCCGTGATGGTCTCTTCTCGGCGGAGTCCGTTAAGTGAACACGGTTTCTGTGTTATGTTTGATGTAAGTAGGTGTTCAGGATCACCTCTTGATCATTGCTAGCTTCACGACCGTTCCGCTTGTTTCTCTTCTCGCTCTCATTTGCGTATGTTAGCCACCATACTTGCTTAGTCGCTGCTGCAACCTCACCACTTTACCCCTTCCTTTCCCATTAAGCTTTGCTAGTCTTGATACCCATGGTAATGGGATTGCTGAGTCCTCGTGGCTCACAGTTTACTACAACAACAGTTGCATGTACAGGTTATGCGATGATCTTGACGCGAGAGCGATGTTTGCTTGCCTTGGAGTTCTTCTTCTGTTTCTTCTTCGCTCAGGGGATAGGTTCCAGGTCGGTAGCCTGGGCTAGAAGGGTGGATATTGTTTGAGTTTCTGTTTATGTATCATCCATAGTCGGATGTTGATCTCTTGTATGATGTATTGTTGTATTCGTGTGGCATCGTATGCCTTATGTATGTATCCCCATCTATTATGTAATGTTGATGTAATGATATCCACCTTGCAAAAGCGTTCCAATATGCGGGTCTATCCTTGGTGGGACCTTCGAGTTCCTTTTGGATAGGGTCGCATATTGGGCGTGACACTGGCCCCCCTCCCAATTCGGATTGGGCTTGGGGGGGGGGGGCGCCCCCTCCTTTGCTCCTTCTCCCACCTTTCCACTAAGGCCTAATAAGGCCCATATACTTACCGTGGGGGTTCCGGTAACCTCCCGGAAATCCGGTATAGTCCAAATCTCATCCGGAACCTTTCCGGTGTCTCCAAATATATCCGTCCAATATATCAATCTTTATGTCTCGACCATTTCGAGACTCCTCGTCATGTGCGTGATCACATCCGGGATTCCGAACAACCTTCGGTACATCAAAACTTATAAACTCATAATAAAACTGTCATCGTAACGTTAAGCGTGCGGACCCTACGGGTTCAAGAACTATGTAGACATGAGCTAGAACTATTCTCAGTCAATAACCAATAGTGGAACCTGGATGTTCATATTGGTTCCTACATATTCTACGAAGATCTTTATCGGTCAAACCGCATAACAACATACGTTGTTCCCTTTGTCATCGGTATGTTACTTGCCCGATATTCGATCATTGGTATCCAATACCTAGTTCAATCTCGTTACCGGCAAGTCTCTTTACTCGTTCCGTAATACATCATTTCATAACTAACTCATTAGTTACAATGCTTGCAAGGCTTAGGTGATGAGTATTACCGAGAAGGCCCAGAGATACCTCTCCAACAATCGGAGTGACAAAACCTAATGTCACACCCTGCATTTTGTAACACTTCATTTGCATTAATAAAGCATGAAAATTTGGACCAACAAAAACTTTTGCATTATTTGGCTTTTATTTTGAAGTTGATTTTCTCGATGTGGTTTTTCAAGTGCTCTTAATAGTCAACTACTCCACCTTCTATACTTCATCGCCTTGCCCCAAACTTCTGTCCAATGATCATGCCATGTGTATAGAGCAATATAGTATTTTCTTACAAAAATAATTTGGCCAAAAAGTACTTTCTGAAATTAGTTTTCCATAAACCCTTGAATTAAGATTTGCACTGCAAGTACTTGATTTGAGGTGTGAAAAATCTTTCAAAAGGTATATTTGAAACCTATTAGATATAGGATACCCAGAAACCACAAAAATATATTTTTAAAAGCTATTTTACTATGTTATTTAAAAGCTTTTTCTTAAGGCCAGAAATGGTCTTTAATAGGAAAAAATTATTTTATTGTTTCAAAAATAATTGAGAAAAATCAGGGAAACTCAGTGGACATATATTTGCCATATATAAGAGTTTCAACATATGGTCATGATCAAAATATTGGACAAAACCTCCCAAAACCATTTCTGCCCATTCCAAGGATTTGAAATATTTCTACAGGAAATATTTTCATAAAAATCCAAGAAAAATCCAGCAAGTCACAAATGCATCTTGTGATGATCTTGCAAAGCCTCATGTCAATCAAAGTCATTTTTATTCACCAAAAGGCCCCAAAACCCTCTCTGACCAGAATCAAGTTTGAGCAACTTTGTACTACCAACTTTCTCCCCTTAACCCCAAATTTTGTGAGCATGTTGACATAACCAAATGAGGCCACTACACAAAGTGGTGCGTCAAGGAGAAGTGTTATGCTCAACTAGATCTACTCAAGTCTATTTCTGCTCATTTCTAGGGTTTACAAAAGTTGCATTGGCAACTTTGCCCAAATAATCTCCAAATTGGTGGAAGGCCATATTTATATGAGTCATTTCACCCTGTGGAGTCTCATGGCATTTGGAGTTCATTTGCTCAACCAAACAAGCATCAAACACCTTCTGACATTTTGCAAAAACCACTATTTTGACCCCTTCCACTATTCTTGGAGAGCTCAAATTTTTACCACAGCTCCTCCTAGCCCCCTTTCACCTCTAGTAACAATGGCAAGTTCATAGCTCACTTATTGGATGGGTAAAATCCGACTTCCTCTCTCTGGTCAGCCCATTTGCACACTTCTTTTTCCTCTCCCCTCACTCTACTGGCTCTCCAGGGCATCCAATGCTCCTCTCCCCTTCTTTACTACTCCCTAGCATTACTGGACATCAGTGGCCGCACCCACAGGGCATATAATATGCCATGGCATGCCAAACGCGCGCTCCAGAGCGCGCTACAGTGCGGCTAGGCACTGTAGCCGCCCTCTCCCCAATGCTTCCGGCCACCTCGGGCCTCCCCAGCGCGCCTGCCGATGCGCCTCGGCGTCCGCGGCACGCTACGCGGTCGGCCCCCTCCTCTCTCCTCCTCCCCGCGCCTCCGCGCTAGCGAACAAGGGCCGCCCGAGTGCACCAGTAAGCGTGCTCACACGCGCGGTGCCTCTGGCCCCCCTGCTCCCCCTCTCTCTTCTTCCCCAGGGCGTAGTCGACCCCCACGAGCACCCTAGACACGGTGCAGCGCCCTCCCGAGGCCCATAGCGACGAGCACGAGCCCGCCGGCGCACGAGCCCACGGTGGACCGCCGTTCGCCTATATAAAGGCCTTCCCGAGCCCTTCCACCCTCACCCCTCGCTCTCTGCACCACCAAAACCTCCCCCTGCACCCCCAGTTCGCCTCCAAAGCCGCCCGAGCTCGATATCGAGCTCGAGCTCCGCCACGTCGGCTCGCCGGAGTTCGCAAGGTATAAGCCTCCCCCGCTCCTCCTTTGCCTCGATCTGGAACCCCTGCATCCCCCTGACCCTTTTCCCCTCGTTTCCCCTCTCTGTAGCTGCTGGAAACGGCCGGAGCTACCGCGTCCCGAAGCTCCTCCGCCGCAGTTCCTCGTCGCCGGCGAACCAAGCGACTCCGGTGACGTCCTCCACCACCACCCGAACGGCAACTCCACGCTGAGCCCAACCGTGCTATAAGCTCGACCCGCCGTGCCCTGCATCGCCGCCGGTGAGCATGCCGGCCCTCTGGTCGCGAGGTCAGAGATGACAGGCGGGCCCCGCCTGTCATCCTCACCTCTCTCTCGCCCCTCTCTCTCCCACTGGCAGCTGGGCCCCGCTTGTCAGGTTTAAAAACCTGGCGCGCGCGCGTGCACCTGTGCGTTGGGCCGCCTCGCTGGCTGGGCCTGCTGCCCTGCGGCTGTTCTGGCCCAGTGGCACAGTGCCCTTTTCCTTTTTCTTTTTCTGTCATTGTTCCAAAAATTCCACAGGATTAAATAATAATCCAAATGCAACAATTCCAATTCCTAAATTCCTAGAATATTACAACCTATTTAATGGTGCAACTTCCATTCTAATCCAACAACCCTTCTTTCACTATAAATATTTAAATGTGGTTTTTAGCATTTAAATATATCTTTGAAAATCCATTTCTCCCATTCTGCTACACCAAATCCAAAACTAGGAATTTTCCCCTTCTTAATTTTCAACCTATTATTTTACAAAAATGAGTTGACATTTTTCTGAGCACTTTGGTTTTTCTGTTTTACTATTGCCTTATTTTCTCGTTATTATTATTTTGCGACGATAGATTGCGTTGCTGACGAAGGAGTTGGACCAGAAGACTTTGAAGACCCAGAAGACTTTGTTGAGCCAAGCAAGCAGCCGTTTGACCATGCCTATGAAACCTTTTTATGCACATCATATAGCACTCTATTAGAGTTGTTTCGGAGCCATGTTGAGAGGGTAACCACTTTGGTGGATTGCCTTCATTACTTCCTCATGATACTTGCATTGTGCATGACCCTACCTTCTTATGAGGGTTGTGTCGGTGGGAGTAGATAGGATGCTAAAGTAGTTGCTACGCAAAAAGGGACGGGTATATGCATGGTGAAGGAGGCAAAGTATTTTCAAAAGACTTTTCGCAAACCCCGCCGGGTGCCACTTATGCCCGAGGGAGATGTTGAGAGGGGTAACCACTTGATGACGAAGTGGTGTACCGAGGCAAGTGTGTGTGTTATTTTCAAAAACGGATTGGTTTAAGTTGCGACCGTTATTCCAACCTTACATGCGCAACCACTCTACCCTTATATGGGAAAGGGCATTATTGATTACCTAGGCCGATACTAGCTTGGAGCCCGCATTACTAGTGACGGGGGAGAGTTGGTGCTCTCTCTCGGGACGGGGTTGTGCCAGGTAGGGCGGCCATGACTGTTTTCACAGGGCACCGAACACACCGTTGGTACCCCGTGCTTGTGCTATATGATGAATATGGGAGCGAGGCTCCACAACTTTATGATGTGAAATGTTGGGCATGGGGGTTACTGCCAATCGAGTGGACTCCATGTTAGTGTCGTCTAGGGAAAGGTAGTGATCGGGTGCTTACCCCGGGTACTTGAGGTATCGCGGGTCGTGGATGACACGGAAGTTCCCCGGATCTTGTGGGTACAGTGTGCAACCTCTGCAGAGTGTAAAACTATTCGAATAGCCGTGTCCACGATCAAGGACAGTTGGGTAACCGCTCTTGGGTTACGTCCACATGTTTACAAATCAGTGTGTGTGTTTGGATAAGTGGGTAGAACCACTTGGGTCAAGTCAAAGGACTTGACATGATTGAGATGGGTTAGTGCCCACTCTATTTATGTTGATATATGTACCATGTCCTCATGGTTACTGGTTGCATGTCTTATAAGTTGTTGAACATGTCTTTGCACTCAAAACTAGCTTTCCGCAAAAATTTACCTATATCATGCATTGTTGTATCTTGAACCAAATCATGGGTTGCTTGCGAGTACATTCAAAGTACTCATTGGCTTGCCACTGGTTATTTAATTGACCAGGCATGGAAGAACCGGAGTTCGAAGAAGAGTTCTTTGGAGACGAACATGCGAACTAGGACGTTTCCCAGTCAGAATGCCTGTAGGGTTAAGGCAGATGGCATGGGTTCTACTCATCGTCGAAGATTTCCGCTACTTGTGTTTCATTTGATGTTCAGCCCTTAAGGCTTTATCAATGTAAGACTTGACCATAATGGTCATAATTTGTGTAAGACGGTATGTATGGATGTAAGACTCTTGTTATTCAGCTTCTGTGTGTTCAGTGAGCATTGATCTCTGGGATCACTGTACACGTGCATTCGGTGATCTCGACTCATGAGTCGGGGTCCCCACAGAGCTGGTATCAGAGCCATCCTGACTGTAGGAAGCCTTAGTTAGCATGGACGTTAGTTAACCTGAGACTATCTAAACTTCTCTTCTTTTCTTAAGCTTACCCAACCCAAGGTATATTCCCCTTATTGACCCCTCCCATTCAACCTTTGTAGATGGCTGTCGTACCTGAAGACTTCCTGACCACCGGATTTCCCGTGCTTCTCGAGGATAGCCTCAAGAAGTGTCAGTACCACCGAGCCCCCATTTTCACCTACCATGAGCATTGGATCAATGACACCGAGGCGGAGTATCATGTGGAAGTGATCGTGAAGGCCAATGACTCTCCAACAAGCTGGTTCTTCGAGGGACCCCAGATGGCAACACTAGTTCTTGCCGTCGAGACGGCAACCCTCAAGGCACTCACCCGCCTCCGAGACCTTCTTCCAGAGATGGCAGACGAGTTGGCAACCCGCTTCTTGCCTTATCGGAAGGAAGGTGAGGATGAGAGCAGTGCACTAGCTCCACCATTAGAAGAAGGACTTCCACTCCGATTCCAGACCTACTTCAGCCTTTGTGCCGATAGTTTGGCACAACACTTGGCCACAAAATCAATGGAACTCCGAAAGGAACTTCATGAGACCAAGGCACTTATTCGCCAAGCACAAGAGAAGACGGATAGGATCAAGAAGGAAGGTGCTCCCCCTGGACAGCCCGCAATCGCATACAGAGGCGGAAGACCCCCAAAGGATGGAAAACCACCACAGCAACACCGCATGAGCGCAAGGGATTACCGCAAGCTCTTCACCCCACCATCAAAGCAACACCGTGTTGAGATCCTCCACACCCCCACCCCTTCAAGCAATGAAGGAAGCCATGCTACTGATGATGAGGAGGAAGACCCAGAAGAGCCAGACTACGCGACCGAGCATTCCACCACTTAGGCATCATTCACAACTTGGATATGCCCGTTAGTAACCCTACGGTAGGATAGGTCATGTACCCCTATGCGAAGTCGAGTCCATGTAATGGTTCTTATGAAACCATGTAGTGTTGTGTTTGCTTTTGTTGTGTTTGGTGGATGTCGTGCTTTTCTTCGGGAACTTGTAAGCGACTACATCACCCATTTGGACTTTAATGAATGTGTTTGGCCCTTTGGCCCTTGCATGAAAACAATTAGTGTTATACCAACCCCCTTACTAGGCATCCCATCTATGTTGCTTTCCCTATCTTTTCCCAATCATTTGACCTTGACCACTCCAACAGGATGCCTGTTGTAACACGTACTGGTACCTCTACCCAGCAGCAAGAAGCCGGAGGTTCTGCTGAAGCAGGAGTCAGCCAAGACCAAGCCCAAGGACAGACTCCACCCCCACCACCTCCTCCAATCATGGACATGGCTCAGCTTCTCCAAGCCTTCCGAGAGGAACACCAAGCCAACACTGCAGCCCTTCAGGTGATTGCTCAAGCTGTCAATCGCCAGCCGGCGGGACACGGCAATGGACGGTCCATGTTGGTGGAGTTCAAGAAGCATGCACCACCCACCTTCATCGAGACTGCTGAACCTCTGGATGCAGACGACTGGGTCCGCACCATTGAGGACTTGTTGGACCTAGTCGGCAGCACTGAAGACCGTGATAGGGTGGCATATGCTGCCCATTGTCTCGGAGGAACTGCCAGAGCTTGGTGGGATGGATTCAAGGCCATGCATGCTGAGCAAAACATCACTTGGAATGACTTCAAGGCTGAATTCCGCAAGGCCCACATTCCTTCTCGAATCATGTCCATCAAGAAGCGTGAGTTCCGAGCCCTGAAGCAAGGTAGCAGCACTGTCAAGGAGTACATGCAGAAGTTTAGTGTTCTCTCAAGGTATGCTCCTGAGGATGTCAGCACTGATGCTGCCAAAAAGGAGCGCTTCATGGAAGGCCTTAACCAGACCCTGCAGTACTCGCTTGTTGTGTGTGACTGCCCGACCTTTCCTGATCTGGTGAACAAGGCACTCATGCTTGAGGACAAGCGACGTGCTTTGGATGATACCCGTAAGCGCAAGATGATCAGCAAGGGTAGCTCCAGCAACCAGAAGCCTTGCCCGTGGCAGCCAGCCCCGGTCAAGCCAACCTATCAGCAGCCAAGGGCTCCTGCACCCCGCACCAACTATCCACCTCAGCAGTATGCCAACCCCAGGCCAGCTTACAACAACCCCAATAACAATGCTAGCAAGAGCAGCAACCCCAACCAGGTCACTTGCTTTGGATGTGGTCAGCCAGGACATTACTCCAAGAATTGCCCCAACAAGAAGCCTGACGCCCCGCGCCCCAATGCGCAGAACCCAGGACAAGGCCGTGGAATACCACCAAGGAACCAAGCTCCCCGCAACCTGCCCAACAACGGCAAGGGTCGTGTGAATCATGTCACTGCAGAAGAAGCCCAGGAAGACCCGGACATCGTGCTGGGTACGTTCCTTGTCAATTCAACATCTGCAACTGTCTTGTTTGATTCTGGAGCCACGCATTCATTTGTCACTCAAAAGTTTGCATTAAAAAGTGGCATGACCCCTACACCCCTGAATAACCCTATGGTGGTACAAACCTCCGGAGCAGAGATGAGAGCCAAGATAGGATGTAAAGGAGTCGGGATTGTTATTAATGGCGTAGACTTCTTAGCAGATCTTATTATCTTAAGATCGCAAGGCTTGGATGTGATCTTAGGAAGGGATTGGCTCATCAAGTACCAAGGCTTGTTAGATTGTGCCAACCGGTCTGTCACTGTGACTAATGACCAAGGAGTCAAAGTTAAATTCTCCTCCAACCCCTCCTCTCCTCAAGCCAACCAAGTCAACTGTCTGACTGAAGTTGGATTGGAGCAAGTGCCGGTAGTATGCGAATACCCCGATGTTTTTCCTGATGAGCTACTGGGAATGCCTCCTGACCGAGACATTGAGTTCATCATCGAGCTCATGCCCGGAGTAGGACCCATCTATAAGAAGCCTTATAGAATGGGATCAGAGGATTTAGCAGAGTTGAAGAAGCAACTGGAAGAGCAGTTGAGGAAGGGATTTATCCGCCCTAGTGCCTCCCCTTGGGGATCGCCTGTTCTGTTTGTGGCAAAGAAGGACGGTACCATCCGCTTATGCATTAACTACCGCTCCCTCAATGAAGTTACAATCAAGAACAAATATCCACTTCCCAAGATTGAAGATCTATTTGATCAACTCAATGGGGCCAAGGTGTTCTCCAAGATCGACCTCAGATCTGGGTACTACCAGCTGAAAATTAGACCCCAAGATATTCCGAAGACGGCATTTGTAACCAGATATGGCCTGTATGAGTGCACGGTCATGTCCTTTGGATTGACCAATGCCCCAGCTTACTTCATGTACCTCATGAATAAGGTCTTCATGGAATATTTGGACAAGTTTGTCATTGTCTTCATAGATGACATCCTTGTCTTCTTGAAGTCAGAGGAAGAGCACGAGCAACACTTGAGGATGGTCCTAGACAAGCTCCGAGAGCACCAACTGTATGCCAAGTTCAGCAAGTGCGAATTTTGGCTGCGTGAAGTTGGATTCTTGGGTCATGTTATGACCGAGGAAGGATTGTCGGTCGACCCCGCTAAGATTGCGGCCGTGACTGAATGGCAATCCCCAAGCAACGTGAAGGAAGTCAGAAGCTTCCTCGGACTCACGGGATATTACCGCAAGTTCGTTGAAGGGTTCTCAAGCATTGCCCGACCCATGACTCAGCTCTTGAAGAAGGACAAGAAGTTTGAATGGACGCCGAAGTGCGAAGAGAGCTTCCAGGAGCTGAAGAAGAGACTGACCACCGCCCCAGTTCTGGCCACACCAGATATACACAAGGAGTTTGTGATATATTGTGATGCGTCAAGGACCGGACTGGGAAGTGTTCTGATGCAAGAAGGCAGAGTCATAGCTTACCTTTCAAGGCAACTATGGCCTCATGAAGAGAACTATGCTACTCATGACCTTGAGCTAGCAGCAGTGGTTCATGCCCTGAAGACATGGCGACATTACCTCTTAGGGAAGCGATGTGAGATATACACGGATCACAAAAGTCTGAAGTATATTTTCACTCAAAGGGAATTGAACATGAGGCAAAGAAGATGGCTAGAGTTGATTAAAGATTATGACCTCAGTGTTCAATACCACCCTGGGAAGGCTAATGTGGTAGCTGATGCATTAAGCAGGAAGGCTTGTTCCTTGAATGCTATGTTTAAGGACAAGCTACCCGCCTTGTATGAAGAACTTGAAAGCTTCGGGTTGGAACTGGTTGCACCAGGATTCTTAGCCAACCTCGAAGTCAAGCCTACCCTGATGGATGATATTAAGGAAGATCAGAAGGGACACGAAAGTATTGAAGGCATCAAGAGGAAGATCAAGGCAGGCAAGGCCCCCGGGTTCTTAGAGGATGAGCAAGGAATTGTGTGGTTTGGGAATCGCATTTGCGTAGCCAACAAGATTGAGCTCAAGAATTTGATCTTGCAAGAAGCTCATGACACCCCGTATTCCATTCAGCCCGGAGGAACCAAAATGTACCAAGACCTGAAGGAAAGATTCTGGTGGCATGGCATGAAGAGGGAGATTGCCACCTATGTTGCGAAGTGTGATGTATGCCAAAGGGTCAAAGCTGAATATCAGCGACCTGCTGGATTGCTCCAATCACGCAAGGTTCCCGAGTGGAAATGGGATAAAGTCGGAATGGATTTCATCACTAGAATACCTAGGTCAAACAAGGGACATGACTCCATCTGGGTCATAGTCGATCATTTGACCAAAGTAGCCCACTTCATTCCTGTTAAGACTACCTATAGTGGCAACCAGCTAGCAACTCTATACATCAACAGAATCGTAACCCTTCATGGTGTTCCCAAGGAGATTGTGTCAGACTGAGGAACCCAGTTTACCTCAAGGTTCTGGAAGAAGTTCCAAGAGGCCATGGGGACCAAGTTGTCCTTCAGCACTGCTTTCCACCCGCAGACCGGAGGTCAGACGGAACGAGTGAATCAGATACTCGAAGACATGCTCCGAGCCTGTGTCTTAGCATATGGAGCTAAGTGGGAAGATTGCCTCCCTTTTGCCGAATTCTCCTACAACAACAGTTATCAGTCAAGGCTTCAGATGGCACCATTTGAGGTGTTATACGGACGGAAGTGCCGCACACCCCTCAATTGGTCGGAGACCGGAGAAGGACTTGTCTTTGGGCCCGATATCCTCCGTGAAGCAGAAAAGCAAGTCCAGCTTGTCAGAGAGCGTTTGAAGACTGCCAAGTCAAGGCAGAAGAGCTACGTTGACTCACATCGGAGGGACATGACCTTCCGAGTTGGAGACCATGTCTATCTCCGGGTCACCCCTCTCAAGGGAACCCAGCGCTTTCATGTCAAAGGAAAACTCGCACCAAGATACATCGGCCCCTTCAAGATCACTGACCGACGAGGAGAAGTGGCTTACCAGTTGGAACTGCCACCTGAACTATCCGATGTGCACAACGTATTCCACGTATCACAACTCCGGAAGTGTCTCCAAGTTCCAAACAAGCCCGATCTCTACAAGGACGTCAATCACCAAGCCGTTGACCTTCAGCCTGATTTGACCTACCGTGAGAGGCCCATCTGCATTCTGGATGAGGCTGAGCGATGCACTCGAAGCCGCAACATCAAGTACTTCAAGGTCCAGTGGAGCAACCACACTGAGGCAGAAGCCACCTGGGAACGTGAAGACTACCTTAGATCCGAATTTCCGTATCTCTTTAAAGCCTAGTTTAGGAATCTCGGGGACGAGATTCTTGTAAGGGGGGTAGGTCTGTCACACCCTGCATTTTGTAACACTTCATTTGCATTAATAAAGCATGAAAATTTGGACCAACAAAAACTTTTGCATTATTTGGCTTTTATTTTGAAGTTGATTTTCTCTATGTGGTTTTTCAAGTGCTCTTAATAGTCAACTACTCCACCTTCTATACTTCATCGCCTTGCCCCAAACTTCTGTCCAATGATCATGCCATGTGTATAGAGCAATATAGTATTTTCTTACAAAAATAATTTGGCCAAAAAGTACTTTCTGAAATTAGTTTTCCATAAACCCTTGAATTAAGATTTGCACTGCAAGTACTTGATTTGAGGTGTGAAAAATCTTTCAAAAGGTATATTTGAAACCTATTAGATATAGGATACCCAGAAACCACAAAAATATATTTTTAAAAGCTATTTTACTAATTTATTTAAAAGCTTTTTCTTAAGGCCAGAAATGGTCTTTAATAGGAAAAAAATATTTTATTGTTTCACAAATAATTGAGAAAAATCAGGGAAACTCAGTGGACATATATTTGCCATATATATGAGTTTCAACATATGGTCATGATCAAAATATTGGACAAAACCTCCCAAAACCATTTCTGCCCATTCCAAGGATTTGAAATATTTCTACAGGAAATATTTTCATAAAAATCCAAGAAAAATCCAGCAAGTCACAAATGCATATTGTGATGATCTTGCAAAGCCTCATGTCAATCAAAGTCATTTTTATTCACCAAAAGGCCCCAAAACCCTCTCTGACCAGAATCAAGTTTTAGCAACTTTGTACTACCAACTTTCTCCCCTTAACCCCAAATTTTGTGAGCATGTTGACATAACCAAATGAGGCCACTACACAAAGTGGTGCATCAAGGAGAAGTGTTATGCTCAACTAGATCTACTCAAGTCTATTTCTGCTCATTTCTAGGCTTTACAAAAGTTGCATTGCAACTTTGCCCAAATAATCTCCAAATTGGTGGAAGGCCATATTTATATGAGTCATTTCACCCTGTGGAGTCTCATGGCATTTGGAGTTCATTTGCTCAACCAAACAAGCATCAAACACCTTCTGACATTTTGCAAAAACCACTATTTTGACCCCTTCCACTATTCTTGGAGAGCTCAAATTTTTACCACAGCTCCTCCTAGCCCCCTTTCACCCCTAGTAACAATGGCAAGTTCATAGCTCACTTATTGGATGGGTAAAATCCCACTTCCTCTCTCTGTTCAGCCCATTTGCACACTTCTTCTTCCTCTCCCCTCACTCTACTGGCTCTCCAGGGCATCCAATGCTCCTCTCCCCTTCTTTACTACTCCCTAGCACTACTAGACATCTGTGGCCGCGCCCACAGGGCATATAATATGCCATGGCATGCCAAAAACGCGCTCCAGAGCGCGCTACAGTGCGGCTAGGCAGTGTAGCCGCCCTCTGCCCAATGCTTCCGGCCACCTCGGGCCTCCTCAGCGCCTGCCGATGCGCCTCGGAGTCCTCGGCACGCTACGCGGTCAGCTCCCTCCTCTCTCCTCCTGCCCGCGCCTCCGCGCTAGCGAACAAGGGCCTCCCGAGTGCACCAGTGAGCATGCTCACACGCGCGGTGCCTCTGGCCCCCTGCTCCCCCTATCTCTTCTTCCCTTGGGCGTAGTCGACCCCCACGAGCACCCTAGACACGGTGCAGCGCCCTCCCGAGGCCCATAGCGACGAGCACGAGCCCGCCGGCGCACGAGCCCACGGTGGACCGCCGTTCACCTATATAAAGGCCTTCCCGAGCACTTCCACCCTCACCCCTCGCTCTCTGCACCACCAAAACCTCCCCCTGCACCCCCAGTTCGCCTCCAAAGCCGCCCGAGCTCGAGATCGAGCTTGAGCTCCACCGCGTCGGCTCGCCGGAGTTCGCGAGGTATAAGCCTCCCCCGCTCCTCCTTTGCCTCGATCTGGAACCCCTGCATCCCCCTGACCCTTTTCCCCTCGTTTCCCCTCTCTGTAGCTGCTGGAAACGGCCGGAGCTACCGCCTCCCGAAGCTCCTCTGCCGCAGTTCCTCGTCGCCGGCGAACCAAGCAACTCTGGCGACGTCCTCCACCACCACCCGAACGGCAACTCCACGCTGAGCCCAACCGTGCTATCAGCTCGACCCGCCGTGCCCTGCATCGTCGCCGGTGAGCATGCCGGCCCTCTGGTCGCGAGGTCAGAGATGACAGGCGGGCCCCGCCTGTCATCCTCACCTCTCTCTCGCCCCTCTCTCTCCCACTGGCAGCTGGGCCCCGCTCGTCAGGTTTAAAAACCTGGCGCGCGCGCGTGCACCTGTGCATTGGGCCGCCTCGCTGGCTGGGCCTGCTGCCCTGCGGCTGTTCTGGCCCAGTGGCACAGTGCCCTTTTCCTTTTTCTTTTTCTGTCATTATTCCAAAAATTCCACAGGATTAAATAATAATCCAAATGCAACAATTCCAATTCCTAAATTCCTAGAATATTACAACCTATTTAATGGTGCAACTTCCATTCTAATCCAACAACCCTTCTTTCACTATAAATATTTAAATGTGGTTTTTAGCATTTAAATATATCTTTGAAAATCCATTTCTCCCATTCTGCTACACCAAATCCAAAACTAGGAATTTTCCCCTTCTTAGTTTTCAACCTAGTATTTTACAAAAATGAGTTGACATTTTTCTGAGCACTTTGGTTTTTCTGTTTTACTATTGCCTTATTTTCTCGTTATTATTATTTTGCGACGATAGATTGCGTTGCTGACGAAGGAGTTGGACCAGAAGACTTTGAAGACCCAGAAGACTTTGTTGAGCCAGGCAAGCAGCCCTTTGACCATGCCTATGAAACCTTTTTATGCACATCATATAGCACTCTATTAGAGTTGTTTCGGAGCCATGTTGAGAGGGTAACCACTTTGGTGGATTGCCTTCGTTACTTCCTCATGATACTTGCATTGTGCATGACCCTACCTTCTTATGAGGGTTGTGTCGGTGGGAGTAGATAGGATGCTAAAGTAGTTGGTACACAAAAAGGGACGGGTATATGCATGGTGAAGGAGGCAAAGTATTTTCAAAAGACTTTTCGCAAACCCCGCCGGGTGCCACTTATGCCCGAGGGAGATGTTGAGAGGGGTAACCACTTGATGACGAAGTGGTGTACCGAGGCAAGTGTGTGTGTTATTTTCAAAAATGGATTGGTTTAAGTTGCGACCGTTATTCCAACCTTACATGCGCAACCACTCTACCCTTATATGGGAAAGGGCATTATTGATTACCTAGGCCAATACTAGCTTGGAGCCCGCATTACTAGTGACGGGGGAGAGTTGGTGCTCTCTCTCGGGACGGGGTCGTGCCAGGTAGGGCGGCCATGACTGTTTTCACAGGGCACCGAACACACCGTTGGTACCCCATGCTTGTGGTACATGATGAATATGGGAGAGAGGCTCCACAACTTTATGATGTGAAATGTTGGGCACGGGGGTTACTGCCAATCAAGTGGACTCCATGTTAGTGTCGTCTAGGGAAAGGTAGTGATCGGGTGCTTACCCCGGGTACTTGAGGTATCGCGGGTCGTGGATGACACAGAAGTTCCCCGGATCTTGTGGGTACAGTGTGCAACCTCTGCAGAGTGTAAAACTATTCGAATAGCCGTGTCCACGGTCAAGGACAGTTGGGTAACCGCTCTTGGGATACGTCCACATGTTTACAAATCAGTGTGTGTGTTTGGATAAGTGGGTAGAACCACTTGGGTCAAGTCAAAGGACTTGACATGATTGAGATGGGTTGGTGCCCACTCTATTTATGTTTATATCTGTACCATGTCCTCATGGTTACTGGTTGCATGTCTTATAAGTTGTTGAACATGTCTTTGCACTCAAAACTAGCTTTCCACAAAAATTTACCTATATCATGCATTGTTGTATCTTGAACCAAATCATGGGTTGCTTGCGAGTACATTCAAAGTACTCATTGGCTTGCCACTAGTTATTTAATTGACCAGGCATGGAAGAACCGGAGTTCGAAGAAGAATTCTTTGGAGACGAACATGCGAACTAGGACGTTTCCCAGTCAGAATGCCTGTAGGGTTAAGGCAGATGGCATGGGTTCTACTCATCGTCAAAGATTTCCGCTCCTTGTGTTTCATTTGATGTTCAGCCCTTAAGGCTTTATCAATGTAAGACTTGACCATAATGGTCATAATTTGTGTAAGACGGTATGTATGGATGTAAGACTCTTGTTATTCAGCTTCTGTGTGTTCAGTGAGCATTGATCTCTGGGATCACTATACACGTGCATTCGGTGATCTCGACTCATGAGTCGGGGTCCCCACACCTAATCTCGAATTATGCCAACTCAACATGTACCTTTGGAGACACCTGTAGAGCACCTTTATAATCACCCAGTTACGTTGTGATGTTTGGTAGCACACAAAGCGTTCCTCCAGTAAACGGGAGTTGCACAATCTCATAGTTGCAGGAACTTTGTATAAGTCATGAAGAAAGCAATAGCAACATACTAAACGATCAAGTGCTAAGCTAACAGAATGGGTCAAGTCAATCACATCATTCTCCTAATGATGTGATCCCATTAATCAAATGACAACACATGCCTATGGTTAGGAAACATAACCATCTTTGATCAATGAGCTAGTCAAGTAGAGGCATACTAGTGACACTATGTTTGTCTATGTATTCACACATGTATCATGTTTCCGGTTAATACAATTCTAGCATGAATAATAAACATTTATCATGATATGAGGAAATAAATAATAATTTTATTATTGCCTCTAGGGCATATTTCCTTCAGTCTCCCACTTGCACTAGAGTCAATAATCTAGATTACATAGTAATGATTCTAACACCCATGGAGTCTTGGTGCTGATCATGTTTTGCTCGTGAGAGAGGCTTAGTCAACGGGTCTGCAACATTCAGATCCGTATGTATCTTGCAAATCTCTATGTCTCCCACTTGGACTTGGTCCCGAATGGAATTGAAGCGTCTCTTGATGTGCTTGGTCCTCTTGTGAAATCTGGATTCCTTTGCCAAGGCAATTGCACCAGTATTGTCACAGAAGATCTTCATTGGTCCCGATGCACTAGGTATAACACCTAGATCGGAAATGAACTCCTTCATCCAGACTCCTTCATTTGCTGCTTCCGAAGCAGCTATGTACTCCGCTTCACATGTAGATCCTGCCACGACACTTTGTTTAGAACTGCACCAACTTACAGCTCCACCGTTTAATAAAAATACGTATCCGGTTTGCGATTTAGAATCGTCTGGATCAGTGTCAAAGCTTGCATCGACGTAACCATTTACGACTAGCTCTTTGTCACCTCCATATACGAGAAACATATCCTTAGTCCTTTTCAGGTATTTCAGGATGTTCTTGACCGCTGTCCAGTGACCCACTCCTGGATTACTTTGGTACCTCCCTGCCAAACTAATAGCAAGGCACACATCAGGTCTGGTACACAGCATTGCATACATGATAGAGCCTATGGCTGAAGCATAGGGAACTCCTTTCATTTTCTCTCTATCTTCTGCAGTGGTCGGGCATTGAGTCTGACTCAACTTTATACCTTGTAATACAGGCAAGAACCCTTTCTTCGCCTGATCCATATTGAACCTTTTCAACACTTTATCAAGGTACGTGATTTGTGAAAGTCCAATCAAGCGTCTTGATCTATCTCTATAGATCTTAATGCCCAATATGTAAGCAGCTTCACCGAGGTCTTTCAATGAAAAACTTTTATTCAAGTATCCTTTTATGCTATCCAGAAATTCTATATCATTTCCAATCAACAATATGTCATCCACATATAATATTAGAAATGCTACAGAGCCCCCACTCACTTTCTTGTAAATACAGGCTTCTCCAAAAGTCTGTATAAAACCATATGCTTTGATCACACTATCAAAGCGTTTATTCCAACTCCGAGAGGCTTGCACCAGACCATAGATTGATCGCTGGAGCTTGCACACTTTGTTAGCTCCCTTAGGATCGACAAAACCCTCCGGTTGCATCATATACAACTCTTCTTCCAGAAAACCATTCAGGAATGCAGTTTTGACATCCATCTGCCAAATTTCATAATCATAAAATGCGGCAATTGCTAACATGATTCGGACAGACTTAAGCATCGCTACGGGTCAGAAAGTCTCATCGTAATCAACCCCTTGAACTTCTCGAAAACCTTTCGCAACAAGTCGAGCTTTATAGACAGTTACATTACCGTCAGCATCAGTCTTCTTCTTAAAGATCCATTTATTCTCAATGGCTTGCCGATCATCGGGCAAGTCAACCAAAGTCCATACTTTGTTCTCATACATGGATCCCATCTCAGATTTCATGGCCTCTAGCCATTTTGCGGTATCTAGGCTCATCATCGCTTCCTCATAGTTCGTAGGTTCATCATGGTCAAGTAACATGACTTCCAGAATAGGATTACCGTACCACTCTGGTGTGGATCTTACTCTGGTAGACCTACGAGGTTCAGTAGACACTTCATCTGAAGTTTCATGATCAATATCATTAGCTTCCTCACTAATTGGTGTATTTGTCACAGGAACTGATTTCTGTGATGAACTACTTTCCAATAAAGGAGCAGGTACAATTACCTCATCAAGTTCTACTTTCCTCCCACTCACTTCTTTCGAGAGAAACTCTTTTTCTAGAAAGGATCCATTCTTAGCAACGAATGTATTGCCTTCGGATCTGTGAAAGAAGGTGTACCCAACAGTCTCTTTTGGGTATCGTATGAAGACACATTTCTCCGATTTGGGTTCGAGCTTATCTGGTTGAAGTTTCTTCACATAGGAACGCAACCCCAAACTTCAAGAAACGACAACTTTGGTTTCTTGCCAAACCACAGTTCATAAGGCGTCATCTCAACGGATTTTGATGGTGCCCTATTTAATGTGAATGCAGCCGTCTCTAAAGCATAACCCCAAAATGATAGCGGTAAATCAGTAAGAGATATCATAGATCACACCATATCTAGTAAAGTACGATTATGACGTTCGGACACACCATTTCTTTGTGGTGTTCCAGGTGGCGTGAGTTGCGAAACTATTCCCCATTGTTTCAAATGTAAACCAAACTTGTAACTCAAATATTCTCCTCCACGATCAGATCGTAGAAACTTTATTTTCTTGTTACGATGATTTTCCACTTCACTCTGAAATTCTTTGAACTTTTCAAATGTTTCAGACTTGTGTTTCATTAAGTAGATATACCCATATCTGCTCAAATCATCTGTGAAGGTGAGAAAATAACGATATCCGCCACGAGCTTCAACATTCATCGGACCACATACATCTGTATGTATGATTTCCAACAAATCTGTTGCTCTCTCCATAGTACCGGAGAACGGTGTTTTAGTCATCTCGCCCATGAGGCACGGTTCGCAAGTACCAAGTGATTCATAATCAAGTGATTCCAAAAGTCCATCAGTATGGAGTTTCTTCATGCGCTTTACACCGATATGACCTAAACAGCAGTGCCACAAATAAGTTGCACTATCATTATCAACTCTGCATCTTTTGGCTTCAACATTATGAATGTGTGTATCACTACTATCGAGATTCAATAAAAATAGACCACTCTTCAAGGGTGCATGACCATAAAAGATATTACTCATATAAATAGAACAACCATTATTCTCTGATTTAAATGAATAACCGTCTCACATCAAACAAGATCCAGATATAATGTTCATGCTCAACGCTGGCACCAAATAACAATTTTTCAGGTCTAAAACTAATCCCGAAGGTAGATGTAGAGGTAGCGTGCCGACCGCGATCACATCAACTTTGGAACCGTTTCCCACGCGCATCGTCACCTCGTCCTTGGCCAGTGCTCGCTTATTCCGTAGTCCCTGTTTCGAGTTGCAAATATTAGCAACAGAACCAGTATCAAATACCCAGGTGCTACTACGAGCTCTAGTTAGGTACACATCAATAACATGTATATCACATATACCTTTGTTCACTTTCCCATCCTTCTTATCCGCCAAATACTTGGGGCAGTTCCGCTTCCAGTGACCAGTTTGCTTGCAGTAGAAGCACTCAGTTTCAGGCTTAGGTCTAGACTTGGGTTTCTTCTCTTGAGCAGCAACTTGCTTGCTGTTCTTCTTGAAGTTCCCCTTCTTCTTCCCTTTGCCCTTTTTCTTGAAACTAGTGGTCTTGTTGACCATCAACACTTGATGCTCCTTCTTGATTTCTACCTCCGCAGCCTTTAGCATTGCGAAGAGCTCGGGAATTGTCTTGTTCATCCCTTGCATATTATAGTTCATCACGAAGCTCTTGTAGCTTGGTGGCAGTGATTGGAGAATTTTGTCAATGACACTATCATCCGGAAGATTAACTCCCAGTTGAATCAAGTGATTATTATACCCAGACATTTTGAGTATGTGTTCACTGACAGAACTATTCTCCTCCATCTTGCAGCTATATAACTTATTGGAGACTTCATATCTCTCAATCCGGGCATTTGCTTGAAATATTAACTTCAACTCCTGGAACATCTCATATGCTCCATGACGTTCAAAACGTCGTTGAAGACCCGGTTCTAAGCCGTAAAGCATGGCACACTGAACTATAGAGTAGTCATCAGCTTTGCTCTGCCAGACATTCACAACATCTGGTGTTGCTCCTGCAGCAAGCCTGGCACCCAGCGGTGCTTCCAGGACGTAATTCTTCTGTGCAGCAATGAGGATAATCCTCAAGTTACGGACCCAGTCCGTGTAATTGCTACCATCATCTTTCAACTTTGCTTTCTCAAGGAACGCATTAAAATTCAACGGAACAACAACACTAGCCATCTATCTACAACAAACATAGACAAGCAAAATACTATCATGTACTAAGTTCATGATAAATTTAAGTTCAGTTAATCATATTACTAAAGAACTCCCACTTAGACAGACATCTCTCTAGTCATCTAAGTGATCACGTGATCCAAATCAACTAAACCATAACCGATCATCACGTGAGATGGAGTAGTTTTCAATGGTGAACATCTCTATGTTGATCATATCTACTATATGATTCACGCTCGACCTTTCGGTCTCCGTGTTCCGAGGCCATATCTGCATATGCTAGGCTCGTCAAGTTTAACCTGAGTATTCTGCATGTGCAAAACTGGCTTGCACCCGTTGTAGATGGACGTAGAGCTTATCACACCCGATCATCACGTGGTGTCTGGGAACGACGAACTTTGGCAACGGTGCATACTCAGGGAGAACACT
Organism: Triticum dicoccoides; assembly: GCF_002162155.2. Classification (NCBI taxonomy): domain Eukaryota; kingdom Viridiplantae; phylum Streptophyta; class Magnoliopsida; order Poales; family Poaceae; genus Triticum; species Triticum dicoccoides. Next base: position 299,221,474 of record NC_041381.1, read on the forward strand.
TCTTGATAAATTTTAGTGAGAGATCATCTTAAAATGCTACCGTCAATCAAAGCAAAATAAGATGCATAAAGGATAAACATCACATGCAATCAATATAAGTGATATGATATGGCCATCATCATCTTGTGCTTGTGATCTCCATCTCCGAAGCACCGTCGTGATCACTGAGGGAGTCCTGGACTAGGGGGTGTCCGGACAGCCGGACTATCATCGTTCGCCGGACTCCAAGACTATGAAGATACAAGATTGAAGACTTCGTCCCATGTCCGGATGGGACTTTCCTTGGCGTGGAAGGCAAGGTTGGCGATACGGATATGTAGATATCCTACCATTGTAGCCGACTGTGTGTAACCCTAGCTCTCTCCGGTGTCTATATAAACCGGAGGGCTTTAGTCCGTAGGACAACACAACAACCATTACAACAATCATACCATAGGCTAGCTTCTAGGGTTTAGCCTCCTTGATATCGTGGTAGATCCACTCTTGTACTACCCATATCATCAATATCAATCAAGCAGGAGTAGGGTTTTACCTCCATCGAGAGGGCCCGAACCTGGGTAAAAACATCGTGTCCCTTGTCTCCTATTACCATCCGCCTAGACGCACAGTTCGGGACCCCCTACCCGAGATCCGCCGGTTTTGACACCGACATTGGTGCTTTCATTGAGAGTTCCTCTGTGTCATCACTGATAGGCTCGATGGCTTCTTCAATCAACAACAACGCCGTCCTGGGTGAGACTTTTCTCCCCGGACAGATCTTCGTATTCGGCGGCTTCGCACTGCGGGCCAATTCGCATGGCCATCTGGAGCAGATCGAAAGCTACGCCCCTGGCCGTCAGGTCAGATTTGGAAGCCTAAACTTCACGGCGGATATCCGCAGAGACTTGATCTTCGATGGATCTGAGCCGCAGCCGAGCGTGCCGCACTGTCGCGATGGGCATGATCTAACTCTGCCGCCGGACAGTACCTTGGAGGCCGCACTCGAATCCGCTCTGACCCATATTCCGGAGCTGATTGCGCAGATCGAGGATGGGTGGCTGGACACCGCCTCGGGGGCTGCAACTTCCATGGCGATGGAGCCGAACACTGACCTTGTCCCTTATAAAGCTCGTGACTCCGAGGTGCCGGACTCCCTGCCGGACTCCAAACCTCCTGCGCCCCTGCCAATCGAATCCGATTGGGCGCCGATCATGGAGTTCACCGCCGCGGACATCTTTCAGCACTCACCCTTTGGCGACATCCTAAATTCGCTAAAACATCTCTCGCTATCCGGAAAACCCTGGCCGGACTACGGCCAGGATGGTTGGGATGTGGACGACGAAGAAATTCAAACCCCACCCACCACCCACTTTGTAGCCACTGTCGACGATCTAACCTACATTCTAGACTACGACTCCGAGGACATCGACGGTATGGACGACGATGCCGGAGACGATCAAGAACCAGCGCCTACAGGGCACTGGAAGTCCACCTCATCATATGACATATACATGGTGGACACCCCAAAAGATGGGGACGGCGAAGAAGCAGCGGAGGCAGATTCCTCAAAGAAACAGCCCAAGCGCCGGCGTCAACGGCGCCGCTCTAAATCCCGCCACAGCAAGAATGGAGATTCCGGCACCGGAGATAATAACACCCCAGAGAGTGCCGAAGACAACCCCCTCCAGCAAGATTCAGCGCAGGAGGAGGCAGAAGCAAGCCCTCACGAAAGAGCGGCAGACGAAGAGGTCGAGGATGATAATTACATACCTCCCTCCGAAGACGAGGCAAGCCTCAACGACGACGAATTCGTCGTGCCGGAGGATCCCGTCGAACAAGAGCGTTTTAAACGCAGGCTTATCGCCACGGCAAATAGCCTAAAGAAAAAGCAGCAGCAGCTTCAAGCTGATCAAGACTTGCTGGCCGACAGATGGACCGAGGTCCTCGCAGCCGAAGAGTACGAACTCGAACGCCCCTCCAAGAGCTACCCAAAACGCAAGTTGCTCCCCCGATTAGAGGAGGAAGCATACGTACCTTCATCACTAGCGCGTAATACGACCGACCACCCAGTGGTCGCGATAGAGAGGCCTCCAGGCCCTCCATCAAGACCATACCTCGGCATCACTCAAAAAGTACGAAGCCACGAGGGAACGCGCCGGACTTGCAGGATATATTGGAGGACAAGGCAAGACAATCCAGATCTATCTATGGATCACGTGGACGCCCCACGACCCACGACGAATACCGTCGCGCCGGATACAGCAACTCCGGCCAGGCCGAACACAACAGACAATGCTCTCTTGAGCTAGGTCATGACATTTCTCAATACAGAGGCGCCGCACACCCACTATGCTTCACAGATGAAGTAATGGATCATCAAATCCCGGAAGGGATTAAACCCGTCAACATTGAATCCTATGAAGGCACAACAGACCCCGCGGTTTGGATCGAAGATTATCTCCTTCATATCCATATGGACCGCGGAGACGATCTCCACGCCATCAAATATCTCCCGCTCAAGCTTAAAGGACCAGCTCGGCATTGGCTCAACAGCCTGCCCGCAGAGTCAATTGGGTGTTGGGAAGACCTGGAAGCCGCATTCCTCGACAACTTCCAGGGCACATATGTGCGACCACCAAACGCCGATGACCTAAGCCACATAATTCAGCAGCCAGATGAATCGGCCAAACAGTTCTGGACACGGTTCTTAACAAAGAAAAATCAAATCGTCGACTATCCGGATGCAGAGGCCCTCGCAGCCAACATAACATCTGCAACGAATGGCTGGCCCGGCACCTAGGACCGGAAAAGCCGGAATCCATGGCAGCCCTCACATCATTAATGACCCGCTTCTGTGCGGGAGAGGATAGCTGGCTAGCTCGCAGCAACAACCTCAGTAAAAATGTTGGCAGTCCGGATACTAAGGACCACAATGGCAGGTCGCGTTGAAGCAAAAACAAACGCCGCGTTAACGGCGACAACAATGAGGATACGGCGGTCAACGCCAGATTCCGAGGCTCTAAACCCGATCAGCGGAAGAAGCCATTCAAAAGAACCACTCCGGGTCCGTCCAATTTGGACTGAATACTCGACCGCTCTTGCCAGATACATGGCACCCCCGAAAAACCAGCTAACCACACCAACAGAGATTGTTGGGTATTTAAGCAGACATGCAAGTTAATCGCCGAAAACAGTGACAAGGGGCTGCATAGCGATGACGAGGAAGAGACCCGACCGCCGAATAGTAGAGGACAGAAGGGTTTCCCCCCACAAGTGCGGACGGTAAACATGATATACGCAACCCATATACCCAAGAGGGAGCGGAAGCCTGTACTAAGGGGCGTATATGCGATGGAGCCAGTCGCCCCGAAGTTCAATCCATGGTCCTCTTGCCCCATCACTTTCGATCGACGAGACCATCCGATCAGTATTCGCCATGGCGGATTCGCCGCATTGGTTTTAAACCCAATCGCCGATGGATTTCACCTCACGAGAGTCCTGATGGACGGTGGCAGCAGCCTGAACCTGCTTTATCAGGATACAGTGCGCAAGATGGGCATAGACCCCTCAAGGATTAAACTTGCAAAGACGACCTTCAAAGGCGTCATACCAGGTGTCGAGGCCAATTGTACGGGCTTAGTCACACTAGAAGTAGTCTTCGGATCCCCGGATAATTTCCGGAGTGAGGAGTTAATCTTCGACATAGTCCCGTTCCGCAGCGGCTATCACGCTCTGCTCGGACGAACCGCGTTCGCAAAGTTCAACGCGGTGCTGCATTACGCATACCTCAAGCTCAAGATGCCAGGCCCTCGTGGAGTCATCACAGTCAAAGGAAATACGGAACGCTCCCTCCGAACGGAGGAACATACAGCGGCTCTCGCGGCAGAAGTACAGAGCAGCCTTCTATGGCAATTTTCGAGTCCGGCCGTTAAACGACCGGACACGGCCAAACGCGCCCGGAGCAACATCAACCAAGACCACCTGGCACGTTCCGAGCACGCGTAGCAATGCGGCCCCAACCCCAGCCCTCGCATGATTGCAAGACATGCCCTCCGCGTACATCACTACGCTCGGGAGATACCATGGGCATAGGGGGAGGGGCACGACCACAACAGACCCAGAGTGCGGCTCGACCACACCAGGGGCTCCCAAGTGTGTCGCGGTTTTTATTTTTTATTTTTTCTTTTCCTTTTTCGTATACACAGGACTCCGTTCACCAGAGGCCCTATCCGGCGGCGAACCCGCCGAACTCACGATGCAACAGCCAGGGAGGAAAAAATCTGCGACGAACACTCAGGTGGTCTCCATTATGAGCATTAAATTAGACTATATACACCAGTCCGCAGCTCACCCTTGGAGGGGGACATAATTAATTAGTCCAATCCCTTGCTTACCGCACTATTTGTATCATTCCGCACTCATTTCAGAATTCCTTGAAATAAATAATGCAGCACTTTTTTCCTATAATTGCATTACTTTACATATATGTTCATTAATGACATCTTGCACCCGTACAATTTGGTACGGCCGAATACACCAGGGGCTTATGTTCCCCGCATTATGGTGTGACAAGTCCGAACACTTTCACAAGTGCGGCACCCCGAACTTATAGCATTATATGAATCGGCTCCGAATCATGTCTTGGGTCAATAGTTGGGTTCTCCCGGCTCCCATGTTTTGGTACCTTACGTTCCGTTCTGTCGGCTAAGGTAGCACTGGGAGAACCACTGCGATTGCGCCCCGGTTGAGCTGGGCGAGCACCTCAGTGGAGAAAGCTAAAACTGACTGGCATGATAAGGCGAGAGACTGGTCGCTATTCGAGAGGTCTTTTCGGGTCCCTAAAGACTTATGTCGCTTCAAGCGAAGAACCGGATAATGTCCGACGAAGGCGTGGATAGCGCCCCGAATTCGGTCTTCCGAATACTAGGGGCTTCGCCGAAATTTAAATTTATAGAATTCTATGGCTAAGTGAGAGTGTTCAAGCATTATAAGTCCGGTTGCCTTGTTCGTTGTGTTGAGCGCCTCCCTAGATGGACCCAAAAATGGGAACAAGAGTGCTCAAGTTTATCCCGAACACCCCAGCACTAGTGGCATGGGGGCTGAAGCCGACGACTTGCCATCTCTCAGATTTTATAAACGGCCGCACAGAAGGTAATATTTTAAATTAAACAAGCGTTGCTTAGCGCATATGAACAAAGTTTTCAGCGCACAGGATAACACATAGCGAGTCTACTCACTAATTACATCTCTGGGGCACTCATCCGCAATCTTGCGGGCACCCTTCAGGACAGTCTTATAGTACATCTCAGGCGTACGATACTCCTTGCCCGCTAGCGGCGCGTTAGTGATAAGCCTCTCCGCATCCAGCCTGCCCCAATGCACCTTTGCGCGGGCAAGGGCCCGACGAGCACCTTCAATACAGGCGGAGCGCTTGACGACCTCCACCCAGGGGCACACATCCACCAGCCGCCGCACGAGGCCGAAGTAGCTCCCAGGCATGGCCACTCCAGGCCACAGCCGGACTATGAGGCCCTTCATGGCCTGCTCGGCTACCTTGTGGAGCTCGACCAGCTGCTTCAGCTGGTCGCTAGGGGGCACCGGATGGCCGGCCTCAGCGTACTGAGACCAGAAGACCTTCTCCGTTGAGCTCCCCTCCTCGGCTCGGTAGAACGGGGCGGCATCGGACACACTGCGAGGCAGATCTGCAAACGCCCTGGAGAGCTTCGAATTCGGGTAAGTGTCAGGTAGTTTACATTAACATGCTTGCTTTGCATGAAAAATGCCTTACCTTCTTCACCGCCTCAATCTCCTGAAGGGCCTTATGGGCCTCGGCCTTGGCAGCTTTGGCACTTCTGAGAGCCGAGGCAAGCTCAGACTCTCGAGTCTTTGAGTCGCGCTTCAAAGTCTCATGCTTTTCCATGAGAGCCTGGAGCTCTTGCCGCACTTCTGCCACCCGTGCCTCCTGCTTCTCTCGCTCCGCTTGTTCCGTGGCCGCATTGCGTTCGGCCACGGACACGGCCTCCTTCAGGGCCGCCACCTCGTTCGTGGCCCCTGCAGTACCCACGTTATCCTTGTTATTTTTATTGCAACCTATATCCTTTTCTGTAAGGTAACTATTCAAAGTGGTGTGACTCACCTTCTTTGTCCTCGAGCTGCTTCTTGGCACGGCCGAGCTCTTGCTCGGACCGCTCGAGATCCTGCTTCAATGCACCGACCTCCGCAGTCAGTGCGGCAGAGGTCAGCAGCGCAGCCTGCAAACCCATATTGACATAATTTTTAGCAACCCTGCGTATATCTTTTATAGATCCTCAGTCCGGCTTTTCTTTCCGAACACCGAACCGAGCATCAGGGGCTACTGTCTATGCGGTATTACATTACATAAATTTAACTTCTTACCTCAAAGCCTGTTAGAAGGCTACTGCAGGCTTCGGTCAGCCCGCTCTTGGGGAGCTGAACCTTCTGAATCACCGCACCCATGATAGTGCAGTGTTCTTCCTCGATGGAAGCGCCTTTGAGCGCCTCCAACAAGTTGTCCGGCGCCTCCGGTTGGACGGGGGCCGCCGGCGTCACGGTCCTGCCCTTCTTGCGAAGGGGCCGCCTGCCGGACTCTGGAACCCCTGCAGGTTTCGGCGTAGAGTCCGGCGCAAAGTCCGGGAGGCTGCCTTTTGGCGCCGCCGGAGCCTCCTCCTGATGGGCCCCTTCTCGGGATCCCACCTCGGCGTCCTCAGCGGCGCGAGGGGTGGAGGCAGTCGGTATGGAATCTACATCCGACGGAGCCAACGACCCGCTCGACGAAGCGGGGAGATCATCATCAGCCGGACTGCAGACAGTATGCGGCATTAGAAGGACACTATGTGACACAAAAGAAATTACAAGTCATTCGGGAATCCGAATACTTACGATCTCGCCGAAGGCCTGGCCCTTGAGGGCCACTCTTCGTCGCCAACGTTGATGTTGGCGGAGCTGTCTGGGGGAATAGTTCTTCCCCTCTTGGACCCTTCGGCCTCCCCTGTTGGGGAAGCCTTCCTCTTCCTCTCTCCCTCCTCTGGGAGAGAGTCTTCTTCCTCCTCTCACCTTCGGGGGAGGAGTCCGCCTCGGAGTCGTCAGACACCTGAAAGTGGGAACTCTTTCGAGTACCCGTGGCCACCTTCTTGGCCTTCTTCTCCAGCACCACATGTAGTGCCGGAACCAGCAGCCCCGCTAGACGGGCGTCTACTGGGTTTTCTGGCATGGGAGCTGGGCAGATGATCTGCTCGGCCTTCTTCATCCAGTCATGTCAAAGGAAAAGGGGAGATTGAAACCCGCTTAGAGTCAAACCATTAACAACAAGTGTCCCGTAAAGGGGTAGAATCACTTACCTCGTCAGCTGGACGCTGCGAGTGAAATCCGCGATCTTCAGTCGCGGATGCGGGAGCTTCGGCGCCCTTGAACAGCACCCTCCAGGCGCCTTCGTATGTCGTGTCGAAGAGGCCGCTCAACGCCTAGTGTTGTGCCGTATCAAACTCCCATAGATTGAATGCCCGTTCTTGGCATGGGAGAATCCGGCGGACGAGCATGACTTGGACCACATTAACAAGCCTGAGCTTCTTGTTCACCAGCTTCTGGATACAGGCTTGGAATCTCGTCAGCTCCTCCGAACTACCCCATAGCAAGCCCTTCTCTTTCCAAGAGGTGAGCTGCATAGGGATACCAGATCTGAACTCGGGGGCCGCCGCCCACGTAGGGTCGCGCGGCTCGGTGATGTAGAACCACCCCGACTGCCACCCCTTGACGGACTCCACGAAGGCCCCTTCGAACCAGAGGACGTTGGGCATCTTGCCCAACATGGCGCCTCCGCATTCCGCCTGCGTGCCCTTCACTACCTTCGGCTTGACATTGAAGGTCTTGAGCCACAAGCCGAAGTGGGGCTGGATGCAGAGGAAGGCCTCGCACACGACGATAAACGCCGAGATGTTGAGGATGAAGTTCGGCGCCAGATCGTGGAAATCCAGGCCGTAGTAGAACATGAGCCCCCGGACAAAGGGGTGAGGTGGAAAGCCCAGTCCGCGGAGGAAGTGGGGAAGGAATATGACCCTCTCATGGGGCCTGGGGGTGGGGATGAGCTGCCCCTTGTCGGGCAGCCGGTACGCGATGTCGCTGGAGAGGTATCCAGCGCCGCGCAACTTTTCGATGTGCTCCTCCTTAACGGTGGAGGCCAACCATTTACCTCCTGCTCCGGACATGGTCGGAGAAAGTTGAGGCGAGATGCGCGAACTTGGGCGCTGGAGCTCGAGTGCGCGGAGATGGATAAGCAAAGGAGGAAGAAGGCGTAGGTGAAAAGGTGGATCCTTATCCCCTTATATATAGGCGGACGAAGACTATGCGTCCCCACCGGCCTAGTAAAACTCGCTTATCTCCCAAGCGCCACCATCAATGGCGCGGTTGGGTTACCCACGTCCGTATTGATGAGAATCCGGAATAAGGGGAACACGATCTCTGCTTCGACAAGACGGGCCAAGGAAACCGCTTCGCTAAACACGCTGAGGTGGTATAATAAAAAACGATTCAAGTAAAGGCTTGGTAGTGGTGTGATGTCATGCCACAAAATACGTCAGCAGATTGAACTTGTGTACATTTTATTCTCTCTACGGTGGAATGTGGAATTTATTTTGAAGAGACGGACACTATCCCGGTGTTCACAATCTTCTATGGATTATTCGGAGGAGGAACCCGCCTTGCAATGCCGAACATTATGCGCGTCGGGCTCATCGTCATTGAAGCCTGGTTCAGGGGCTACTGAGGGAGTCCTGGACTAGGGGGTGTCCGGACAGCCGGACTATCATCGTCCGCCGGACTCCAAGACTATGAAGATACAAGATTGAAGACTTCGTCCCGTGTCCGGATGGGACTTTCCTTGGCGTGGAAGGCAAGCTTGGCGATACGGATATGTAGATCTCCTACCATTGTAACCGACTCTGTGTAACCCTAGCCCTCTCCGGTGTCTATATAAACCGAAGGGCTTTAGTCCGTAGGACAACACAACAACCATTACAACAATCATACCATAGGCTAGCTTCTAGGGTTTAGCCTCCTTGATCTCGTGGTAGATCCACTCTTGTACTACCCATATCATCAATATCAATCAAGCAGGAGTAGGGTTTTACCTCCATCGAGAGGGCCCGAACCTGGGTAAAAACATCGTGTCCCTTGTCTCCTGTTACCATCCGCCTAGACGCACAGTTCGGGACCCCCTACCCGAGATCCGCCGGTTTTGACACCGACAATCACCATCGTCACCGGCGGGACACCTTGATCTCCATCGCAGCATCGTTGTTGTTTACGCCATCTATTGCTTCTACGACTATCGCTACCGCTTAGTGATAAAGTAAAGCAATTATAGGGCGTTTGCATTTCATAAAATAAAGCGACAACCATATGGCTCCTGCCAGTTGCCGATAACTTCGGTTACAAAACATGATCATCTGATACAATAAAATATAGCATCATGTCTTGACCATATCACATCACAACATGCCCTGCAAAAACAAGTTAGACGTCCTCTACTTTGTTGTTGCAAGTTTTACGTGGCTGCTACGGGCTGAGCAAGAACCGTTCTTACCTACGCATCAAAACCACAACGATAGTTCGTCAACTTGGTGCTGTTTTAACCTTCGCAAGGACCGGGCGTAGCCATACTCGGTTCAACTAAACTTGGAGAAACTAACACCCGCTAGTCACCTGTGTGCAAAGCACGGCGGTAAAACCAGTCTCGCGTAAGCGTATGCGTAATGTCGGTCCGGGCCGCTTCATCCAACAATACCGCCGAACCAAAGTATGACATGCTGGTAAGCAGTATGACTTGTATCGCCCACAACTCACTTGTGTTCTACTCGTGCATATAATATCAATGCATAAAACCTAGGCTCGGATGCCACTGTTGGGGAACGTAGTAATTTCAAAAAATTCCTACGCACACGCAAGATCATGGTGATGGCATAGCAACGGGAGGGGAGAGTGATGTCTATGTACCCTCGTAGACCGCTAAGCGGAAGCGTTATGACAACGCGGTTGAGGTAGTCGTACGTCTTCACGATCCGACCGATCCAAGCACCGAACGTACGGCACCTCCGTGTTCAGCACACGTCCAGCTCGATGACGTCCCCCGGGCTCCAATCCAGCGAAGCGTCGGGGATGAGTTCCGTCAGCACGACGGTGTGGTGACGATGATGATGTTCTACCGGCGCAGGGCTTCGCCTAAACTCCGCGACGATATGACCGAGGTGGAATATGGTGGAGGGGGGCACCACACACGGCTAAGGAACGATCCGTAGATCAACTTGTGTGTCTATGGGCTGCCCCCCTCCTCCGTATATAAAGGGGGAGAGGAGGAGGGGGCCGGCCAAGAGGGGAGGCGCGCCCTAGGGGGGGCAAACCTACTCCAAGTAGGTTTGGCCCCCCTTTCCTATTAGGAGTAGGAGAGGGAAGGAAGAGAGGGGAGGGAAGAAGGAAAGGAGGGCCGGCCCCCCTCCCAATTCGGATTGGGCTTGGGGGGGGTGCGCCCCCTCCTTTGCTCCTTCTCCCTCCTTTCCACTAAGGCCCAGTAAGGCCCATATACTTACCGGGGGGGGGGGTTCCGTTAACCTCCCGGAACTCCGGTATAGTCCCAATCTCATCCGGAACCTTTCCGGTGTCCAAATATATCCGTGCAATATATCAATCTTTATGTCTCGACCATTTTGAGACTCCTCGTCATGTCCGTGATCACATCCGGGACTCCGAACAACCTTCGGTACATCAAAACTTATAAAATCATAATAAAACTGTCATTGTAACATTAAGCGTGCGGACCCTACGGGTTCGAGAACTATGTAGACATGACCTAGAACTATTCTCGGTCAATAACCAATAGTGGAACCTGGATGCCCATATTGGCTCCTACATATTCTACGAAGATCTTTATCAGTCAAACCGCATAACAACATACGTTGTTCCCTTTGTCATCGGTATGTTACTTGCCCGAGATTCGATCGTCGGTATCCAATACCTAGTTCAATCTCGTTACCGGCAAATCTCTTTACTCGTTCCGTAATACATCATTTCATAACTCATTCATTAGTTAAAATGCTTGCAAGGCTTAGGTGATGAGAATTACCGAGAAGGCCCAGAGATACCTCTTCGACAATCGGAGTGACAAAACCTAATCTCGAATTATGCCAACTCAACATGTACCTTTGGAGACACCTGTAGATCACCTTTATAATCACCCAGTTACGTTGTGATGTTTGGTAGCACACAAAGTGTTCCTCCGGTAAACGGGAGTTGCACAATCTCATAGTTGCAGGAACTTTGTATAAGTCATGAAGAAAGCAATAGCAACATACTAAACGATCAAGTGCTAAGCTAACGGAATGGGTCAAGTCAATCACATCATTCTCCTAATGATGTGATCCCATTAATCAAATGACAACACATGCCTATGGTTAGGAAACATAACCATCTTTGATCAACGAGCTAGTCAAGTAGAGGCATACTAGTGACACTATGTTTGTCTATGTATTCACACATGTATCATGTTTCCGGTTAATACAATTCTAGCATGAATAATAAACATTTATCATGATATGAGGAAATAAATAATAACTTTATTATTGCCTCTAGGGCATATTTCCTTCATTAACATCATATAGCACTCTTGCAACGATGATAAAGACGTCAAGATGAACTCAAACAAGCATGTCACAATGGAACATTTTGATATATTATATGCACAAATCGGAGCAGCACACATAAAGTTATGGCATGATCAACATGGGCACATAATGACAGAAAACCAGGACATGGAGAGATATTTACCCCGCGAAAAAAAAGAAGCGGATCGGGCGAGGAGGCAGAGCGGGTCGGTTCCGGGCGCGGATCGGGTCGAGGCGGAACCCGACCGGCAGCTCCGGCGAGGTCGGAGGAGGCCGGGGAGGTGACGGCGAGGCGGCCCCGGACCGGATCTGGCCGGATCCGGCCGGCGGTGAGCTGGGTCGGCGGCGGAGGGACGCGGGGTCGGTGAAGGGCGGCGAGGTCCGAGGCGGCGGGGCGAGCTAGAGGCGGCCGGCGGCGAGACCTCCGGCGAAGAGGCGACGGCGGTGCACGGCACACGGCGGCGGGGCCGGGCGGCATGCAGGACGGCGGGGGCGGACGCGGCGCGGGGCACGGGGGCGCGCCGACGAGGGAGACAGGTCGTCGGGGCCGGCGGCTTGGGCCCCACGGGCCGGATCTGGGCCCCACGGGCCCTGGCGACGGTGGAGGAGAGAGAGGGCCGGCGCGGATGAGGTGGCACTCTCTTATTCGCCGAGGGACGACGGCGGACGTGTCCGGCGCCGGGTGGACGTGTCCGGCGCGCACTGGAAGAAGGGGGCTAGGGTTCATCCGCGAAAAATGGAGGGGGAGGACCTATTTATAGCTAGAGGGAGCTAGGCGAGTCCAAATGAGGAGCGGTTTTTGCCCACACGATTGTGATCGAACGATCGAGAGCATGGAGTGGGTTTGGATGGGCTCATCGACTGTGGTGAAGAGGGGCTGGGATGCAAAGAGAGAGGGGTTTCCGGCTACGCGGTTAACCATTGGGGCATCAGACGACCTCCTAATGGAACGAAATTTGACGGGCGGTCTACCGGTGATATACCAATGCCACTCGGCAAATCTTGGCCCATTCAGAGAACGTTTTTCTCCTGCTCACGAAACAAGGTCTGAGAGGTGCGACGAGCGCGTACAAGTGTGTCTATGCTCAGAACAGACAACGGAGAGAACCGGGGGGACCCGAGCGGATGCAAGTTTTGAAAAACATGCAGATGAAATGCAGATGATGACATGGCAAAATGCAACACACAAGCAAATGACATGGCAACAACGGCGAATAACTGGAAAACACTTGGCGCATCGGACTCGGGGCGTTACAACTATCCTCCACTAACAACAGATCTCGTCCCGAGATCTTAGGAACGAGATGGAAGACAAAGAGGATGAGGTAAAGTAACAACGCATGAGAAAATATGAACATGTCGAGAGCACTCGGGTAGAAAATATGAACGGCGAATATGAAGAGAATGAAAAGCTCAAGAAAAAGATATATTCTGAAACCACTCCGGTTAGAACAAGATATGAAAGGAATTAGAACATGAACTTCACAAGATGGGATGGCACTTGAGGAGATGAACAACGTAATGCCTTCGCAAGAATTGAAAGAATTGAATGAAAAGAACTTAGAAGGAAGGGTTGAACGGAGTTGTTAAGAAAATCAACAACAAAAGAATAAGCTTGTTGTGGGCTTATGGAAAAACATCTCAAAACTTGAGGTGAAATTATACCACAACCAAATGTCTGAATAGGTGAGAATAACAAAGAAATGCAAAACTCCACTTCAAAAGAAACGGAGAATTATTTGCACTTCGAGACGCGAGAAGAAAAGATACTTGAACTCCTCCAACAAGATTCTTGATGAACTCTTGAAGAATGAATTAAATCATGAAGAACCACCATGAAGAACTCTGGTGAAAAAAGGACGATGAGATAGAATGAAGGATGAAAGGGATAAGATTACAGCCTTGCAATGATTTAGATGGAGATTCCAACGAAATGGCCGAGGAAATTTGAACTCCGGAAAAGAAAAGATGAAAACACTTGGAACTAGAATTTATTCATCAAGAACAAACTCCGAAGAAAGGGATTAATCACTTTGAGGAAACAAGAATAAGATTTATTGTATGCTTATCCTTCATCAAATTAAATTGATGACAAGCAATGGCTTTTTGCATACTACTTATTCTTTTTGAAAAGGATTGAGAAGTGACATATCGCAAACTTGAGAAGGTCTCCATGAACCACCGGTAGGATTGAAAAGAACGAATGAATTAATATGATAATCAAAGAAAAAGAATCTTGAACGAACCACCATAAGAATTCGAAAATGACTGATGAAAGAGAATGAATCACCAGGAAGAATTAGAGAACAAATATGCTAGAGGGGATTTAGATACAAGAGAACAGGAAGAACTCGAGCTGATTAAAGAACACTTGAACGAAGCGCCAGGATAATTGGATAACGGTAGCTTAAATGTGAGGACAAAGAATTCTTCTGCAACGATGGCCTCCGGTGAAAAGAAACGGGAAAACAACTTATGACATACTCCGGATGGTTAAGAAAAAATATATCTGACAATTGGAATAATTCGAGAGGATAACATGAAGCTAGAACCACCAATCTTCGAGAGAACAGACAAGATTTAGAGGAAAAACTCTTCTTCAATCTTCGATTGCTGAGGATGATGAAGGGCAACACCATTGAAATTGTTGAGATACTCCGGAAATTCATTATTACGTCACACTTGGAAATAATTAGGAATGGCTCCAGAATAATTAGAAGAGTCAGGTAAGATCCTGGGAAAATACTTGTGGGTTAGGGCCCACTAAAAAAAGAAAACACCGTTGAAAAGGGATGTTGAAAAGATAGATGATGCACCGGGACAATTGAAATATTTGAATGAGGTGATAACCTCGAATTAATTCGAACACAGATGAATCTCTTGAGATGTCTTGAACACCCCGGAAGGATAAACTGGCGAGAGGCGAACGAGCTGGGAAAACACTTGAGCCGAGGGAAAGAATATAATCACTACGGAAAATTGGAATTGAATCCACCGGAAAGGAAAGAGTTGAAGAATGTCAAACGAGACGAGAATTCACCGGTTGAAATTATTGAGGGAAGACTCAAGAGGCTCCGCACAAATGAAAATGATGCTCGAAAGAGACTCAAGCTCCGGGAAGAAAAGGGTGGGAGGGCGGGAAAACAAAGGCACCTGGAAGGGAGAACCGACGAATATCTTGAAGAGAAAACACCGGTTGAAAGAAAGCACAGGCTTCGCACGAGTAGGATGGATACTCGATTACGGACTCCGGCTCTGAGAAGAGAAAAGGGGTGGACGGGTAGGTAAAGAAAACAACTGAGGACGCGGAAACAACTTCATTGAGAAAGAACTGAGGATTGGTCTTGCAAAAGCAAAGAGGGTCTAATCAACTTGACGTGAAAATGCACCGGATGAAAAGAGCTGAGAACCAATGAACGAAAAACTAACCACGTGATCCTAAAAAAATTTGAAGGGGAAGAGGAGTAATTCAAAACACCTACGTCAAGATTCCTCACCAGAGCGACGAACGGGGCTGAGGAGTAAAAAGAATTCCTACTCTCCGATATAACTAGACTCCGAAAAGAATTTTCTTCTAGACTCAACAACAGCCAAACTACCCGATCAATCAAGGGGGCTCCTATGGTCGGTCGAGGCTCTGATACCAACTTGTCACGCCCAATATGCGACCCTATCCTAAAGGAACTCGAAGGCCCCACTAAGGATAGAAGCGCATATTGGAGACACTTTTGCAAGGTGGATATCATTACATCAAACCATTACATAATAGTTGGGGATACATACAAGAGGCACAAATGCCCATGAATACATCAACATCATACAAGAGATCAACATCCGACTACGGATGGTACACAAACAGAAACTCAAACAATATCCACCCTGCTAGCCCAGGCTGCCGACCTGGAACCTATCCCCTGATCGAAGAAGAAGCAGAAGAAGAACTCCAAAACAACTAAGCATCGCTCTCGCGTCACGAAAAAATCGCAATACCTATACCTGCAACTGCTGTTGTAGTAAATCTATGAGCCACGAGGACTCAACAATCCCATTACCATGGGTATCAAGACTAGCAAAGCTTAATGGGTAAGGAAGGGGTAAAGTGGTGAGGTTGCAGCAGCGACTAAGCATAAATGGTGGCTAACATACACAAATAAGAGCGAGAAGAGAGAAAACGGAACGGTCGTGAAGCTAGCAATGATCAAGAAGTGATCCTGAAACTACTAACGTTCAAACATAACCCAAAACCGTGTTCACTTCTCGGACTCCACCAAAAAGAGACCATCACGGCTACACACACGGTTGATGCATTTTAATTCGAATCTGGTGTCAAGTTATCTACAACCGGACATTAACAAATTCCCATCTGCCACACAACCGCGGGCACGGCTCTCGAAAGTTTATACCCTGCAGGGGTGCCCCAACTTAGCCCATCATAAGCTCTGATGGTCAACGAAGGATATTCCCTCTCCCAGGAAGACCTGATCAGTCTCGGAATCCCGGTTTACAAGACATTTCGACAATGGTAAAACAAGACTAGCAAAGCCGCCCGATGTGCCAACAAATCCCGATAGGAGATGCACATATCTCGTTCTCAGGGCACACCGGATGAGCCAGACTGTAACGCCCCGGATGTAGCTTTCCATATTCGTAACTCCAACTCCTGCCTTTTCCGGAGATGCGAGATATATATTTTTTCTCCGTGGTTGGGTTTTTGTCTTTCGTTTTGCATTTTGTTCATGTCATGCATTTTCATCATCGCATCATTCGCATTGCATCGGCACTCCGTTGCCGTCATATTTTAAAACTTGCATTCGTTCGTCGTTGCCGTTTCTCCCTTTGCCTTCATCACCTTCCCTCGGATCGCCTTGCCCGCGCTGACCGTTCCAGACCAACCGGGTTTTGCTTCCCTCTTGACCGTGACCACCTAACCTCTCTTGCCTCTGTGGCCCTTTGTCAGACCCCTCTCCTGCGTGTCCGAAACTCCCCCGAACATGACCCGTTCTGTCGTGACCATTGGATTCGGATCATCCCCTAACGTCTACAAAACATCTCCGTTTTCTTATTTGGACTCCCTAGCCTATTTTTCTCGACCGTCCGATTTTTATCGGATGATCCAAACTCTCTCCTTTCTATATATAAAGACCACCTACATTCTAAATCAGTGCAAACCCTAGCCCTGTCCCATCCATCCATCTAATCCTCCCCACCGCCGCCACCCACTCTGCCTTGTACCTCGGGAGCTTGTCCCATCGCCGCTGATCCCCTCCTTTGGGATCCCCATCCCACCAACGACCACAGACCGAGCTCCAACTCATTTTCCCCACCGGACCAATCCATCGATCCACCTCCCTCCATCGATCCCCGAGCACCCAATCCACCCCTCGCCGAGCCTCCGTGCAGCAGCCGCCTCCCCGTGCGCGTCTCCTGCATCTTCGTCCTCCAGCCGCGCCCGAGGCAGTCGCCTCCTCTGCTCTGAGCGCCTCGGCCATCTCCTTCCTCACCCCCTGCATGGATCCAGCCTGCTCGCTCGATCCAGATCGGACTGAGTCAGCAGCCTCCGTCCTCGAGCGCGAGAGGAGCTCGCCCGAGGCTTCCGTGACCTTGGCCCCGACTCTAGCCGCCTTCCTCCGCAGCAACCCAACGCCGCCGCGCCCAAGCTCCTCCTGCTGCGTCCGCAGCCTGCCTCCTCTCTAGCGCCCCGTCAAGTCCGCTGCCGCGCCATGGGCGCCTCCCTCCAAGTTCCTCGCCGTCGTGCCCTGCATCCGCGTCGCTCGCCCTGCTTCCTCTGCTTCGTCCAGGACGACGAGCAGCATCGGCTCGCTCGTTCGAGCGTTGGCCACGGCCTGCCCAGGCCCTTCGCCTTCGGGGCCACCAGCTACCTCCCCAAGCCGACCCTTCCTGGCCGGATCCCGCCGCTGCGCAGCCGCTCCTCGCCCATAGCTCCGCCCAGCCGCCGCCATCTTCTTACCGGAGGTCCACCGACGCCACAAGCCCCGCTGTCGCCTGCTTCCCCTCGTCAAAGACGAGAACGAGCGCACGAGCGCCGCCCTGCACGACCCCGCCAGCCGGATCTGCTGGAGCTCGCCGTCCCCTGCGCCTCGAGTTGCTCCCGCCGGAGCCCCAAGTCCACCTCTGCCCCGTCGCCGAAGTCCATCGCGCCCAACCGCCGTCGCTTTGAACCTGTTGCTGTTTCTGTTCTTCAGAGATGAGCAGCAACAGCTCGCTCGCCCCGCCTCGCTGCGTTGACCGCGCCCTCCCTTCACCTACGTGGACCGCAGCCACGCCTCCGGCCCAGCCTGGCTTCGGCCCAGCGCCCCTGCCGGCCTTCCTCTCCATCGCGTGGGCTCAGCCCCTCTGGTGAGGCCCAGTCCGCCTCAGTTTTGGCCCCGTAGTGTTTTTTTTGTCTAACGATTTTCTCTTTTATTCAGAGTATGACAGATTTACAGAAAACCCCTTGCACTTCATGCATTTAATTACTCACAAACCATGCATCTTTTGTAAATAATTTATACATGTAAAATGCTTAGTTTTTCATCTAGTTTCATAATATGCCACTTTCATCCATGTTTATAATGTTTAAAATGATGTTTGTTTAAATTTGCTTAAATAACATGCTAAAATGATTTATTTCATAACTAATTAACCGTAGCTTGGTTTTAATCAAACTTTATATGTAAACGGGGTGGAAAAAAGCCTAGTTTAACATGGTCCACTTTATTTTCCTGTTTAACAAATTTAAAATATGTTTTAGGGCAGAACAGTAGCAAATTCATCAATTGCATATGAGGATTTTCCGGAATTGTTGTTCGTTCTTCCGGCCTCATTTAAACTTGCCTAGTTAGGTAGTTTCATTATGCTTCACCCCTTGTCATGTTTAACAACATTTAATATTGATGAGTAGCATAAACGAGAGTGAACTAAATACTTGAATGTGGTGTTCCGTCAATATGCAACTCGTTGCATATTGAGCTCCACTTAATTTGTAGTGTTGTTTGTTGCACTTTGCCATGCCATGCCATGCCTCATTAAACCGGACATGCATCATACTTGATTGTGCATCATGCCATGCTTATGTGATGGTTGTTTACCATGTTGTTTGTTTCTTTCCGGTGTTGCTTCTTAGTCCCGGTAATGTTGCGATTGTGAGGATTCGTTCGACTACGTCCGTTTGTCTTCTTCATGGACTCGTTCTTCTTCCTAGCGGGATTTCAGGCAAGATGACCGCTACCCTGGATCTCACTACTATCATTGCTATGCTAGTTGCTTCGTTCTATCGCTATGCTGCGCTACCTATTACCTGATTATCAAGCCATCCCAAATTGCCATGAACCTCTAACCTTTGACACCATTCCTAGCAAACCGTTGTTTGGCCATGTTACCGCTTTGCTCAGCCCCTCTTATAGCGTTGCTAGTTGCAGGTGAAGTTGAAGATTTCTCCATGGTGGACAGGGTTTATGTTGGGATATCACAATATCTCTTATATTATTAATGCATCTATATATTTGGTAAAGGGTGGAAGGCTCGGCCTTATGCCTGGTGTTTTGTTCCACTCTTGCCGCCCTAGTTTCCGTCATACCGGTGTTATGTTCCCGGATTTTGCGTTCCTAACGCGGTCGGGTGATTTATGGGACCCCCCTGACAGTTCGCTTTGAATAAAACTTGTCCAGCAAGGCCCAACCTTGGTTTTACCATTTGCCTCACCACCACCTATCCCTTTCCATTGGGTCGGCCAACCCAAGGGTCATCTTTATTTTAGCCCCCCCCGGGCCAGTGCTTGTCTAAGTGCTGGTCTGAACCGGGCAGACTGCGGGGCCCCCTCGGGGCAACTCGAGGTCTGGTTTTACTCGTAGGCTGACCTATCCGGTGTTGCCCTTAGAATGAGATATGTGCAGCTCCTATAGGGATTGTCGGCGCATCGGGCGGCTTTGCTGGTCTTGTTTTACCATTGTCGAAATGTCTTGTAAACCGGGATTCCGAGACTGATCGGGTCTTCCTGGGAGAAGGTCTATTCCTTCGTTGATCGCGAGAGCTTGTCATGGGCTAAGTTGGGACACCCCTGCAGGGTATAAACTTTCGAGAGCCGTGCCCGCGGTTATGTGGCAGATGGGAATTTGTTAATGTCCGGTTGTAGATAACTTGACACCAGATCCGAATTAAAATGCATCAACCGCGTGTGTAGCCGTGATGGTCTCTTCTCGGCGGAGTCCGGGAAGTGAACACGGTTTCTGGTTTATGTTTGACGTAAGTAGGTGTTCAGGATCACCTCTTGATCATTGCTAGCTTCACGACCGTTCCTTTGTTTCTCTTCTCGCTCTCCTTTGCGTATGTTAGCCACCATATCATGCTTAGCCGCTGCTGCAACCTCACCACTTTACCCTTCCTTTCCAATTAGGCTTTGCTAGTCTTGATACCCATGGTAATGGGATTGCTGAGTCCTCGTGGCTCACAGATACTTCCAAAACCAGTTTGCAGGGCCTATGTTACCGAGCAGGCGACGCAACCAAGCTCAAGGAGGAGCTCGATGAAGATCTTGCCCTTTGTGTTGTTTTGTTCTAGTTGATCAGTAGTGGAGCCCAGTTGGGGTCGATCGGGGACCTTTGTCGCATTTGGGGTTCTTCTTTTATTTTGGTTCCGTAGTCGGACCTTGATTGTATCTGGATGATGTAATGTTTTATTCATGTAATTGTGTGAAGTGGCGATTGTAAGCCAACTATGTATCTCTTTCCCTTATGTATTACATGGGTTGCGTGAAGATTACCTCACTTGCGACATTGCTTTCAATGCGGTTATGCCTCTAAGTCGTGCTTCGACACGTGGGAGATATAGACGCATCGAGGGCGTTACAAGTTGGTATCAGAGCCTTCCCCGACCTTAGGAGCCCCACTGCTTGATCGTTTTTAGTGGCCGAGTTGTGTCTAGAAAAATGTTTTGAGTCATTTAGGATTATATATAACGGAGATTTAGGAATTCTATTTACTCCCCAGTCTCTTCATCATTCTGGTAAGGCATCCTGACGGAGAGTTTTGACTCTTCTCTTCTCAAATTTCACTAAATTTTTTTTAGGATCACACGGGTATCTTGGAATCGTTCCGATGGTTTTATGATGAGAACATTGTCTTGGTGCCTCCTGTCAGGGGTTTAGTGGAAGTGTCCCGGGGAGTTGAGCTCTGAGGTGTTGTCGTCATAATTTTATTGTTGCAGTTCTGGAATACCTGAGTTTAGTACACCGACATCGAAAATCTCTTTTATGCAGTTGTTGGTGAGATAACCCCGATAACCCAGTACTGAGGTGAGTACGGGAGTATTGCCATGACTCGTATAATGGATGCTTTTCGAAGGTTGAGGTAGACGATTTCCGAAGGTTTCTTGGTTATGTGTTGAAGGATGGATACAGCTTGGATGTAGGATTTGCTAGTTTTGGGTGAGATATTATGCTTCCCCTGTATCCCCAACACCTGATTGCATAACCGGAGAATTTCGGGAGTTTCATAGGTGGGAATTCAAGTAGCTCTTACGATATCTATCCGACGGATGTATGATATGGAATTGGGGTTCGACGTCTAGTGGTCCGCCTATTCACGGTTGGTTTTACAGTGGTCTCGTTGTGTCTTAAAGAGTCCTTGGCTATGCCGACTCGGGGACACTTCGTATGTCATGTGCACTGCCTTGTACATGATGGTGCTGTACGATCGAGCCCGTGTAGGCCCCACCACAAAAACTTCGGACGAAATCTCTATCATATGTTTGTTCCGGTTTATTCTGCAAGCCAGTCCTTTGTTTTTGTTTTGAGTTGTGGTATTCGAGTTGCTTCAATGTCAAGTGTTGATTCCATACCTTTCCTAAGTGGTGTTCTCATACTCCGATGTGAATACCAATCCTTCTCGACAATCGAGATTGTCATGTCAATCCTTTTCAACCGGCGTGTTTCTCTTCAGGTGGATCCGATCACTTCAACATCAGCAAGACCAATTATCATTTCTTCTCAATGGTGTTTGTTTCATCCGTCTCCAAGTTGCCTTTGTTTTTTCCCGCCCACCCACCCTTTTTCCTCAAGGACTAAGATTTCTTTACCAAGTATCCTTTTATTTTTGTGAAGTTTCTCCATTCTTTTCTGTCAATGTTCTTACCCGATGGTTCTCAAGAAGATGTTCCTAGTTCGTCATTCCTCATTCCTTTCTCTTCTCCGGTGGATTCAAGTCAAGTTTTGTTGATCATACCTTTTTCCTCATTTCAATGTCTT